>NC_071401.1:43647996-43954149 GCF_017976375.1 Cuculus canorus
CATCAATTGCATTTCCTTTGCATGCACTTAAGAGTCCTAATAAATGGCAAAGGAGCAGACAAAGTCTTCTAAATTATATTATAAATGCAATTTTTTATTCATCATATGTTATTGTTATAATACAGGAGGATGCTGTATGAGCCTGTCTGAGTCTCACATGATTTTTTTTGAGGAAGTATTGGCGTGAGATTAGAGTGTTGTACACGAGTCGTCAATTTAGACTTGAAATTAGGACAAGATTTCTGATGATTTGAAGAATGGGATCTGAGTTTTTCTTCCAAATGTGACGATAGAGACAAGATGAACAATATGTTCAAAATTGGCAAGATTCTGGCATGTTGAGAAAAGATATTGAAAGATTCTGGCAGTGGGGGTATTTTCCCCAACACATGTTGAATTCATTATTTTAGCATCTAGAGATCTTAGTGGTCTTTTCCAACCGTATTGATTCTATGATTCTCTACTGCTATCATTATCTCAGAGGACTGTAGTACTCCAACAGCCAAAATCTTTGCACATTTCTGATCACAAGGTCACGGTGATTTTTCCCATGGGCTGGGGACTCCTCTCCATTCTTTGGATGTCCTCTGAGGTATTGTTGCAGAGTTGTTGCTTTCCTTTAAACATTGCTTTTTCTGTTGATTGAGATAGCTGCTTTTTTTTTTTTTTTTTTTTTTTTTTTTTTTTAAATCAAGTGTTGACAATTCTTGGCTTATTTAAAGCCATTGTGCCGTGAAGTCTCTCCTTTGCTAGACTTTTTCGTAGCACTGCCTAGCACACGGTACTGAGACTCTCCCTCAAGGTAGAGAAGGCAGCCGTAATAAAAACAGCTCTATCAGGCAGTGGGATGCTTCTATTTCTTTTGCTTGTTGACTCTCAGGCAAAGAAAACATCTGTGCTGTCCAAATTTATCACATAGTACCTCACTAAGTCTTGTGGAGGGCTTGCACCAGTGGAAAGAAGAGCCGACTTCTTTACCATATATAACTGCTGTGCAGATAAGCCATGGATTAGTCCCTTCAGATGTTACCAGGCTGTGCTTTATCCTGCAGCAGTACATATGGAAATAGATGACAACGGTGCTTAGTATGGACTCCTCTTGTGATGAAAAATCACTCACTCATGGTCCATGAGCTGAGGTGAAGTGTCTTTCTCAAAATATTCATTGCTTAAATGGCTCAGTGTTGTTCCCTTTGGAGTAGTACAGGATAAACCACAAGAGTCTTCTGAAGCAGAAGTGCCTGGCTTCAGTAAAATATTTAATGAGTAATGAAAGACTACTATAAGAGTCTGTAACGTAATCTCTAGTTGGGCCTTTCTGCTGGCGGAACTCTGTCTGCCAGCTGTTCGGGAAATCTGTTGCTGAAGACACTCCAGTAATAAGATATCATTGGGATGAAGCCGTCATGCACAGATTCATGCACATCGTACTGAATGGAGACTTAGATGAGAGGGTCATGGTGTCTTCATGGGTGTAGGAGGAAACCTCTCAGAGGGACCCGAATAGAAAAATCTGTAATTTCTTCATTACTAAAAAGAAAAAAACTCTGTTAGTTTCTGTTCATCGCCATCTGCCTTTACTCAGACTATTTACTAAACAACAACTTCATTTTTCCCAGTGTTTTTATGCCTGCAGTACAGGTCCATGTGACTCTTTGCTGAGCAAATCCAGACATTTCTGGATACAATCAACACAGCCAACATCCCCTTGAAAGAAATGGTTAATTGGGATAAAGAAAAGTTCTGCAAGCTCACAGCCATTTAATTCAGCTAACCTCTATTATACTCTTTTCATGTTGCCTAGTTCTCGTCACAGAAAGATGAGTTCCAACAATAACTCGAAGGAAGCATATTCTTTCATGTTGATATGCTTCCAAAGAGCTGACTGCTTACTAGAAAGTAAATTCTGTGCTTACAAAGTCATTAAATCATCAGTAAGTAAAGGTCACCACATGTTGGCTGATTGCTTCCTTGAAATCATTTTGTGGTTTGTTGAGCAGTGTAATTTCAGGGTTAGAAAATTAATTTGTTTTTCTTCTCTAATTAAAGGTTTAATTTGTTTTTCTTCTCTAATTAAAGGTTTTACTTCATGAAATTGTAGAATTCCATCATGGAATGGTTTGGGTTTAAAGGGACCTTAAAGACCATTCAGTTCCAATCCTCCTGCCATGGGTAGGGACACCTTCCACTGGACCAGGCTGCTAAAAACCTCATCCAATCTGGCCTTGAACACCTCCAGGGATGGGGCATCCATGACTTCTCTGAGTAACCTGTTCCAGTGCCTCATCAGATTCACAGTAAAAAGTTTCTCCCTAATGCCTCATCAAATGTCCCCTATTTCCACTAAAAACTCTTCTCCCTCATCCTATCCCTGCAATCCCCAATAAAGAACTCCCTGTCATGGGCTCTTATTTAAAGCTCATTTTCAGAAAGTCTTTTGTAGATCTCACAAACAGTAAAGCAATGAGCTTGACAGCAGGTAATTATTTTAGGTATGAAAATAAATCACAAAATAGCCACAATGGAAGATGAATTGTGTGAGGGAAACAAAAGGAAAATGTGTTTGCAATTGCAAAAATTCTTCATTGCTTATTTTACTTTGGAAATATCTTGGTTTATCTTTGCTTCAAACCTGACACAAGTAATACACTGCATGGCATGTTCATATAAGGAGTGCAGATAAAGAGGTGATGAAACTTTCATTTAAGGTATTAAAAAACTATGTTAAGACTTTCCCTCTTTTCCTGCCGCAAGAGAATAATAAAATAAAATAAACAAACAAACAAACAACCCCAAAAAACTAACCAGAAGAGCCTTTCCATAGGTCAGAATTGCTGCTTGTGTTGAAACTGTGTCCTGTGGGCTGTTCGTGTTGTTTGCTTAGCAATCTCTAACACAGCATTCTGGTTTGAGATAAAGCAGTATTGATTTTCCAACTTTCAGCTAAGCCTCATCTAAGTAACTTAATTTTCTGAAAGTACATGTTTTTTTCAGACAGTGCCTGTCTCTAGAAGTGATAACAAAACTTATGATTATCATCAAAGTACCAGGACATTGCTATGCACTCCATCGGTGTCCCTATGGAGATGAAGGTCATCCTCAAGTTTATGGAATGCTCTAAGTCAAAGAAGCAAAAAATGCTCCCACACGCAGAGAGGGGCAGATAGGACAGGTGACCCAAAACTACCAAATCGAGTATTCCATTCTATATACGTTATACTCAGTGTAAAACTGAAAGAGCGCAAGGGTCAAGCTCTCTTCTTCAACGGCCAGTGTCCAGTAAGAACTCCATTTGCCTTTTTGCCCCTTGTCCCAGATCCATGCCTTCCTAAGCCCATCTGCTGAGTCCAGTTCCCATCTGCTGCAAAGGCCAGGCAATTTCCCTGTGTCTCCTCTGCAGCATCAGTAGTGACTATAGTCATCAAGGGGGCTCAATTTTGGTTTTTTTTTTATATTTTATTATTTTCTTGCTAATAGTATTTTCCTTATTGCTATCATTGTCACTATTATTATTTCATTAAAGCTATTTTAGTTTTAGCTTCCAGCCCAGAAGTCTCTCTTTCATCTCCCTTTCCCATTTCCCTGTTGGGGATGGGAATAACAACTGCTTGGATTTCTCTGCCAGTCAAGCCATGGTTGGGGCTAAACCATCACACATGGTGAGTAGCATCTACCTTGCCCTGCTTCTTCCTCCATTTCCACCCTAATTGGTCAGCCTCTCCCTGTTGCCACCTATTCTGCCACCTAGCTGTAAAGGAGCATGATGTGCAAAATTCCTGTTTGGAATTATTAAGCAAAGGTGTGCATGTATCTGAAAACAGGAGAGAGAGCATAAAGTGAGACGCAAGACCAGGGATGTAGTCCCCAGGAAAGCCTAGAGGAAGTTCCTCTGGAAGAAGAAAGTGGGCTGAGAATAGCCACGTTTTTAAAAATCTGAAACAGGAAAAAAAAATGAATAAGATAATACTAATTATTTAAAGCAAATTTCCAACACGCTTTCAATGAAACTTTAAACAGGAACAATTTAGGTCTGCATCAATAGGCAAAAATGCAGAGGCAGATCCCAGGAGTACTAGTAGACTCAGTGGTACAGTATGAGGGAACCCACAGAGTTGTACCAGCCTCTGAGTTTTCTTCATCCAATACAAGCACTGTGACCACAGAGCCACTGAATATTTATGGCAGTTGCTGACTGTTGCAGTTTTTTAGAGGTCATGGCACTATTCTCCCTTACAAAGGAACAAGAAAATCTTTCCCATGACAGGGAATTGCTTTCTGTGAGCAGGGCTGTTGCTTATTACTATCTGACTCCTGTTGTATTCAAATAAACTTTCTTTTCTCTTCTTTGCTAATAAATAGCAAAGTAGTAACGAAATACTGTTTGTTAACACTGACTTATCTCAACTGACTATAAATCCACTTTGATTTTTACCTGTCTGCCTTCAACAAGAAAGCAATGGTTTCCCTCTAGTTCTCCATCTCTGTCTCTTTACCTGTTTGCTTTCTGATTTTGTAACTGTTTTTATTTTGATTCCATAGATAGGTATGGTAAGTCTATGTTCTTTACCTTTCCCCATGGAAAAATCCATAAACTACTGGATGACATACAAATACCTGAGCAATGTCTCAGCAAACTCTGCATTTATGTTGTGGCCATTTAATTTAACACAGCTTTTCTTCTGCGACACTAGTGCACCATCAAACAAAAGTTTTGGTTCATATTTCATGTATATAATGTATTTTCACTCATAGAGGTGTACTACTATCAATTTGCACATCCTCCAGGATGAGTGAAAAAGAAGTTGCTCCCCATTGACTTGGGAAATAACTTTGAAACCTGTTTTTTCTTGCTTTCCTGTGAGCAAAAGACTTCTGTGATTGCATTGTCTCTGCCTGTCAGGCTTTTGTTGGCTTGCATCCACTTAACCTGGCAGAGATGTGAAAAATTTCAAAATAGCTACATTCCTGGGGGTTCTGTGAAAATGTTGAGTGGATGGAAAAGACTCAAATCAGTGCCCACATTGAAAACTTTTCACAAATAGTGATGGATCCAGGCTTGGCTGTTATGTGTCTTGGCTCATACGTGTCGACTGAGTGGCTGTCAACCACCTTGGGCTTTTCTTGGAGATATTGCAGGGATTGTGGGGAAATGGAGTTGGGGTGTTGGAGAGTTTTTGGGAACAGAGGCCGCAAACACATGCAGCCAGAAGCAGGACTGTTCTGCTGCTCATGGAAGCAGGCATTTTTGAGCAGACACAGAAACAGCTTTGCATTATATTGAAAAGACCTTCACATTGTTTCATTGTTTATGCTTTGCCACCCTTTTGTTGGGTTGGGGTTTGTTTGTTTGTTTTTCCAATTATTTTTTCCTGCCTGTTACCCTAATTTATGTTCAAAGCCAGGAACACTGTTTCCACATTCTTTACCTTTAACAGTCTCAAAGCCAGACAAGATAATGAAATCCTTTTCAAATACTCTGTGAGGGAGTGTCTGAAAAGTATCAGTGACTACCTGGGTAAGCTGATGTCAAGCAGAAAGAATGGAAATGATGTTTAATTATGGATGTGGATACTTATTTAAATAAGTGTTCAAGATGATTTCAAATTTTGAGGTGACTTTAACCGTTGTTAAAAGTACTTGCATATATGTCACACATATATAATGTGTATTAACAAAGTAGGCACACAACCCTGTGTAAATCAACAAAGTCCAAAAGCAGGTAAAAAGGAAAACATATGTGATTTTTTTCAATGTTCTGCCTGTAAATACTAATTCTGGGGTTTTATTTTTGCCTTCCTAAGTTAGTAAGTGGGTGACTATCGTAAACACTAGCAATCAATGCAAGCACATGTTGACTTTAGACTAAGAGATTAAATTCTGAGTTTGCTATCCTCTTTTCTCCAAAGAGCGTGGTTTCATACATGCAAACACTGTAATAAGGTGGGATTCTGCTCCAGATTCATATATAAACATACATGGCTACATGTCCACCTGTGTGTGAAGTACAGTCCAAGGAAAGCTAATAATACACTCAGTTGAGATGGATGTTTATGCATTTTATCCTATACCGAATAGTTAGGGCTCAATTTGGTTTTTAAAAAACATAGGCCATTTGAAATTCTCCTTGATACATGAGGTATCTGCATGGGCCCTGCAGATATGAGAGGTGACTGACTAAGGCAGTTGAACGGTGTCCCTTCGTCTGCTCACTGGACTGCTCTTCTGAACCCCCTGACTAAGTCTCCACTAAGCGTGGACAGTTCTGTAGGCATCTACAGAGAGATGCCTGAACCTGGAGCTGACTCATAGATTCAAATGCCAGCACCCCAGCCTGGGGCTTCCTGCTTTGTTACCCTGGAGATGCTTTGTGTAACATAGCCACCTTGAGTCATTTCAGCTACCATCAAAAGATAATGCTACAATAAACTGCGTCAGAGTGAGGATGAGGAGAATGAGGTTTAAATAACAACCATTCAAAAATACCTCAGAATACAGAAGGCGTTCTTGCAAGGACATGAGATGACACTGAAGTAGCAAAGCTGGTTTTAGAACTTCAAAAATTCCTAGTATCTTACTTATTCATGAGGAATGAAATTGAGACCTGAACAGCACTCAAACTTGGACTTCGTGTACATGCTCTGACATCCTGTCACCAGCAAAGTCAAATAGCATCTCGCCATTGATTTTTAAAGAAAACATGACAGCACCCTGCTGCAAAGCCTTTATGTATCATGTACTTCCTAGGAGGCTTTCTGCTTTCTGATTCTTCATAGGACAATTTTGGCAGGAACTGCGTGTAACATGGCCAGTAGCAAAGCAGAGAGCTGCCTTACAAAGTACAGGGAGTCTCCTAGCATCTGTGACCAAATACAATCAGCATATGTCAGCAGGCAATCTTCAGGAGGTTTAGGAGATGAGATATTTAAGTGACACATCTAGTGATTGATTTCTTCTGTGTTCTGACCTTCTTCCTTCTAGCCTTGAGGCTTTTCCCTCTAACATGGGGCAGAGAGAAAGAATGACTGGCACGTGTCTGTGTGGGTAACACAGGGAAGTTGATGCTCATTATTAAAATTATTAGCCTCTTTTGGAAAAGGACTAGATTCTGAATACGACTGCATTGGTTTTGCTACTTAGTGTGTGAGATACCTTAAATAATAGGCAATGCGGTCCAAGGATGGAAGTACATTACTCTCAGAGCAAACACCTTTTAAGTAAGCTGGGCAATGTACAGAGATCCTAATACCACTAGTGGCTTTTGAAAATGCAGACATCTTGCTCTGTAGAAAAACTGGCTAGAAACGCCTTGTAGGAGTGAAGACCAGTGATGCTGATACATGTGGACTTGGTACTCCCATCCCTATTACACCAGATGTGATCAATAGGAAAGCAAAGGCAAGGGACTTGCTGCTATTTTTTCCCTTTAACAACTATCACATGAGGCCTCTCCTCTGTGTAGGAGAGATGGACATGCTGGTGAACACAGGCTAATCCCAGAGCAACCGCTCCCTCTGCAGGAAACAGGCTGGAGGGGTCCATTCCTCAGGGTTGGGTGGGAAAGAAATGCAGTATGTATAAGCACAGGAATGAAGAAGAAAACACGGGGAGTGACATGAAGTGATGACCACGAAATGACCGACAGATGTTTTACATGCAGGTTGTCCATGTGTAATTTCATAATTTGCTGTAGGTGAGGTCTGAAAACTCTGTGAAAAGCAAATCTGTCTAAACAAGAAGAGTAGAGAGATGGCTGCTGTACTTAGAAAGCATGGTAACAGGGAAAACAGATTTGGTAAGTGCTGCGCTGCTCTCTTCTGCTTAGCCCAGCCACAGAGATTTCTGAAGTCTGGCATCTGAACTCCACTAGGAAAGATTTTTGAAACAATTCTATGAGTTGGATGTCTTTGGCTCTTCGGATAGGGCAATTTGTATTTTTACTGAATGCAGGCATTGTGTCTAGCTGTTAATCTCTGAATACGGTCTCATACTTTCCTCCTCCAATGTGTTAAAAATAATTCATAGCTGGCTCAACCCTGCAATTTTGAGTCAGCTGCTAGATATGAGCATTTTTCTGGTTTTAATAAAGATTTTCTGGGCAGAAGTCCGGGCTTTTTATATTCTCTATGTAAAAATAATTCATGGGTGTTTTATGGTCCCTCTGGTATAAAAATGACATTTAATATGAAATTTTTACTTTACAGCAAGCAGCAAGTGCTCTGCTTCTCCTCAGTTTTGTTAATAAACATATTATGAACTTCATAAATGTGTGTTTGGAATAGATGCTAATAGCTTAAATATATCCATGAACTAGGTTTAAAAAAAAAAAAAAAAACCCTAAATACATATTTGCTTAATTTGGTATTTAAATACTATGTATGCAAGCTTAGAGTTGTTCAGTCTGGAGAAGAGAAGGCTCTGGGGAGAACTTCTAGCAACCTTCCAGTACTTAAAGGGGGCCTGCAGGAAAACTGGTCAGGGGCTCTTTATCAGGGAGTGTAGGGATAGGACAAAGGGTAGTGGTTTTAAGCTGAAAGAGGGGAGATTTATAGAATCATAGAATGCTTTGCTGGAAGAGACCTTTGAGATCATCAGGTCTAACCGAAACTATCCACTACTAAACCACATTCCTGAGCACTTAGTCTTCTTCTTTTTTCGGCGACATCCAGCGGCAGGACGGTGAGTACTGCGATGGGGTGGCCATCTGAGGTGGTGGGGGACTTCCCTGAGACGGGAAAAGCCTAGGAAAACCTAAGCGGGAACGGGGCGGGCGGTGCTCGGCTCCTGACACGCGGCAGCGGACGGTCCCGCGCGGTGCCTGACGGGAGGGGGCGGTCCCGGCGGATACCGCGGGAGATTTAAACGGTCTTTTGGGAGCACGGCGAAGAGGAGCGAGGCAAAGAAGTGCGGGGCACGTTATTACAAAGGGGCAGTTTGAGCGGCAGTTCGAGCAGGAAGGGTTCAGGCAGAGGCTGGTGGCGGATCAGACGGGGCAGCGGACCATGGTGGCTACCAGGCAGAAGATTAAAACTGCTCCGGGAGCAGCAGCGAGCAGGATGGATATTGCTACCCAGACAGAGCCGCAGTGGGTCCATGCAGCCACGCAGACCCTGGGCTGTAGGCAGTGCCCCCCTCCCACACCAGCCCGTGCCTCTGGTACCGGCTACACTTGTGGGAGCTGTGCGCGAGTCAGAGAACTCCTTCACATGGTGGCAGAGCTGAGGGAGGAGGTGAACAGGTTAAGGACTATCAGGGAATGTGAGAGGGACATAGGTCTTTGGAGCAGTGCCCTCGCACAAACCCAGCAGGCTGCTGGAGCCAATGCGGTGGAGCAGCTCGATCCTATAATCTGTGAGGCAGGGGGAACAAGAGATGGGGGATGGCAGCAAGTTCCTGTCCGGCGCAGGAAACCTGCTCCCCCCACCCAGACAACTAACCCCCAGATAGCCCTCAGAAATCAATATGAAGCGCTGCAGGAGGAACCTATCCCCCAGGAAGAAGAAGAGGAAGAAGAAGATGTTCCCCACAGCCTAGAAACATTCCCTAGGCTCCAGCATCCTCAGAGGGCCCTAAAAACATCCTCTGTCAATAAAAAGAGGAGAGTGATCGTCTTAGGGGATTCCCTTCTAAAAGGAGTGGAGGGACCCATCTGCAGACCGGACCCGCTCCACAGGGAGGTCTGCTGCTTACCGGGGGCATCAGTGAGGGACATCAATAGAAAACTCCCTTCCTTGGTGAAGGAAACGGATTACTATCCCCTGCTAGTATTTCAAATAGGTAATGATGACTTACAGCGCAGAAAGCTGGAAGCCATCAAAAGAGACTTCAGGGCTTTAGGGAGGATGATGGAGGGCTCTGGAGCACAAGTGGTGTTTAGTTCTATCCCAATACTAAGGAATATGGAACAGGAGGTCAGGGACAAACAGATGATTAATGCCTGGCTCCGAGCCTGGTGTGAGGAGAGAGGCTTTGGCTTCTTTGATCATGGGGTGACCCACCCACCCCCAGGTTTTCTTACTAGGGATGGGTCATGCTTGTCTCCAAGGGGGACTAAAGTTATCTCTAAAAATCTAGTTAGGCTCTTAAATAAAGCTTTAAACTAGATGTGAAGGGGGAAGGGGAGGAGACCAGGCTAGTTGGGAATGAGCCTGGAAGAGGGACACCGGCGACTGATAAATGGTGTGCTGGAGAGGACCACCAGTACACCGCCACAGGGCAAGTGAGGGCGAGTACAAGTGGGGACAGTAAGGATGAAACTAGGTCTGTGGAATTAGTTATTCCAAGGACCAGTCAATCGAGAATGTACTCTCTTCCCTTTACGAGGGCTGAAGGTTCATCAGCCCAGCTGAAGTGCATTTACACCAATGCACGCAGCATGGGCAATAAGAAGGAGGAGCTGGAAGCTGTTGTAGGGCAAGGTGACTATGATGTCGTTGCCATCACAGAAACGTGGTGGGATGACTCACATAACTGGAGTACAGCTATGTTGGGATATAAACTCTTCAGGCGGGACAGGAAGGGTAGGAAAGGAGGCGGGGTAGCCCTCTATGTTAAAGAGTGCTTTGATACTCTTGAACTGGATTACGGTGAGGATGGGACTGAGTGCCTATGGGTTAAAATCAGAGGAGCCCACAAGAAGGGGGACTTTGTGATAGGAGTCTGTTACAGACCACCCAGCCAAGAAGGAGCAGCTGATGAGCTCTTCTATAAGCAGCTGGGGATATCTCTAAATCTCTGCCTCTTGTCCTTGTGGGTCACAGGGATGGTGACTCAACCACCCTCCTGGGCAGCCTATTCCAGTGCTTGATACACTTTTGGTGAAGAGATTTTTCCTGACGTCCAATCTGACCCTCCCCTGGCACAACGTGTGGCCATTTCCTCTCGTCCTATCACTAGTTACTTGGAAAAAGAGACCAACATCTTCTTCACCACGTCCTCTTTCCAGGTGGTTGTAGGCAGTGATAAGGTCTCCCCTCAGCCTCCTTTTCTCTAGGCTAAACAACTCCAGTTCCCTCAGCTGTCTCTGACAAGACTTGTTCTCCATCCCCTTCACCATCTCCATTCCCCTTCTCTGAACACACTCCAGCACCTCAATGTCCTTCTTGTACCAAGAGGCCCAAAACTGAACACAGTATTTGAGGTGTGGCCTCACCAATGCTGAGTACAGAGAAAGGATGACTTCCCTGCTCCTACTGGCCACGCTGTTTCTGATACAGGCCAAGATGCTGTTGGCCTTCTTGGGCACCTGGGCACACTGCTGGCTCATATTCAGATTCATATTTAGATTGGATATTAGGAAGAAAATTTTTCCTGTGAGGGTGGTGAGGCACTGTAACAGGTTGCCCAGAGAGGTCATGGATGCCTCATCAGACCAGACCAGGTTGGATGAGGCTTTGAGCAACCTGATCCAGTGAAAGGTGTCCCTGCCCCATGGCAAGGAGCTTGAAACTGAATGGGCTTTAAGGTCCCTTTCAACCCAAATCATTCTACTATAAACCAAGATATAAATGAGTTCAATTTACAGAACTGCTTCCAAACTTCTAGTCTTATCAGAAATAATAGGCATTCTGTATGAATTGCTGAATTGTAGCTATGTTTTCTATTACTCCTGAAGGCAGATAAGATAAATGTAATGATGTTGCCTGGCCTTGAGTGTAGGAATAATTTTTCAAAAGATCCCCTAAAACAATACATGTCCATTTACAACCCTCCCCACCCACTCCCCTTCCCTGCCTCCTAAATCTTTATGTCTACCAAGTTATCTTTACTGTAAGGATTATTTCTCTTATCAGTCTCTGAATAGAACACACACTGAATAAGTATACACTTTAGCTCAGAGTTGGTTGTGACACTTTGGGACAAGGTTTAGTGGGCATGGTGGTAGTGGGCTGATGATTGGACTTGATCATTTCAGAGGTCTTTTACAACCTTAATGATTCTGTGATTCAGGAGGGTAAATTATTTCATTTTTTTTTTTTCTGGTAAATGATATGGAGCCATTTAACTGGCTAATCTAATCTTCTCCAAAAGTAGGAAAGAGAGGTGGGGACTGATGTTTGGGAAGGTATTTTCAGCATTTACAGTAAGAATATTTTAGCTATTTGTTTTAGGTTGAAAGATGAAGTTCTTTATATAGCCGTGGGAAGAGTTAGCACCAGAGAGTAATTAGAACCCGTGACATAGAGATGCTTTTAGCTCCCTATTTAGATGTCTTCCAGATGCCTTGCCCCTTCACTAGTCTTACGAGGAGTCAGGAGTCTCCAGCTAGGCCTTTAAAGTTAGATGACATAAAGTCAGGAGCCATTTCTGAGGGTAGCAGACTATTAGATTCAGTATCACTGTACCCATGCATCACAGGTGCAGGCTGCTATGTCCTCTTACCCTTGAAAAACAACCTAAAGGAAAAAAAAGTACCAAAAGTATAACTATAATTAATTGTATTTAAAAGGCTTTTATAATTAAAATTTCTTTTTATATGTGTATGTATATAATTACATGTGCATATTCATAATTCCTTAGAAATACTAGACAGAAGGAAAAAAGAGGACTAACATTTTCGGGTAATCCTCAACATGGAATTCTTTTAAAAAACTCTTCAGACTCTATCTCACAATGAATAAGGGAGAAATGCCTTTTCTTCTTGGAGAGATTTCTTTCAATACATACTTGAAGGAGATGAGAACTTCAGAAGCAACTCTTCTGTCGCTGTTTCATTTTGCCTTTTTGTACTGAGAATAGAAAAAGGCCTCAAGCAATCACAGTGGTAGCAAAGCCCGGCAGCAAAGTGAGGGGTATCACTGCTTTTTTTTTGTTAGGAAACTGGCAAATGGATGAAGAGCATTAAAGGATTTGCTCTATTTGTGAGAATGCAGAAGGCAATACTTACAGAAGTGGGCTGAAGCTCTTGTACTGTGCTTTTAACTTTCCACTTTAAAGTACTCATTGCATTGTTGAGCATCATGATCTGAATTGATGCTTGACTGTCAGCTCCTGGACGTCTTGCTTGTCTCATTCCCCATCACTTTCCTGATTTCACCTGTTGTAAGCTTAGATGCTAAGATTTGAAACATAGCAAATGTACTGAGACTGCAGATCAAAAGAATCTGTACACATTACTGTGCCCATGTTTTGAAATTTACATTAGCAAATCTCTGGCATGGGACTGGAGAAATAGTAATTTTTTTTTTTTTTCATTTTGAGGTGTGTTAACCAAAATCCATATAAGTCGTTATTTATCTTGTAATATTTTTCATGAATGGATTAGTCTCCAAAATCCTCATGTTTGGAACAAGCAATTTAATATGGTATTAAATATGGTTTATGTTTTATTTCTGTGTTGAATTATCAGAAAAAGAAACCTCAGAAAACTTCTCTGGCAAAAACAGGAGTTAACATGAAGCTTTTAGAAGGATATTAGAAGTTAACTTTTTTTTTAAACATGGATATATCTTAGAGAATTTGATGTTTGATGAATAAACAACTAATAATTGCTAACCACTGTAGATTATAAACTATAGTCAGCACAGGAAGGACATGGGTCTGTTAGAGTGAGTCCGGAGGCCTCAAAGATGATCAGAGGGCTGGAGCACCTAAACTATGAGGACAGGCTGAAAGAGCTGGGGTTGTTTATCTTAGAGAAGAGAAGGTTCTGGGGAGACCTTCTAGCAGCCTTCCAGTACCTAAAGGGGTTCTGCAGGAAAGCTGGGGAGGGGCTCTTTATCGGGGATTACAGGGACAGTATGAGGGGTAACTCTTTTAAGCTGAAAGAGGGGAGATTTAGATTAGATATTAGGAAGAAATGTTTACCTGTGAGGATGGTGAGACACTGGAACATGTTACCTAGAGAAATCATGGATGTCCCATCCCTGGAGGTGTTCAAAGCCAGATTGGATGAGGCTTTGAGCAACCTGATCCAGTGGAGAGTGTCCTTGCCCACGACAGGGGAGGTGGTTGGAACTGGATCATGTTTCAGGTTCCTTCTAACCAAACCATTCTAAGATTCTGTGATTGATTCTATGATAATAATGGAAGGATTAATGAACAGCGCCCTAAAAATCACTGCAAATCTTTTTACTGATTTGAGTAAGACCGAGATCAACTTCTTACCTCAGGAAGACTGAAGAAATTAAACAGTTCTTCATTTTGCCAGGCTGTACACAGCTGGATTTGTTCCTTTTCTTCACTTCACCCATTTTAGATATTGAGGTTAGCTGCGTTTTTGTTTAAAATCAATTTTGGTGTCCAAGGAAACTTAAGCTGCCAACAGCACTAGGGAATATCTTTATATTTGTTTAAAACCTAATTATTTCCATTGATGACTTAAATAAATGTCATCATACAGTTTTGTAAAAGCTTGTTTTCGCAAGCCCTAAATTCTGAGGGAACCAATCTGAGTTAAAAATGTTCCTTTAAATCTCTGCCATAACCCAGCTGTGTTCCTTTTCAAAAAAAACCTGATTTTTAATGCCTTCTCCTTGTTTAGGAAATGGCTGTCTGACTTCTGACTGCTGCAGGGGAATAATGGTGTGTCTCTCTGCTTTCTGCTGTGGAGCTTTTTTCAGGAAGTCTCATAGGAATGACGAGTATTTTTCTCTCTCTTGTGTTATTTTTTTTTTGCAGACTGATTTTAAAATGGTTTGTCTCTGCATGTTTTTGTCTAGCCTTTGTAATTGTGTCTCTATTTCCTTCCATCTTTTTGGTCAATTTACAACAGTGGGGTTTAATCTGTGTTTTAGGATGGAGGGGTGACCTCCATAAATGATTTCTAAAGTCTCCAAGAAAGGAAGCTAAGAAAAGATTTCAAACCACCGCTTACCACAATACTCATCATACATCCATGACTGCCATAGGTAGGGATGAAATAAAAGCGGTATCTTGTGCTCTGAATCTTCCTATATAAATGTAGACTCTGATTACAGAATCATAACATCATAGAACAGTTGGGGCTGTAATGAACCTTTAAAGGTCATCCAGTACAATCCCCCTTCAATGATCAGGGACATCTTCAGCTACATCAGGTTGCCCCATCCAACCTGGCCTTGACTGTTTCCAGAGATGGGGTCTCCAATACCTAACTGGGCAATTCATTTCAGTGTTTCACCACCCTCATTGTAAAAAAAAAATTCCTAGTCTGAATCTACCCTTTTTCAGTTTAAAACCATCACCCTTTGTCTGTTGCAACAGAACCTACTAAAAATTCTGCCCCCATCTTTCTTATTGGCCCCCTTTAAGTACTGAAGGCCCCAATAAGATCTCCGCAGAGCCTTCTCTTCTCCAGGCTGAAGAACTGCAACTCTCAAAGCCTATCCTCACAGGAAAGGTGTTCAATTCCTCTTATAATTTTTGTGACACTCCTCTGGATCTGCTCCAACAGGTCCATGTCTTTCCTGTGCTGAGGGCTCAAGAGCTGGGTGTAGGACTCCAGTTGTGGTCTCACCAGACCTGAATAGAGGGGCAGAATCACCTCCCTTGACCTGCTGGCCATGCTTCTTTTGATGCAGCCCAGGATACATTTGGCTTTCTGGGCAGCAAGCGCACATCGTTGGCTTACATCCAGCTTTTCATTCACCAGCACCCCAAGTCCTTCTCCACAGGGCTGCTCTCAATCCCTTCATCCTCTAGGTGTATTGACACTGGGAGTTGCTGTGGTCCAGTTACAGGACCTTGCTCTTGTCTGTGTTGAACTTCATGAGGTTTGTATGGGCTTCTCATAAGGACTTGTCCAGGTCTCTCTGAATGGCATCCTGTCCTTCAGGCACATCAACCACACCACTCAGCTTGGTGTTATCTACAAATTTGCTGATGCTGCACTCAATGCCATTATGTAATAGATGAAGATATTAAACAGTTCTGGTCCCAATATGGACTCCCAAGGGACACCGCTTGTCAATGATCTCCAGTTGGACATTGAGCCATCAACCACTACTCTCTGGATGTGACCATTCAGCCAGTTCATTATCCACTGAATAGTCTATCCATCAAATCAATACCTCTCCAGTTTAGAGAGAAGGATGTTGTAGGAGGCTGTGTCAAAGGCCTGACAGAAATTAAGACAGATGACATTCATAACTCTTCCCTTGTCCATTGATGTAGTTATTTCACCATAGAAGGCCACTAGGTTGGTCAGGCAGGCTTTGACCTTGGTGAAGCCATGCTGTCTGTCTTGAATCACCTCCCTGTCCTCCATATGCCTTAGCATAGCTTCTAGAGGATCTGTTCCATGATTTTCCCAGGCACAGAGACAAGACTGGAAGGTCAGTAGTTCCTTGGTTCCTCCTTTCTACCCTTTTTTAAAATGGATGTAATGATTTAAAAATGATATTTCCTTTTTTCCAGTCGATGGGTACCTCATGTCACTGCCATGAGGTACTCATGTCACTGCCATGACTTTTTAAATATCGTGGAGAGTGTTTTGGCATAGTCCTGTATGGACATGCATCAATTCTGACTAGAGACATGGAAGAAACATGTGGCACGTAAATATAGAAAATACCTATACCGACACTCAAGATCTTGTAGAGTATATCCCGACTTCTAAAAGCAGTGAGGCTTAGGACATTGACTGTATACTGGTATTTTTTCTGAGTATAAGCTGCAAGACGAATGCAATCCGTATTTGGTATTCTCAATTTCCATTTGATTGAAATACATTCAACATAATAAATCCACCGTCAGTGTACTAATCCTGAGAATGATTCAAGAACCTTTTCAGTTCAGTGTGTAATAAAACTTACACTACTATTAGGTTTTGTACACCTCTTGTACTATATCGTGTATCTGGTTTGGATGGTTTAGGTTTCTGATCTGACTTTGTCTGTTACTGAAAATTGTGTACAGGATGCTTTAAACTATTATTCTAATGGATACACTGTAATTTCAGGTTGTAATTCATTCCATTGACCATTCTGTCACAAGTGAAAGCACAAAACTAGTGTGGGGGATAGGAGGTCTGAACCACTGTAGGGAGCTGAAGGTGTGTGAGAAAATGTCTTCATTGGCAGCCAGCCAACATAGCATAGTGTTAAACGTGATATCCTGCTGTGTTGGATTCTATATTGCTTTGTTTCATAAATACTGGGGGGTGGAGTGGTGGTGGATTCTTTTGCTCTGTAGGATGATACTTCCACATGTGATCACAGAATCATACAATCATTAGAGTTGGAAAAGGCCTCTAACTGACCAGTCCAACTGTCAGCCCAACACCACCATGTCTAATAAACCATATCCCAAAGTGCCATTTCTACGTGGTAACTCCACTACCTCCCTGGACAGCAGTCCAATGCTTCACCACTCTTTCAGTAAAGATATTTGGTCTAATGTCTGACCTCAAGTCCTTAAATCTTTAAGTACCTAGTGCAACTTGATGCTATTATTTCCTCTCATCCTGTCACTTGTTACTTGGGAGAAGAGACCAACACCCACCTCGTTACAGCCTTCTTTCAAGCAGTTGTAGAGAGTTATAAGGTCTCCCGTCAGCCTCCTCTTTTCCAGGCTAAACAATCACAGTTCCCTCAGCTGCTCCTCATAGCACTTGTTCTCCAGACCTTTCACCAGCTATGTTGCCCTTCTCTGGTCCAAAGGCGGAAAAGCAAAATCATTGTTGTGCACCTTTTCCTCCTGCAGAACTCAAAAGCACTCAGGAAAGCTGCTGTCAGAGCATAGAAAGCTCATTTGTTAAATGTCTCTATGTCTTGACTGCCACCGTAACTACTGCAAATAGCAGTGCTATGGCCTTGAGATGACAAGCAGGAAAGAACTGAATGATATTTTACAAAATGATTTATTTTCACTAAGCTGAGTCAATCTCATGATTTTTTAAGTGTTAACACAACACTCAGAATACTGTTTCCCTGAATGACAATAAGGCTATTAGAAGAAAATAATTTTATTTTTGTGCTCCAAAGCCTAGATTGACAGAGTATTTACCACTTCGGAAGTATTTTGTTCAGTATGCGGCCTTTTCATGTATTAACTTGCTTATTTTTATTAGTATGGCATTTAAACCAATTCACAGTGATGTAATGAATTAGGTGCTAAGACCTGCAAGTTCATTAACAGGTGACTAATACTTTAACAGCATTTGCCATGCTGCATGATGTGCTAGTCTACATTAAACTGTGGGCAGGAAAGTGTTGAGGAGAGATTTGGGGTGCTTAAAATTTTTCTGTAGTTGATTTTATTTTATTTTTTCATTAATACATCTAAATTTTTTTTCTTCCTAAGCCAGCTTTACAGTAGGAAAGATTATGACATTTCATGCAATTTCCAAACTATTGCTCAAGAAAGTTTTTTTTCTTTCCTTCCTGCGTTTGCTTTGCAAAGCACCGCTGTCTGTTGAGATTTTGAAAAACAGAGCGTGGGTACCTAGTTATGTATTCTTCTCCACTCAGCCTTTTGATCTCATCTGCGTTTACCATTCTCAAAGTACTCCAGCAGATACATTTGAGACTGGGATGTCAGTTCTTCTCACAGTTAAAACAACTTTTCTCCATTTAAGTAATTTAGAATGGATAGATATAGCAGAACAGAGTTTAGTCCTTTGTGTATTTGTTTCTTTTTGCGTTTTTGTTAAATAGAAAACTTATATGATGAGTGTCTACGTAGACTCACTAAAAAAAAGGAAGTGAATTGAAGTCAGGGGATTGGAGTGAATGACAGGTGACTGAGATAAGCCTGAAATAGCAGCTTAGAAGTGTGACAGGGGAAGATTAAGAGTTATAAATGGAGGCAACTGCCAACAATCTGTAGAATCTAGGACACAAAATGATGTAGAATAGAGGAAGTTTTGAAGGGAAACCAATGCATACAAGATGAGAGTGAAAAGGGAGCTGCCACAGGATTTCGGTATTTTCTCCAATAGAAAAAAAAATAGTACTTTGATAGTAGTTGATACAGAAGGAGAAAAAAGAATAAATAGGCTCTTATCTGACAGAGAACTAATGAAAGCAAGAAGAAAGGAAAGTGAATAAATAGGAGAATTCAGAAGGCTAAATGTTTATTCAGAATAAAAATGGTCAGAATCATTTGAGGAGGCAGGACTAGGTGTAGTTCAAAGGCTAAGGCGTTGGAGGCAACCCAGAACTAATTTGGGATAATCTTAAGTAGTGTAGTGAATATTATTCATAAAGATTCTCCTTCTTCCTCAGTTTTCATTGGTAAGTCTATGAGATGAATGTCTCATAAATCAAAAAGTAAGATCTTACATCTACTTTTTGGTAACATACTTGTGATGATAAAATGTTCCGACAGAAGCATAACAAATGCTAAAATGGGATGCAAAGTAACAGAGACAGATTTGAGGGAAAACCTTATCCTTCAGTGCAGCTCCTTCCTTCCTTACTGCCTAGGCCTGACAGCAAACTCTAGTTAGAAACAGAATTAATTGTTTGGGGGAATCATTGACAAAAGGTGGAGATGATGCACTGCTTACTGACACACTGATTTAGGAGGTTTTCTCGAAAGGCACAGGCTTGGAGCCAGGTATCTCTCTGCTATCACAGCACAGCTATTGGACATCATGTCAAGAACTACAGCATCATGTCTCCCAGACCATCCTTATGTGATGCCTGAAGCACAATTCATCCAACGATATCTAGTGCAGATATTAACAATGATAGAAGCAGTTTTGCGCTTCCTTCTTACCCAGTGGAGAAGAAAGGAGGATATTTATTTGATTCAGTTATTTAAGTACTTAAACTGGGCCTACAAGAAAGCTGTAGAGGGGCCCTTTGTCAGGGATTACAGGGATAGGATGAGGGGTAACAGTTTTAAACTGAAAGAGGGGAAATTTAGATTAGATATTAGGAAGAAACCTTTTAATGTGAAGGTGGTGAGACACTAGCACAGGTTGCCCAGAAGTCATAGAAAGCCCATCTGTGAAGGTGTTGAAGTCCAGGCTGCATCAGGCTTTGAGTAACCTGATCCAGTGGAAGGATCCAGTCTGTGTCCATGGCAGGGGAGGTGGAACGGGGTGATGCTTAAGGCTCCTTCCATTCTAAGATTCTATGATGATATCTCATCCTAGAGCACGTATCTAAAGCAAATAAATGGATCCTTTTCTAAAAATGCTGGTCTTTCTCCATTGGCTACACACAGAGCTTACAGTGACTGAAACATCTAAAGTTAGGTGAGATAAATCCTTCAATGAGAACTAAATCTAGGTCTGTCCTGCCAGCCTCTTGGTCTCTGTATTGAGAATGCACCCGGATCTCCACATTACTTCAGAGGCTCTGATGTCTATCTTGGCACTGGGAGATCAGGGCAGAGATCTTTGCTCACCTGAGCAATCTCTTAGTCATTCAGCCTCCCTTATAAAGATAAGCACTTCAGGGACAGTTCAGCTCACGGTAAAGGCTTGTGCTAGGAATCACCTGTGGGGCTCACTGCTTTCTTTTTCTTAAGTGTTAGAGAAACCCATATGACCTTCTGGAAAAGATTTATCTTACTGCACTTCAGTTAAGGCTATTGCGTTTGGTGTCCAACTGAGTTTGTATTTAAATTCTTGTTTGAAATCAAATGAAGCAGGTGTGTGTTTTCCTGAATTAGAGCCACAGCATAAAGCTCTTTATTTCTTTTTTTTTCTTTGTTAATGTTCAATTTCTGAAAGTATAATGTCTACATTTAACAGTAATATAATCCTTTTTCTCGTAGATGTCATTGCTGTGTATATCTTGGAGAGAGGTCCTTTTTCTTCAGGAAGTATATTTAAAAAAAATAAAATATTAAAAAAAAAGAAGAAGCAGCTTTAATATTTTCAGAGTTGCAGAATCATAGAATGGCTTGGGTACAAAAGAACCTTAGAGATCAACTGTTTCCAACCCTCCTGTCATGGGCATGAACACCTTCCACTGGATCAGGTTACTCAAAGTGTCATCCAGCCTGGCTTTGAACACCGCCAGGGGTAGTACATCCACAGCTTCTCTGGGCAAATTCTTCCTTGTTTTCCTTATTTTTCTTTATTTCCCTTATTTGTCCTTATTTACCTTATTTTTCCTTATTTCCTGTATTTTTCCTTTTTTCCCATATTTTAATCCTTGAAGTAAGTGTTATTTTAGAGATGAATAATAATTTCCTTTACTCCATCAGCGAAATGCCATGATAATAGCTTGCATTTACCTCTGGAAATTCCCACTGAAATTATCCCTAAGGCACTCCTCTGCTAACATTAACAGGCTGCTCGATTTCTGTGCTTTGATCATGTCTGTTTGTCTCCCAGTTACTGCTATCTCAAGGCAAAATAACTTAATAATACTAACCACCATCTTATTTACAGAAGCATAAAGGTTTTTTCATTCTTTTTAACTTCTCTGGTTTTCATATGGAGTCAGCAACTTAAAAATGCATAATTGGGCACAGTTGTATTGTTATATGAGTCTACCCCAAAGCACTGAGATCAGGGCTAGACCCTTCCAGCCTAATAAAGCACAATTAAACTAGGAAAATAAGCCTAGTAACTTGCAGATCTTAATTCAGCTTAATGTGCATGAAACCTCCACTGTAACGCCATGAATGAAGTCCAAATTTATCATGATCATACACAGCAGGTGGACACATTCATTTATTTATGGACTTATTTATTTAAAAAAAAAATAGGAGTTTTAAACTGAAACGCCTTTCAGCAAGGTACTCTACTTACTTTAATGTCACTGCATGAAATTAAACACTAAAGAGAGTATTTTTTAAGCATTGTGAATATTTTGGCTTTAATTGTAGTACTAGAGATAGCTTTAATCTGTAATGATTTAATTCGTTCTGTACTTCTGCACAAAATGATTTCAAATGAAAAAAATTATATTTGTCAGCTACACAGAAGTACTGGAGTGGTTTTGAAAAGAAATCATATTTCTGTCATATTCTCCCCCATTAATGTTACCTATCAACCAAAAAGATTTTTCAATTTTAACATTACCAACACCTGATTTTGTAGTTGACAATAAGAAGAAGGAGAAAATCATTGAGACTAGTTTACTACTGATATAAATTTTGAAATCATGTAAAATTAACCCTAGACATTGTGTTTTATTCCCTTTGGTGCAATTTGCAGTGTTACAAGAGCATTTTTTTATCCTCCATTGCTCAGATTTACTGTGTTCACAATAACAAAGAATCGCTCTCCTGCCAAAGGTATTTTGCTGTATGTAGATGTTCAGTATGTCTATTTTATGTAACAAGTGAGTCATTTCCACCTCTAGTCAGTTAAACTTACTTCCACACAAAACCTTCTTGGCACCATGTTAAGACCACAGAATGAATGAGGTTGGAAGGGATGTCTAGAGGTCATTGGGTCCAAGCTCCCCAGCTCAAATAGGGGCACCTACAGCTAAATGTCCATGACCATGTCCAGTTGGCTTTTGAATATCTCCAAAGATGGAGACTCCACAGCCTCTCTGGGCAACCTGTGCCAGTGCTCAGTCATCTTTGCAAGACCAGGAAAAAAGTGAAAAAAAACCTCTGCAGCACCTAAAAATAAGCAAATCCAATAGATTTTAAAAAAAAATAATTAGTAAGTAATTGCATGTCTTGAATGTACTTTTTAAAGCATGAATGAAAGTGTTTCTTTTTCGAGATCCTGGTTGTATTAATAAAGTTCATGTGAGTTTACTTTCTGGATCAGTAAGTAATAAAACAAAATCCTTTAATCTGGCTTAGAAAATACAGTAGCACACAAGTAAAAATTATTCAAATTATTAAAACTGGAATGTGAGAGAAGAAAGTGGCAGAGAAGGTGCTCCGAGAAACAGAGCAGAGATTTCCTTGCAGCCTGTGGAGAGCCCATGCTGGAACAGGCCTGTCCTGAAGGACTGCATCACACTGAGAGGACCCATGCCTGTGTGGCTTTTGAAGGACCATGTCCCATAGGATGGATCCCATGCTGGAGCAGGGCGAAAGTGGAGGAGGCATGAACAGACTAATTCTTAGCAATGGAGAAAAGGGGGAGTAGCAGAGAGGAGCTGTTATGGACTAACTGCATGCTACATTTTCTGTTCTTGAGTGTCTCTTGGGAGGAGGAAGAAGTAGAGGAAGTGGAATGAATAGATGAAATCTAGCCTAGGAAAAAGTGGGATCTAGAGGGAAGATACTGTATTAATTTTGTCTTTGTTTCTCACCATCTAGCTCTATTTTAATTGGCAATCAATAACAGTAATCTTCCTCAAGTGAAGTCTGTTTTGCCCATGATGGTAATTGATAAGGTATTTATCCTGCTTTATCTCAACCCATGATCTCTTTTGTCCTGTTTTCTACCCCTGTCCTGTTGAGGAGGCGGAGGGTGAGAGTGGTTAGGTGGGCGTCTGGCAGCTGGCCAAAGTCAACCCACTGCAACTATATTGGCTGCAAAGTCATGTTGTGAGCCAAGAGAAGACAAAGGGTCAGATCCTTTCTTAATGAGACTTGGCAAAGGTTGCTGGATTTCAACAGAGATTCTACTGACAGAAATCCCAACTTGTGATTTTTAATGTCACACATTGTGCAACAGTGATACTTCGTTGTGTTTGGAACAAACTATATGTAGAATTACTGCAACTCAGGAGGTGCAAGTTTGAGGTTTTTTGAGTTTTTTTTTAGCTTGCAGGAGCAGCTATGTAGTGGCAAGCTAGACCTATTTTTTTCTGCACTGCAAACAATTCCACCTCTGGCCTGTGGCCTGTTGGATAATAAATTACCTGAATCATTCTTCTGCATAAAACCTAATACCATTCTGGAATTTTCTCTTTTCTAATTGAGCTCAGAATCAACAGAGTAGGATACTACTCTTCGAAATGAAGTGCAAACACACAAGTGAGGAGCAACAATGAATTTTTTACCATTCAGCAAGAACTTTTCTCCTTCCTACCAGCCTGCTTTCAACTCCTCCATGTATTCTTTCCCCCTGGAGATTTAAACTGTAAATAGTAACCTTTTGTTCACTGGCATTATCGTTTTGTCATTGCTAGATTTCTTTGGTTGCTGTGCTTCTGTATATGGCAGACAGCTAATGGCTATTTTTTTCAACAGGAACATCTGAAATTATCTGAAAAGAAATGAAATAAGTAGTAGCTTGAAAGAAGACATATAATGGGAAGGACAGTAGGTCAGTCTAATGCAGAATGCATACCGGCAATCACACAGTCATTTTAGAAGACCACTGCAAATGGAGCAGTGGCATTAACTAAAAATCACCCCCTGTTGCTCTGCACAATCACTGACCTTACGTGCTGCTTTTAAGAGTTATGCAGGCTTAAGGGTGAATTTGCGTGAATACAAGAACAGCAATTGCACTTTGAATGGGGAAAGCTGCATTTCTTAGTTCACCTCTGGAAGCTGTACCACTAATTAAACCTACCCTGCACATGCACATGAGAAGGTGGTGTGAAGTCCAGGTTCACCTGAAACCGAGCCTCAGTTGCCAATGAGCTTCTGAAGCTTCTGACTATTGCCTTTATCATCTTCCTGGGTGTGCTCAGCCACACGTCATGAGAAAAATAACTTCGGTAAATGAGGACCTGATACTTTTTCTTGATACTGAGGGCATAAAGAAAGCAACAGCTATATAATGATCAGAGCTGGCACATCACACTGCAGTGATAAAAGATACCCAGATCTTGACTGTGTCCTCATTTAATAAGAACCATGGAAAGGTATCCAGGAGACTTTGTGGCCCAAGTAAAAGAAATTGATCTGGTCTATTGAACAGAGCACGAAGTATGTGCTTTTAGCTTTTGAGGGCCTTGTATTTCCCCGACAGCATTTTAATGTTTCTATATATTAAGACTGTCTCTATCTGTAGGGATGTTACCCCAAACTATTTGTTTCACAGTCACGGAGAACTGTAAAATATAACTGGACTCTAATAAATAGTGTATTGAGGCACAGTTTGACTTATTTACTCTTTGTATGTTAAGGGAGTAAACCAGAGAAGAAGTTTTCAACTCATTGGACTGAGATTGTTCTAATTTGTGTATGCAGCCTGCTGTTGATATGGGTTTAAGGGTTACTTTTTTTCTGGAGCAGCCGAGTTGGATCACTGACCAAATATCTTTTACTTCATGTAAATAGCTTTGAAAAACGTATGACTAATGCAAAACCATGTAAATTAGAGTGAAAGTTTAGACCAAGGTGTAAAAATTCCTCTGCATCCTTTTGGTTAATTGATTGGATTATTCTCTCAGTTACACTCCAGTAACTTAAGTTTCCCTTCAGTAACTTAAGCCAGGTGTTTTTCTCTGGTGTGGACGGAGCTCCTATGTGAACAACAACTGACTCTGCCCTCAAGTCCCTGGTTTTAGTAATCAATTCAAGCCACAACTCTAATTTACCATGATGAAACAAAACCAAATTGGCCAGAGATTAACTCTAGATAATGCTCGGGCTTTTCATTGTTGTTGTTGCTAAGGAAACAACAGACCCTCGTGAAGTTCTTTGATGAAAATAGAACATGTTGTTTCAATAAATGCAAGTCCTGAGTAACTGAAGTTGATCAAGGCCTCATTATAATAACTTTTTCCTCTACATATACAATGCACATACAGTGCACTTAAAAATCATTAGCTCAGGGAAAGCCTTAAAATTGCATTTCATCATTGTAAGGCAGGAGCAGACAATTCAGAAATGACCTCGAATTACTAAAAATATAAATAAAACCATTAGGCAAACAGAATGGCTTTTGCTATGCACTCTGTAAGTGGGATTATCTGACTGGCACTAAAAGAGTACTTGAATGTATTTGTAATGCTCAGGGTTTATAAACTCAATCCATCACTATGTTTAAGTCAAAAGGAAATTTAGTTAAAGGGCCTTATTGGTATTCCAGACAGAGTAACATAAGAGAGAAGGAATTCATGCAGAAGTAGCTCTTTCTGGAAGATTTTATGCAGGTTTCTCAAGCCTAGCAACTGAGGCATTGCCACCAGGGCCAGGTTAATACCGGTGCTGAGATAGTGGCACAACTGACATCATCTTGTTTCAAGCAAATGAAAGATTTCTGTGGTTATGGTTCTAAAATGGCTCTTCTTGCATATAGTAGACATTTATTTTCAGTTTAATGGGATATGAAATCATATTATTATTTCTTCGTAATACCATATATGTCAAAAGTGAGATTACATCACTCACTGAAAAAAAAATCCAAGTTTTTAGCTGGCTTCAAGAAAAAAATATATCTTTCTCCTGAAAAAAATAGGTACAACACCTGGAAAAGAATTATATAGAATAACATGGGAGGAACAATAGGAATTCAGTCCCCTGGTAAGATCTTTCTGCCTCTCAGAAATAAATAGATATTTTTCCATTCCAGGTGAATATCACCATTGGAATTATCAGTTATTTAACAGATGTTTGAAAGAGCACACAGATTTGAGTCTGACTGTGCCAGGTGCTATCCAAATAAGTGAGAAAACGTAATTCATACTCACACACATTCAGAGCCAAGCTGCTAAAAACCAGCAGTAGGAAGGTGCTATAGCTTTAGTTCTGTGACACAAACAACTATGGGATTTATCAGCCAGAGGCACTGATAAAACACGAGGTAACTAGCAGAGGCACTGCCTGTTCAATTGTGTCAGGGGTGAGAAAGTGACTCAGGGAACACATCCTTGGGCTGCTGGAATAGCTTTCTGCTGCCATCCATGCCTGGTGGGCAGAATTACCAGTGGGTGAAGACCAAAGCTATCCCTGCTAATGCAGAGCCACGCATGATGGGAGACAGCAGAACCAGGCACAGATTCCTGATCTGGCTTAACTTTGTGAAGCTTCCTGCCCAAACCATTGAGCAATGACTTTTTTGCGTGTGAATGGTTGTCATCAATTTAAGGCTAGCTAAGAAATATTTATATATATATATATATATGCCTGTAAAATAGCTTTCTTCTGCTCCTTTATTATCCTGCACCCTGTTCGTCTAAGATATTTGCACATTTAGGAGCTCTATGTCACTAACAAAACAAGGGCATTCTGCCTCTGAGCTTTGCTCCAATGCTCTCTTGAGCAAGTATGCAATAAAAAAGTTTTTGCTAGGAGGTCAGAAGCCATATGGTTAAGACTCCAACCGAGATCCAAAGATTGCACCTGGGATTGTCTCCGCTTGTATTCAATTGCAGGATTATCATTAGATTTATTATCCAGTGCACGTATGTGAAAAATCCTGCTTACCTTATTGAGAGTTTTGTGAACTAGATGTGGGTAAAGATAAATAGGATTCTGGCACATATATTATTTGTATATAACCCAGATATGTATGGGTATTCTTTTCCTTCCGCCTTTTAACTGATAGGTCATTCCTAGGCTGTATTGCCAACATTTAACCTGGTTTGGGGAAAGAATTTTGTCTTCTCAGTAGACTTCCACCTGATAATATTTTTTTGGGTTACATATGAACAGAACATTGTGGAATTTCAAAGAGTCCGCTTCTGTAGGCTTTAGTTAGGTCATGCTGGTATTGAATCCTCTGATAAATACTTATTTTTGTGACTGGCAACCATCCCCCTGGGTGCAGAGACCTCAGAACTGAACAACAGACTGTGAGTTATACATCCTGCCAGCTCCTTTTACTTTCTATGGAAGGAAACAGATTTTTTAAACAGAAATTTATAAGACCTGTGTTAAATATTCCCAGAAGATATTCCATGTCATCCTAAGAAAGATATCAGAGGGTTTTTAGAAGAGGCCTTGCTTTTCTGCATAAACTACAGATGATAATGATTTTAACTTATTTGCCCTTCCTTCACACATTTCAAAGTGTAAAAATCCGTGATCTGTGTCAGCATGTATGAGCACCTCCAAGTTTTGTTTACCCAACAGCATAATGATACAGTGTAAAATAGGCACGCAAGGGTAGAACGGTCACTATTTTATCTAGGAATCACCATCCACAAATTTCATAAAACCAAACCTGGACCCAAACCTTTCAGTTAAAGCAAGGCATTCATTTGGTAAATAGTTTAAAAAATATTTTCTTTCTCTCTTTTTGACTAATTTGAGACTGTACTGGAGCACCAGCGACATTTTTTGCAGTAAAGAAACAGGAACGATTGGATGATGGCCATTGTCCTACCCCTTTTTTTTCAGATATCACTACAGGATAAGCTCAGAGAGGATGCAAAAACTGTAATATATATATTTCCACTATTATGTTGGAACTTGCTCCTGCAACCTCCTGTGAGCCTTCCATCAAAACTCTTCTAATAGATTGAAGCAATTAATTTTCATGCATCTGGTAAAACTGCATTTGTTCCAGGCCAGATATAATCTGTGATTTGTAAAAAGATTTTGGAGAACAAAAGTTTCTTTGGGACTGAATAAGTTTGTGTCAAACAATAGGAATACACAAACAACAAGAATGCCAAGAGTTAATTGCATGTGTTAACTGTTATAAGACAACTCTGTGTTTAAGTAGTAATTGAAGATGCACTGCACAATCAAATGTTGTTAATCTACTCTCATTAGCCATGTAGCTGTAGGGGATTTTTTTCATTGATGGATGACTTTTAGAATGCTCTGCATTAGCTGAAAAAAAATCATGTTGACAGCTGTAGGATCTATGGAAGAATACAAATCGATCAAATTTAGATTCACAGGCTTGAATATTATGCAAAACAAAACCCATGCTGAGGAACTAAAATGAGATTGAAAGAAATTCTAAAGTCTAAGTGAGATTACCAAATGAGCTTTTACCCATTATAGTTTTCTTTGTAGTGTGTGTAAAAAGAAAAAAAAATAATTGGAAAATTTCAAATGGAGACCTTTTTTCACCCAAATAACAGTTAAAGGTTTCTTTCAGTGAGATGCAGCAGTATGAAAACCATTCACAGGTAAAGAATTAAATAAAGAGAAAAGACGAAACCAATGAAATTTGCTTTTTCATAAGATATGAAGAAAACAAAGTCATATATCAGCTTTCATTATTTTCTAGAATAATAGAACGTCCTGAGTTGGAAGGGACCCACAAGGATCATCAAGTCCAACTCCTGTTCCTGAATAGGACATCCCCAACATTCACGCCATGTGTCTGAGGGCGTTGTCCAAATGTTTCTTGAATATTGTCAGGCTTGGCGCCTTGACTGCTTCCCTGGGGAACCTGTTCCGGTGCTCCACCACTCCCTCAGTGAAGAACATTTTCCTAATATCCAACCCAAACCTCTCCTGGCACATCTTCCTGCCATTCCCTTGGGTCCTATCATTGGTGACAAGAGAAGGGATTGGTGCCTGCTTTTCCTCCTCACCTTGCGAGGAAGATGTAGACTGAGATCTCCCCTCAGTCTCCTCTTCTCCAGGCTGAGCAGACTGAGTGACTTTAGCTGCTCCTCATACAGCTTCCATTCTAAATGCTTCACCAGCTTTGTGGCCCTCCTCTGGACACTCTCCAGTAGCCTTGTATCCTTGTTATACTGTAGCACTCAAAACTGTGCACAGTATTCAAGATAGGGCCACACTACTGCAGAGTAGAATGGGACCATCACCTCCCTTGATCTGCTAGCAATGCCTTGATTGATGCACCTTAGGACACACATTTTGAACTCTGCATGTTTCTATGAGATCACCTATTTGCGAAACAAAAAATGAGCAGGTGTGGGAGAAACCAGGAATCTTTTCCACTGCAGTTCCCGATGCCTGACCCAGATACAGACACTCTGTAGTGTGGATTTCTTGAAGGTGATACCCAAATTAAGGTTGGAGAACCTAGAAATTTTAAGTAAGGATTTTGTTGAATGCAAGTTCATGGATGTGCTATGTAAGATTGCTGTATGTGTGTACTGTGTGGAGAATTGCCAATGCCATAGAAGCTGATTTTGTTCTTTGGGAGGAATGAAATAGGTAGAACTCTAAGGGAGCAGTGTATGAATCTATGGATAGAAGTAACAGCTGTTTAACAGCTACTGTAACATCTTCTCTGTTGACATCCAGGCTATTGGGAGGGGATGCTCAGATAAAGAAGGCAAAGATTCTCTGAGATATATCAATCTAACTTTAGTGAAAATTCTTGTGAGTCTTTGAAGTGTCAGAACCAGAAAAGATGCAAGAGAAGTTGCATCAAGACACAAAGCTTCATCATTGCCTTATACAACTCTGTATAAGAGAAAAGCATCAGAGATTACCTCAGAAATGGTAGGAGGAGTAGAGCAGTTGCACTTGCATAGATGTTCTACAAGCTGCCCTTCAGTCCTTCTGCTGGCAGAGGCAAGATGCCTTCCTGTTAAATTGTCATTGTTATTTTGTCTCTGGGAGTTGCCTGTACTTGTCTTCAGGTGGTGCTTGCTGAGCCCTGATATTTCTGAGCAGACACAAATCCTGGTGATTAGTCAGGGTGAGTAAATGCATAAGAAAGATAAAAAGATTGGTAATTATTTGAAAACAGATGATCTGTTTTGTTTAGGCCTTGATAATGGCTCTTCTGCTGTCCTGGCAGACTGCAGAAGGGCACAATGGCACACATCCTCACATGGAACAGTCTTACTCCAAGCTGAGAATTCGACAGCCCCATTTCTCTCAGAAATGCTGTTCAGGAGGAGTTTAAACTGTCCTAGGATAGTAAAGGTGTTACTCGATACGGGCAACACAGGATGTGGTCTTCTAACCTAGCTATGCCCCGTACAATTTGGCTCCAACCACTTGTGTTATGACAGAGCCAGCTGTTCAGGCCATATTGAAGGTCAAGAGTCTTCTGCTCCAAGAAGCAGACTAACAAAAAGACAAACCCCTCTACTTCTAATTGTGTTGTGACAATTCATGAACAATCAGCTTCTTCAACAATCACATAAGAGAATGGTGTTCGATATGGGACACACATTATCTACAACCTGCTTCTGCAATGAGGTATCTGCAAGAACACACAGCCGCTTGGATTTTTTTAAGTTTTTTTTCCTGAGCCATAAATGTGGTTCCTCATATCTGGAGGTACAATACTTCTCTATTTTGGCTCCTGCTTAGTCATTAGTTCTATGAGACAGGGTTTACTTACACTAAGAGTAACACGCCAAACTGTCCACTCATGTTAAGCTCTAGGCAATTACATAATTAATTCTAATATTCTATGGGTAAAGTTATTTTAATCTCCACCACATGAGAATGTAAGGGAGAGTTGAAATAGGTAGAAATTGCTAAGACAGTGTTGAAAGAATGTGTCTTATTAAAGGAGCTAAATCTAGGGCAATTTCATCAAATTTCTGTAAGAAGGATCTGGATCTTCCAGGGTTCTGCCTGAAGTTAGGGGGGTTCAGAAGGTTTCAGAATTACAGAACTGTTTGTTCCCTGTATTCAGCACGGTCGTGGACATCATAAAAGGTCTACACAGATGTAACTCAGAGGCTTTATCAAAGTCAACTGCTTCAGGTTGTCTGATGCACTAAAAGTTCTGAAAGACAATACTGTAATTGCTCGGTCAACAGGGAGAAGCCCTCAGGAGAGATTAAGTGCTCTGTTTGATCTTTCTTTCAGGTTTGGATTTTATCTGGAATACTCTCCTTCATCTGGTTGTCCAAGTGTCTGGGCAAGTGATTTTCAAGTAATGCTCTCTCTCTCTCTCTATGTATGTCTATTTCTCTGTATATATATAAAATTACATATCTGTATCTGTATCCGTATTTGTATCCATACCGATCTATAAATATTTTTTAGTTCTGTCCTTTGTTCACGCAGTATATGGAGCTCTCCCTGTCTGGGAGTTCATGTGGCTTTTAATTGACCCCAGTTGCTGGTACCAAAATGAATGAGCACTGCAGTTTTTACATAGTGTGTAAAAATCTAGGCCCTATTTTGGATAATGAACATTTGTGTGTATCATGAGCAGCATTTTTACTTCAGTATTTTCAATGCAATTTAATACCCAGGATTCACTTGGCATTTTTAGTATTGTCATGCTAACTAGCAGAGGACTGTGTGCTTATTCATACAGAGAAAATAAAAATAAAATTTTTGAGGCAGGACTTTTCAAGCTTAATTTTAATAACATTTTGTTGTTTCCCTCCCCCCAAAATTCTGAAGCATAATTATCGAAGTTAAACCTTATCCTTATTGTTGTCCTTCCTGCTTAATATTGTTTCCTCTCTCCATCATTCATACATCCCACCTCCAAATAATAAATTCTTGGATTTAGTAGGAAGATCGTAATCATGTGCCTTAAAGAACCTTTGTACTGTATAATTCAGGTGTAAAGAAATGAAATGAATGGTAGATGAGAAACTCAACATGCGACAGCAATGTGTGTTTGCAGCCCAGAAAGCCAACTATATCCTGGGCTGCATCCGAAGAATTGCTACCAGCAAGTTGACAGAGGAGATTCTGCCCCTCTACTCTGTTCTTATGAAACCTCACCTGGAGTTCTGCATTCAGTTCTGGAGTCCTCAGCACAGGAGGGACATCAATATGTTAAAGTGAGTCCAGAGGAAGCTACAAAGATGATCAGAGGCCTGGAGCACTTCACATATAGGGATAGGCTGAGAGAGTTGTGGTTGTTCAGCCTGGAGAAGAGAACGCTCCGTGGAGACCTTATAGCAGCCTTCCAGTACTTATAGGGGACCGACAGAAAAGCTGGGGAGAGGTTCTTTATCATGGAGTGCAAGGACAGGATGAAGGGGAACAGTTTTAAGCTGGAAGAGGGGAGATTTAGATGAGCTATCAGGAAGAAACTTTTTACTGTGAATCTGATGAGGCACTGGAACAGGTTACTCAGAGAAGTTGTGGATGCCCCATCCCTGGAGGTGTTCAAGGTCAGGTTGGATGGTGCTTTGAGCAACCTGATAGAGTGGAAGGTGTGCCTGACCATGGCGGGGGGGTTGGAGCTGAATGATCATCAATGTCCCTTCCAACCTAAACAGTTCTATGATTCAATGATGAGCCTGTGAATATGTTCTGTAAGAAATTGTCCATTTTTAGAAGTCTTGGGTAGAGATCAAACTAGTCATCAAAACTGAATTTCTAATTGAATTAAAAATTGCTATAAATGTTCCGAGTAATTGTTTTCTATTAATGCTGAGGTCTTTGCCACTTTTTATACAATATAATTCAGTTCCTATTATATCTGCACACAATCTAAACAGAAGAGTAATGTGAAAAGGTTTAAAAAAGCCTTACAGTGCATATGGTCTCATTACACAGATGAATTTATTTTGTTTAAAAAGGGAGTTCTTGTATTTCTTAAGATTGTAATTGTGATCAAAATACACAGGCTTGGTTTATCTGAGATAAACAGGAAATTAACTCATTGTGAGACCTTGTGAAAGGACAAGGAGACGTTTTCTTTTTTCCAAACAATTCATTCAGACTGTCATGGTCATTCCCACGTAGGCTTCCTTCACTCTCAGACCGACAAACAAGCACGAAGACACGTCTGAGTGGTCTGCCCAGGGTCACTTTTGTGTGATAGAAAAAAGGAGCACCAGCAACTGAATCCTAATCAAATCACCGTGTTCTGTTCCAGCAATAATAAACTATTTTTTTTTTTACTCTTTTTATAAGGCATGATGTGATTATTTTGCCTCAGAATGTTTCTTTCTTCAGCCTGCCTAAAACAGAACAAAGTTTTGTCAGTGTTTCCTCATTCTGGGTCTCCTCAGAGCTATACTCAGTCTTCCAGTATTCCAGATGGGGTAAGAGGAAAAGGAATAGCACACATGCTGTAGTTTCACCTTATTGCCACTCTCCTGTTGTCAGCACACAGCATTTCTGCTGAAAAGTCATCTGTGCAGTGGCTTTATCAGATCATTGACCTGCTGATCTTGATGTAAATAGTGACGGGTTCTTGAGTTTGAACCAGTCTATTGCTATCAGTCATTTCCTTGGTTATCACCACATTTGGTTCTCTGGTGCTTTCGCACACAGATATTTCCATTAGTTCTTCATTCAAATCAATCAATATTTCCATTAAAATCTCTACAAGTGAGTGCTTTGGATCATTCCAAAGCAAATCATTCAAAAAATAATCCAATGAAGGTTCTGACCTTCACTGACTTTTTTTTGCAATATTCATTTTCCTTGTTCCCATTTTCTCTAAAACTCCAGACCATTACTACAAACAGGTAGTAAGCTTGACAGGGTACTGGGCCATCTCATTTAAATTAGGTATCACCTAAAAGGGGTGGACCAGATGATTCTTGAGCTGCCTTCCAACCTGGTATCTTATGATTCTACAATACAAACCTAAGTGCATGGTTTCAATTAGCCTCTTTCTTTTAGTAATTGATAAATTAGCATGGTTTACCTGCAAAGCTCCTTCTTTGTCTTTCAGAGGCATTCTTAGCCTGATATGCGTCTAATCTATGCTGTATCTAGTGCTTTCTCCTCTTCAGCATCTTTAAGAGCTTCCATTTCTTTCCTTTCCTCATGTTAAATATCTCAGTCATTCCTCTGTGTTTTCTTGTCCCAGTTACTAATCCTCAGCACCTCAAACACACTATTCTATTTAAAACGCAGCTATTCAATACACTGCACATTTAAATACCTTTAGTTGCACACTGATTTGATCATAACATAAAGGGAGGCCATTGCCTATTTCACGTGATTATAAAACAACAAAGAAATTATTTTTGTTATCTGTTTTCTTGTCACCCACTAATTTACTAGGAGATTATAGGGAATGCAGGGCAAGAACTCCCTGATTCTTATTTGGCTTAACATAAATCATATAGTTAATACCAGTGAACACACAACACTTTTGTCTTTTTGAATGGGTCTCATTTTTATTGAGATTATAATGTCTTCGCAACAGGACATTTCTTCCGGGGAGTGGCATGACAGTCCTCTGCTTCCCTCAACACTACTGCAATATAAACACAACCTCTATTTTTTGTGAAATTTTCTCCGTTTTTAAGGAATGGTTGCAAAACTCAAACAATTGATCAGAATTTTAACTCAGTCTCAGGAAAATCATAATAAAGGATTAAATAATCACCCCAGAATCTGTTCTAGAAGATATTTGTGGTAGATCTAATACTGGACTGCTACATATGTAATCTGTTATACTTACAAGGTAGCTATCGCATTTTGGCTCAGAATATATTTATGTCCCTGGTCCTACACTTCTCTATAGGAAATTATTTCCTGTTATTCTTCATAACCACTGCATCTTTGAAAACCATATATTTAGAATCTTGATACATGAGTGCTAGAAAAAATATATTAAAAGAGTGAAATCACCATAATAAAATAAAACCACCTATAATATCTTGGAGGGTTCCTGCTGTAGTTGTGAACGCCTTCATTATTTACGTAATTTTTGATCCATATTTTCTTTCACTTTCCTCAGTCTAAGTGAACTTAGTAAACATCTTGCAATGTTGGCAATTAAACATAAAGAGGTCAGGTGATCTCTTGTATTTAATGAATAAAATAACATCTAGCTCTGCCTTTAGCATTTCAAAGCAGTTACCATCTTGAATTTTATAGGTGTATAATAAAATGTTGAAACAGAAAATTAACAGCGACAGCTGCCAAAGCAGTTATATTTTCTGGAAGCTAATAAAACCACTGACAAGTAGAATACATTAACGACTGGATCATTAATTACTTTAGTTTTTAAAAAATAATAAAATAACATTTTTCAACAATATCACTATTTGGCAGATGTTATTGTGTGTTCAAAATAAGCTGTTGATTCAGTGCTAACGTAATATTACTTGCTGGGCCTCCTTTGTTTTGGATCATTAGAGAGGAACAAGAACAGTTTATCTTGTTGTACGGGTTTGTATCACCACATGGAGTGATAATCATATAGGTCTCATCCAGTAGCTGCTCTAATGTGGACCACTGTGTAAACAAAGCCCCATGCATCGTGCAGCATTCTGAGCTTATATTTACAATTAGAGTTCTGCAAAAAAAAATTCCAATTTCATAATTTGTAAAGAGTCCTGTTAGGAATTCACTAGTTTACTCACATATCCCAGAAAAAATCTGCCAGTGTCATGCCTCCATATCCATGTCAGCTGTGGGTCTTGCCAAAGACATTGTGAATAAAATGAAAGCAGAGGAGACAAAGAAGGGAAAACTAAAATAATGAAAACTCTTAAAGGCCTTTGTTCATCTCTGGTATTGCTACCTCACACATCCCAGCAGCAGTTCTATATGCAGTTCCATTCAACTGCACAAAAAAAATATTCAAATAACTAAAAGTAAGAGAAGAAAATTAGAAACCTTCATTGAAACTCCACTGAGTTACACCAGCTGTGTCTATGTCCTTTTCAGCTTAATTTATATGCAAAACATTGGAAAGGCTTAAAGTCACAGAACTACAAAGAAAATGAAGACTATTATATTACCAAGGAAAGCTGGATGCAATATATTTCGATGAATATAACTCTTTGTTGAAAAGCTGTGGCTTCAGCAAAACAGAAATAGTTATTGGAGATGTATGAATTGTGCAAAGATTTTCGTGAGAAAGTATTTGACAGCGGATGAAAAGCAAACCAAGTAGTTACACAGAGTGTGGCACTTCTATATTTGGCAGGAAAAAGCTGAATATGTATTTAAGTGAGTGACTGGACAAAAAAAACCCCAGCAAACAAGATTCAGCATAGATAAATTGAAAAAAATGTACAAGGGGAAAAAAATCCTATCATTGCATAAAATGATAAGCTCTGAAGTGGTCATTACTGCTGAAGAGATAAACCCTGGGGTTATGGTAGATAGTAGAAAACATTATCTCTGTAGTGGTCAAAAAGCAGATCAAATGCTAGGAACCATAACAAAGGAAATAAAACACAAGTAAAAACCATCATCTTGTTGCTGTACAGCCCATTTTTCTTCCTGCAGCTGATGCACTGAGTGGAGTTCTGGTGCCTCCAATTTTTATAGGATATGTTGCAATTGGAGGAGTGCCAGTACAGCCTGGCAGAGGTCTGCAGACCTGAGTGGCACAGGACAGTAAAAGACTGCCGTCTCATCTCGTGTGAGAAAAAAAGCACGAGAGGCAGCCAGGTTTAAAGCAGCTGTAAAGGGCCAGTTCTTTGTGAAACAGCTAGCAGACCTGAAAAACTCCTTGCCAGAGGATGCAGCACCTAGTGGCTGTGCATCAGGTGATCTTTGCACAGGTAAATGTGCATCTAGCCATCATTACAAATAGTTTCAGGGACTATCCGTATTGCTGCAAATCCAGCCCTTTGACTTTTGTTGGATCAAGACCTTTATTTTGCAGACCTCAAATTCCATTTAAGCTTGATTGTCTATTCCAATTCTTTTTAATATTACAATGGAGTAATTTGTCTTTTCTTACAATTGACACCTCTTTTCACAGTAAGATATCACCCTCACCTCTTGTAATTTCAAATCTGTCTGAGTTGTTCCTAACTGTGGTGATAGCTTTAGAGCAGCGCCAGGAAATCAGGATGCCTGGCTTCTGTTTGCAGTCTAATCACTGAGCTAAAGCAGGTAAATTATTCTCTTATCTGCACTTACAGTTTGCCTGTTTTAGATAGATGTAGGAATAATCCTCAAAGTGGGAGAACAGAGGTATGTTCTGCCCTCTGGTTCCCTTCTGTTGTCCTAAGATATGCTCACTGCTTCTAGGGGAAGAGGACTTTATTTAAAGTGCATGCAGAAGCTTTATGGAAAAAGCTGCTCTTGCAATGTGCAGGATCTGTGAGCCCAGCTGGAGCCATGTGGTGCTACAACCCACTGCCTCAGGAAGGTGATATGTCCCCTGAGTCGAGCATCTGGCATCCTTAAGCAGTGAGAAGGGGTCACGCAGCTCTGCTGGGTTCCCTCCCTACAGGTCCCAGGATCCTCTATGTCCTGGGTAACTCTGATTGGCAATACCCTCCCACAGTGAACGGCTGTGGGTCCTGGGCTCTTGTTTGAGAATCCTGGAGTTGTGTGTCTCTGCCTCTCATAATGCTAGCATCCTTTTCCCATGAAAGAGAGTCATTTCCAGGGCCTGCTGAGCTTTAACCCATTTTCCTCACCCTGAAAGAGCACTGAAATAGTTGCCTCTCACATATTGTAGGAGTTGTAATGAGCCTCACACATGAAAGCTTAAAACTCTACTGTCATAATTCAATGTATGAAAGGTAGATTTGATCCAAGGAACAAAAATAGAACCAGATAAATGGGAAGCCCTTTTACCATTATCAGAACCTCAGGGATACAACTGACACCTTTCTGTTTTCCTTTCTTTCTCTTGCTGTCTCTGTCAGTAGGCTATGCACTATGTAAAAAAATCCACAAAGACTGAAATTAAACAGATACTGCAGCTGTAAAGAAATTTAAAGTGTGTCCTTGTTTTCAACAGCCAATCCATTACAAATTCCCTGGATTTTTTTTCATTCTGTTTTTGGGAAAACGCACAAAACATCTACTGCAAACTCTGATGGTATGCTTACCTCCCCACCCATCTGCTCCCCCTCTCAACCTGACCTTTTCCTGTAGTAACGCTCAAGCGATAGCCACCACTGGTGGTCATGATGGATGCATCCGGTCATGGTTACTGCAACCGGCTCAAGGTGGATTTGTCGGAGACAGATAGCCAAGGGCTAATCTATGGTAATGCACCTGCCTGGCCACAGTGCTGGCCAGTGCCTGACTCAAGACAAACTTGGAAGAAACTGTCACCTTCCTTTGTATGTAAATATGATTATGAATCAACCATCTTACTCCATACATAACGGACAGCCCAGAACCTGTGGAGCCCTCCTGCACAACAGCAGGCTGCACAATGGGCTCTCCTCTTGAGTAGGGATGCCTCTCAAGGTTAATCCTCGAGTTTGAGAGATTCTACCCACAACAGGTAATTGACTGATAGCATGATAAGTCTGAAATGTTATCTAAGAGATATAAAGGATTGATTGTGCACATATAATCCTTTGTAACTCTTGACCAAGTTTGAGACTAGAATCGGATCCAGCTGCACCTAAACTCTTCTCTGGAAGGAGTTCAGAAAGTAAGAAGGTCCTTTCTGAACCTCATGACTCAACAGGAGAGTGTCCTTGACAGTTTTATCTGACTTTGTCTTCCATGCAGTGAAAATCCAGCATACCTGACCACCGAATCTTGTTAAACCATTGTCACATTTACTACCAAAAAAGTGAAGTGTATCACTCCATCCATAACATAAACTCACAAAATAAATGTTCAATAATTGTTAGAATTTCTTTACACTAAAAGATCTTCCTGGCTACCTGTTTTTAATAGCTTGCGGACCTTGGGTCTGAATGTGTGAAAAGAGCTGAGCCAATATGGTAGTCAATATTTAAAGGCCAAGGACCTAAGAGAAGTTTTGGTCTGATCAAAACAATAGTAGGATGCACTGTATTCAGGGCTTCTAGCTGAAGAAATATTGAAATAAGAGCCCAATGCATAGCTGTTTTCTGCATCCTGAACCCCTTAAATGATCACACTGAGCTGTTTAAAGAATCACACTCATCATTCCTCCTAGTGTGGCACAGGTCGTACAGGGAGGTATTAATTTTGTTCTAAGACAGTGTCCAACATGCTATAAACTTTACTTTCTTTTCTGGGTTTTTAATAAGTACGAACTTTTTCCTGAGTTTCATTGTTTTTTTTGTCCTATGCTGAAAATTGCTGTACAGTCTACACTGACTGTCCAAAGCTTCATGTGATTCATCAGGTATTTGCACTAATGGGAGGCACTGATGGCACTGTTATTATCACAGCAAATATGTCTCAATCTTGGAAAGACATTAGTGAAAAGCATCATGGAGCAATCAAAACTTAAATCTTCTGGAATTTCTTTAGAAAGATGGATCCTTGCCTGAATCTTGAAACAAGATAAGTCTAAATCATGCTGTTCACAACTCCAGCCCAACATTTCTTAAATATATGTATTTCTTCAGCTATTTAAACAAAACACCTCAGGAGTCTCATGATATACAAAGCAGTGTCTCAGCTGTGGGCAAAAGATTCAGAATTACTTAGAGACAAAGGAATCTAACACGCTTTTATTCAATAAGTTTGGAAACGTTTGGTGAACACAGAGAAACTACATGTATTGTAGTCTTTAAGCATTTTGATTAAAATTTACTTTGCATTTTGATGGTTGTAATTCTCCTCATACAACTGTGATTTAGTAACGTTCAATGCTAGCGGTCTGCTGAAGGGGACTTTTCAGGGGCTTATTATGATTATTCTAACAGACTGAAGACAGAGACAGAGTGATGGCCTGGCTTCTGGTCTGGAGAAAGTCCTGCACCTCATGTCTAGGCTACTACTTAATCACATTACCAAGACACATACACATATGAGTGTTTTGTCTGCCAAATGGATCAGACTGAACTGCAGTAACTGGCAGTCTTCAGACAAATTCTCAGCAAGAAAAAACTACTGGTCTGGAGCCAATGCATTTTTACCTGAGATGTCTTCACACGTGCAAACCTTGTTCTTTCATAAGCAACATTGAAGTCATTCGTTAAACAGCTCATGGGGCAAGGGATACAACATAGTCCTCATGGACTCATACTTTGTCTCTGATGCAATGAATCTTCAAATAATTTATGCACAAAGCACAAAGTAACATTGAGTGATTAAAGAAAAGGAACAAAACTAACATGTTCTGATGAGGTCTTTCTCTCTGTGTACTCACTGTCAGCTAAGAGAGTCTGCTGATGCAGGTAATCTGAAGAAGACACAGGGAGTAGACCTCAGTCTCCCTTTCCTTGGATAGCATAGAATCATAGAATGGTTTGGATTGGAAGGCACATTAAAGATCATCTAGTTCCATCCCTCCTGTCATGTACAGGAATAATTCCCACTAGACCAGGCTGCTCAAAGCCTCATCCAACGTGGCCTTGAATGCTTTCAGGAAGGGGGAATCCACAACTTCATAGGGTAACCTGTTCCAGTGTCTCACCACTGTAAGTTCTCCGTAGAAGTTTGCAGTAGAGGCTGAGGAGAAAGGGTATCAACAGTAGTATTTTAAAAGAAAACTATTGCCACTGTGTAACACATCCATGGATTTATGATGCTTGTTTTCACTGTACAGTTACTGAACAGAAATGATTACTAGGTACTTGTAGGGGAACAACTAATTCCCAGATCTTGAGTGAATCTGGACATAATCTGCCAAACCTCACGGCGTATGAGGCATAGGCAGGGAAAAGCTCAATTGCTGAACAACTCTCACTTTGAAAGCAGTGTCACTTCTAAGACTAGGTAGCAGCTAAACAAAGAGTCGAGGACTGCAATTTTGAACACAGGGAGCCTAAATTCTGAGTAGGTTCTGGCTTGTTTTATTTTGAAATGAAGTTCATGTCAAATGATAGCTATTCACTTTCTCAGCAAGTCTGTACTGTGAGATGACTGCTTCTTTGGACAGCACCGGTGAATGAAAAATCTTTAAAATTAACAGAATGACTGCTTAAAACTTCCTGGTATGAACTTTAGATAAACCTGCATTCTCTATGCACCTGGCATCAGAAGCCTGTGACACGTACTTACCCCTAGTTTATGCTATCTATGCCATGTTACTGTCCACAGGTGAATTTCTTCGACTTTCTACCTATTTCTTTTTCAGAACACGAAACAAAAATTGCCAGGAAAATCTGATTTCAAATGACTCTTCTCCTTTTTGTGATTCCATCCTTCCCAGCAAGCCTGAGAAAGAATACTTTGTGTTGAAAGGAAAGATTTTTACAACTTCGTTTCTGTGTAGCACACAGTCCATAAAGCTTAGCATGAGCAAAGGAGGGATTTCTTTTGTTCGGATCTTTGTTAAAATATTAGCAGCATATCGCCAGACAGCATGCATCTTTCCTTGATCTTTGCAGTGTGTTTATAAAAACAATGCTTATCACTGTAACACAGACTTATAAGACAAATCTATTCTCTATATTTAACTATAATCTGTCACCCGCAGGCAAAATCAGATTAACAAGTTACAATATGTAACTTTCAGTAACACTTTGTTAACCAGAAGAAAAAGTCTTGAAGACCTTGGCCAACTGCTACTATTGTTTCTACATACAATCGTCTTAAATATTCATCCTGACTCTTTGAGAAACTCCTGGGCAATGTGTTCTGCCACAAAAGGTTCTATTTATCAATAGAAATTTTGTTGGGAGAATTCAATCCTACAGGATGAATCATTGTGTCTCAGAAGAGGGCATTGTGATAGACAGATAAAAGGGAGTCAGTATATATGGTTTCATCAGAGAAAAGAAAGAAAGTCTGATTGTTTTGCTTGTTGGAACAGTAACAATTTATTTAGGAGTATTATTACTGGAATAGCAGTCCGGTTTATTTCAGGCTGAGTGGAGTTGTTTCAAAGGCTCAAAATTTCTTTTCTTCATCACTTTTACATGGCTCCAGTTCACACTCGGGCGGCTGCTTTGGGCTTATTCCAGATGCTGCTTCACTTTGTTGTTTTGCTAGGATAGCTTTCATATACCTTTCTCATTGAAGCATTATTGTATTATTCCAGCAAATGGGATATCCCAGTATGTTTTCTGGTAGATATAAAAGGCAAAAATCTCCCACTGATGCATTTGTGGACAGTGTTAATGAGTTTTTCTACCTTAACAGAATAGCTGAGGTCATGATTATAGCAGGGCTGAATGGTCAACCTGTTATTTCCATACCAGTACAGTTATATAGCTGATGGTTTTAATGAACTAGTACATACGGAGACAAAATAAACATATTTTATAAGCGATGAAGAAATTAAACACTGCTGCCCAACCTGTATTTCCGTATGATTTTTATCTCATTGTTTGTTTGAGAAACAATACTGCTACAGAGTAAGTTAAAAAAGAAAATCCTTTTGTCCAATTCGATTCTATTAATAAGTCAGGGAAATTATTTTCAGCTGTATATTTAAAGGCAAAACCAGTAAAAAGTGTGCACACAGACAAAATCCTCACTGATTTGGGCAAATGTTTTCAGGGTAATAGAAGTGCACGGACCCTGTTTTGGGGGAGTGGATATTTTCATTTTTGTTTAAGCGACAATCACCTTTCCATTAGCACTTGCATTCTTACTTAATACTTTTCATAGAATGATAGAGTGATTTGGGTTGGAAGGCACATTAAAGGTCATACACTTTCAACCCCACTGCTACAGGCAGGGACACCTTCCATGGGATCAAGTTGCTCAAAGCCCCATCCAACCTGGTCTTCAACATCTCCAGGGAGAGGGCATCCATGACCTCTCTGAGAAACTTGTTCCAGTGACTCACCACTCTCAGAGTAAAAACAGTTCTTCCTAATACATAAAAAAAATCCCCCCTTCTTTCAGTTCAAAGCCACTACCCCTTGTCTTATCAATACATGGCCTTGTCGAAAGCCCCTTCTCAGCTTTCCTGTGGGACCCCTTTAAGTTCTGAAAGGCTGCTGTGAGGCGTCCCTGGAGCCTTCTCTTCTCTAGCCTGACCAACTCCAGCTCTATCAGCCTTTCTTCATAGCAGAGGTACTCCAGCCCTCTGATCATCTTTGTCACCCTCCTCTGGCCTCACTCCAACAGGTCTATGTCCTTCTTTTGTGTGTGTGTGGGCCCAGGGCTGGATGCAGTACTTTTTTCTCTTCCAAAAACATTTATCTCAAACAGAGGCTACCCTTTAAATATCTACTGTTCTTAAAGCCTCTCCTAATGCCCTTTAATGGGTTTCTGTAGAGAAATCTTACCTTCTTCTCTCTTGGTGAGAATTAAGTCCATCCCTTTTATCACTTTTAATGCTGTTGGGAAATCCACAGCTTCAATGTCCCCTCTGTACTCCATCAGCTTTCTGGAGCAAACTGTATACTGTCTCAATTGCAATTTGATTGCAATGACACCGTCAAAGTGAAAGCTGCCATATAAACCAAGAAGTTTGCTAACCCTCTAGCAAAAAATCCCTTATGTCTAGGAAAAAAAAATTAAAAAGAAGAATGCAATTAAAAAAAAAAAAAACCAAACTAAAACATCCAACTTCTTCCCTTTTCTTCCATATTAATTGGTGTTGTCCTCAAGAGGATAAATCAATGTGCAGAGATCTTAGCTACAAAGATTTATGTAGCTGAGAGATCATCACTGATTGATCATCTCTGATGGGGAAGGCATAGCGGAAGAGGGAAAAGAAGTCAGCCTCATGCATGAGAGTGAGAAGAAAGGCTAGTGAGTTGAACTGTAGGTGGCAGACTATGGCAAGGGAATTCAGAGGTGAGTTCAGACCAAAGGGCAAGGATGTTGACTCTATATCTGTGTGTTGACATGTATGTATAGATAGACAGGCAGGTAGATAATTTTTGCATCAACTGTGTGAAGAGTGAATGTTAAAAGAGGCCAAACAGTACTACAGAGTAGTCAGCAAAGGGGCAGAAGTTAGGTGCTTGACTGAGAAATTACTATAGGGAGAGGAAGAAAAGTTCAGGTTAGCTGTGAAAGCCAGTTCACATAAAAGCATTGCTTGGTGGGATTTTTTTCCTCCTTCCTTTTCCTCCTTGCTTTTAAATGAGTTGTCTGACTTTCCTTTTTGAAATCATGCATCCATGTCTTATTCTTCTGTGTTACATTACCTTTGAAGCGCCTAAGATTTGTGCTTCTCCTAGAAACATTTAGAGCCAAGAAACCTTGGTATTAGGCACCCTTGAAAATCTGCCAGTTTCTTTATTTACTGTTGTGCTTCTGACAAAATATCATAGTAGTAATGCTGAAGCTCCAGTTGTTGTATTTTGTCTCTCTTTTATTTCCCCCCCCTTTTTCTCATTCTTTGCTTTTTGTCTTAGTTAAATATCAAGGTATTTGTTTTGTCCTAGAATCAAATAACTTCTGTTTTTTACCAGATGCGTCACATGTCTGTGGCCTTTATGCATAGTGTTCATTCTGTCATACACCTCCAGAACCATTCTTTCTCTTTCTGCTTTTTGAAGTAATTGTCTCACCTTGCTCTTAATACAGTGAACACATAAAATGCTGTCTCGGTTCCTCATGATAAAAAGAAACAGTTGTGCTTCTGCCCTGGCAACAAGCTTCCTGCAGCATTGCTGGCACTTATTTTTTTTCCCAGCTAAGGAAACTGCAAGGTGCAGAGGAGCTATATAGCACTAGAGAAGTAAACTCAAGGTGAGAACAGGATCTACACAGGACACCTACAGAAGATGATGAGGGGGCTGGAGCACCTTCTTCATGAAGAAAGGCTGAGAGAGATGGGATCGTTCAGCCTAGAGAAGAGAAGGCTCCAGGGAGACCTTATATCAGCCTTCTATTACTTAAAGGGGACCTCCAGGAAAGATGGGAAGGGGATCTTTATCAGGGATTGCAGGGGTAGGATGAGGGGAAACAGATGAGGGAATATTTAGATTAGATATCAGGAAGAAATTTTCTCCTGTGAGGGTGGTGAGGCACAGGTTGCCCAGAGAAGTCATGGATGCCCCATCACTGGAGGTGTTCAAAGCCAGATTGGATGAGGCATTGAGCAACCTGATCCAGCGGAGGGTGTCCTTGCTCATGGCAGGAGGTTCAGAACTGGATGATTGCTGAGGTCCCTTCCAACCCAAACTGTTCTATGACTCTATGATTCTATGATTCTATACCCATGAAAAAGGGCATCAGAGAAATAAGGAAGTGTCAAAGCATAGAGCCATTCAAAACATTCCAATCAAATGTGCTCTCATCCCATAAAACAGGCAAGTTACCACGTGTTGCGGGCATGAGAATAACATGTTAACACAGCAATGTTCAACAGGGCTCCTAATCCAAAAGCTGGGGAACTGTAACTCACTGTGTTTAGAGAGTTACTTTTATAAACACCCAGTCCAGCAACTGCGCTTGGCAAAGCATCAAAGGAATGTGTTGCTTTCTTTTCATTCTTGCCATCATGATTTATGGAGAACACACTCTCACTCATGAGATCAAAGTAGTGTTTGCTACCAGACACCTTGCTCACACAGAGGGAAGCAATGAGAGAGCTTGGAAAATCACCAGTTTTATTATGTGCTGCCTTGATGCTTTCATCTCTAGGTATTTTGGGGTTTGCTTTTTAGTTGTTGTTGTTCTTCTTCTTCCAGGACTAAGAGTTGGTGACCGTAAAAGCTGAGAGATCAGTACTCTGAAATTGAAATCCTTACAATAAATTTGAAGTAATGATTCTGTTTTCTTTGTATGTATACATAGAAAACAAATATTTGTTATAGTTACTTGAGAAGATAGTCAACAATCAAGGCAGAACTCAGAATTTCTGAAATAAAGACAGAAGATTTGCCTGAGATAAGAATCTGTATTTACTATGCATGCTATTTCTTCAATAAGAAATATTCCAAATGTAAGTTCCAAGTACTGTATTTTTCCCAGAGAAGTTAACATTTCTTTTACAGATAAAGACGTGCAGAAAACACTCTTAATACCCTTAGAATCCTGTATATGTAACAAGAAATTGCATTACTTCATGCGCCATAAACTTTGTTGCTTTTCTCCAATATCAGACCAAATTAACTCAGAGCTACATCTCCAAATATGATTAGCAATCACTGTCACTCATACATTATTCATGGTGCTGTCATTACCTGTGCCAGTTACAGACATTGATACACAGTTTCATATGTTCTTCTCAGTTGGCAACTGATGTTAAATTATAACCTTTAATTTTGCATTCTAGAAAGTGTAATAAAAAAATTCTCTATCAATATCTGTAATCTATGAATTTTTCCAACAGAATTCATCCTAAAATCTGTGTTAGCCTACTGAGAAGAGCATCACCGGAGATGCCAGACTCGACAGAAGAGAATAGATATTTAAAATCATCATTTGCAACCTTTTTTCTTTGAAGATTAAAGTCCTCATGATGCCCCTTATACTCTCCTCTCTCACAGACTGAGAGGAAATAACTCAGTAGGGTGTAAAAGGTTCCTTTGCCTATGTCTTCATGGATCAGGAAAAGGAGAAGGCATTTTAGGCCAGCCTACTTGCAGGACAGATCAGACTCAGTGAGAGCTACTGTTTTTTAAAAAACATGCCCCTAGATTTGTTAATAGGTGTGTTTGGCTTAGAAATGACTTGTCTGTTTATCTCTTTAAAGTGATATTTATGTCTGATTAACAACAGATCACTCCTATTGGAGTGACACAGGAGTTTCTTAATTGCTTTCTGCTAACTGGAAAATACCATGTTTTCTGCTAATGTGGCAGCTCATATTTTTGCTGTGCTATTAGGCTGGCAAAGCCATTTACAGATGATGTTAAACAGCAGCATTTAAATACCAGAAAGGTAGCTGCTTTCCCAACACACAAAATAGAAGCAAAAATTTCATAAAAGTTCATTGGTAGGAATTTTGTCTTGCATGCACAGAGAACTGATGGATTTGACAGCTCCTAGTAAATGTTCTGATCTAGTGTCATGTGCTGTTTCTTCTTTAGCTGCTGAAGTGCCTGAGAGCCAATAGAGAATTTCTGTATCATGTTGTTACTGTTCTGTGAACAACAAAAGTCTTCAGAAACCCAAGGAAGCACAGAAGGCCCCTTCTGGAAGTGTCTCATCAAACTCCCCTGCTCAAATCAGAGTCAGGGTTTGCTCAGACCCATGTCCAGTTGTTTTTTGAATATTTCAAAGGATGGAGCCTCTTGAGACAACCTGTGCCAGTGTTTGACCACCCCCATAGTTAAAAACTATTTTAATGGCTATTCAGGTTTTTTTTTTTTGTGTTCTAGTTTGTGCTTGGTGCCTCTCATTCTATAACCTTGCACCTTCAAGAAAAATCTGACTCCACTTTCTCTTTACCTTCCTATCTAGTGTGTTTTTATCAGTAAGATCATCCCACCAATGCTTTTGCTTCTCCATGCTCACGAGGCACAGACCTCATATGATCTCCTTGTAAAACATGTTATCCAGCCCTAAACCCACTTGGTGGCATTGACTACAGTTGTTCCAGTATGTCAGTGTCTGTCTTCTACTTTGAAGCCCAAAACTGGACTCAACACTTGAGATGTGGTCTCACAAATCCTGAACATCATCTCTTTCCTCCACCTGCTGGTTTAACTATCTGCTAATGTAATCCAGGATACTTTGGGTTGCTGCAAAGGTGCCTTGGTGACTCATGTCCAAACCCTCCACCAGAATCTCTGGGTCCTTTCCTATCAATTTGCTCTCTGGCCAGCTGGGCCCCAACCTGCCCTGCTGCATTGGGTTATCCTGTCTCATGTGCAGGACTCTGAATTTGTCTTTTTACTGAACTTTGTGAAGTTCCTGTCAGGTCAAACAATTGAGAATTGTCATATGAAATTTTAACAGATTCAATGTTTTTAAGGAGAGACAATAGAATGAAGAAGGTGGCTCCAACAAATTTTGCTTTAGTTATGGAAGACTCTTATTTGGTGCAAAAAGCAAGCCGTGCAAATTTTACAATGCTCTTAGCTTCCAAAAACTTCATCTGAAGCTCCTATTCTCTTTCTCTCAGAAATTGTAAAATATGTGCATGAAAATACAACCATGTACTTATGAATGCATAAACATATATAACACCACAGATTTCTCTGCTTTCCGCTAAGTTCCATTAAAATACACAAGCAAACAAAGACAGTCCCTTTCACACCAGAAAGGATTATATGCAAAAGGCTTTAGAGAACATAAAAGTAAGTCAGTATGAGGTTTGTTAAACTTGACAATATCCTCTTGATTACAGCATCATGAATGAGATATATACTGCAAAATTAACTGTGCTTTTGGCTCATTAGGCAGTCAGCTTGCTGTGTATTTTTTTTGGAACAAAGAAAGTTTAGATTTTCTTGTAAGAGAGACTGAAACTTTTAAAAAACTGATGAATGAAGAATTTAAATATTCAATTCAGATGATGAACTGATATATTAATATTTCTATTTCTGAAACGATAACTACATACTGAAACAGGTACACACTACAAATTGCAATGATCACTAGACTCTTTTTCTGAGAATATGATTAATACGGAGAGAATTTTATGTCCTTCACTTTCCATTGCAAAACTAACAGCACTATCTGCATTCTGAGACTGCACACTTGGAGCTCTTTGCAAGGTTAGGAATTCATGCACCAGGATAAAGATATTAAAGTTGAAATCCTGAACTCACTGAAGTCAATGAAAAAATTCTGATTGATACAATCAAATAATATTTCTAGAGCTTTCTATGAGCATTTATCTTGCACGTTACCGTAAATGCCAGCTAGACAATGGAACCAATATCTCTTCATGAACACAAGTCCATTTAATCTACATGCTGCATTTGACCCCCATAAAATGTTTGCGTTCTGAGCAGTAATAAGTCATTAAATCATTTTAAGAGCTCAGGAAAACAGAAGGAGAAGCTCCAGGGCATGCCAGCTAGTGAATATAAAACTATAACCGTACTGCAAGAAAACAAGGTGCAAGTTATACACATGACACAAAGTTCCACAAAAATTGGACTTTGACTATTAGCATGGCTTCAATAGGGATTGCATGTGTGTGTGTATTTGTGTGGTTGAAAGATTCCTAACCTGACAATAGGCATCAAAGCATATTCATTTTAAATTATCAATACCTGTGCAAAACTGTGTCTTTTTCAAGAGTTCTGGGGACCAATAAGTCAGGTTCAGAAAACTCACTGGCTTCCAGAAACTTCAACAGCTACCACTGGTGGGGATGGAATGCCTCTAGCCCGACATGGGAGAGAATTTGTCTGTGATAAAATCTGCTCACAAGTGACCTTTCATTACAAAAACCGGCAGATGGCAGCCTACAGCCAGTATTTTTTACTGTGCTGTCACTGTAATAGATAAACCGATTCTGTCTGTGAAAGATTTTTGTAGGAAAGCTATGATATATTTAGGTGTACAGGAATATGAAGTATGAGTATTTGTGTTCCTTCCTATTGCCTTGCCTGTGTGGCACAACTGTGCATATTTGTATTTTTGAGGTGGAGAAATTCTCCATTTTTTTCACTATCCAGCTGGTGAAATTTATTGCTGCAATGTAGTCAGCTCCTCAAAGAAACTGGAGATAGCAGGCAAGGAAATTTTAAGCTGTTGAATGCTCCTGATTATAGTTTTTGGTGAAGTCAAGAAGGCATTTATAAGTGTTTTTACTTCCCATTGAGCTTTTATTACTCTGTTTTAGAAGAAATAACCATGAAGTTAGAGAAGCAGCGTCTCTCCTCCACTTCTTCAGCTGGTTCTAAATTGGTGCATACACTCCTATGATTTTAAGATCTCCATCCTGCTCTTTTTGCATAAACACAGCTACTTCAGGACACTTACACTCCAAATGGCAGTGGCTCCAAAGAATTTATTTAGTGGCCACAGAGCATTTTGGAGGCTGATATCTCCTTGGAGTACATAACAGGGTGAGTAGAAGGCTTTAGGTCTATGCATGGCTCAGGTATCCATACACATGAAGAAGTGACCTATAATACAAACACAGTTGCCAGATCTAGAAAATGTGATGCAGACTCTGAAACTTACTTTTTTTTCAAATTGGTTTTGTATCAAACATGGGATCTCCTCTCCGCCGTTATTCTGGTCCCCTTTGCCTTCCCAAGGCTCCAAGTAGAAGTAAGAGAGTAGGGTTCCACAGAGAAACGCCTGTATGGGGCTACTTCTGCCCATATGGACTCACACCACTCATGATTTGTATCCCTTAGCAGTGCCTCCTGCCTTGCAGTCCTCAGTGCTTAGAAACTGCAATTGGATTCTGCAGATTACAAATATCTTGTGCAAAAATTTTGCACAAGCAGCTGATAGTCATTGTCCTTTTAATACTAAAATTACAACAACTACTTACATGTTATCACCTCAGGATATCACAGTAGGATGAGAGACAATCTGTAAAAGGTTTTCTTTAGATAAATAGAGAAAAAAACCCTAATGTTTTAAAACATGATCTTTCAGCACAATTTGATTTTATAGATAGGAAAAAGGAGTTTTTTGTATATTCATTAGGTGAAGTATGAGCCTAATTCTTTAATTTGCTAAAGAAAAATCTGGCCATGCACATTTTTTATACAGTACTAAAAAAGCTGTTAAGAACATTGCCAAAAGGGTATTGCTTCAATAATTCAGGATATACTTTACAAAGTATAGAAATATTTCTAGGACTTATAAAATGGAAAATCACAAAGTTTCTAAATCCTGTTTCTTGGGAGAAGACTTATCTCAGTGGCTATCCAGCCATAGAAAAGTATGGTGGAAGTTACTCTTGATGCTACTCATAGAACATCACCTGCTTTTAACTTGAGCTACCATCTGCTTTTTGAGCCTTGGGATTTGCCTCCTTTCATCAGGAAATACAAAAATATCGTCTTGGAGCCTCAGTTGTGGTACAACTGGCCTCTTCTTCCAAGTGACTGAGGACTGGACAAGGGGGAATGGCCTGAAGCTCCGTCAGGGGAGGTTCAGGCTGGATATCAAAAAAAAAATTCTTCACAGAAAGAGTCATTGGGCACTGGAACAGGCTGCCCAGGGAGGTGGTCGAGTCACCTTCCCTGGAGGTGTTTAAGGAACGGGTTGATGAAGTGCTTAGGGACATGGTTTAGGGAGTGTTAGGAATGTGTTAGGTTGGACTCGGTGATCCAGTGGGTCCTTTCCAACCTGGTGATTCTGTGATTCTATGATTCTATGGTTCTGTGATTCTATGATTCTATGACATTGATGATGGCCCCCACCTAGTCACTTGTTTACTCTTCACTCAGTGGGAGTGAGTCAGAAGAGCAAAAGCAAACAAATTATTGCTCGAGGTAAAGAAAATTAAAAGGTGATGCAAAGCTATGTGTGCAAGCAAAGAAAAATAGGGCATTCGTCCACTACTTCCCATCAGCAGGCAGATGCTAGGCACTCCCCAGAAAGCTGTGCCTCAGCACACTTAAATGTGACTTGAGAAATCAAATTCCATAACTGCAAATGTCCCTGCATCCTCTGCCTTTTCCTGAGCATTTTTTGTCTGAGCATGGGATAATAAAGTATGGAATATCCCTGCGGTCAGCTGTGGTCAGCTATCCAGGCTGTGCCCCCTCCCAGTTTCTTATGCATCCCCAGTCTGCTTGCTGGGGAGCTGAGTGGGAAAAGGAAAACCTCAATGCTATAGAAACACTGCTCAGCAATAACCAAAACATGTCTTATTGACACCATTTTAGTCACAAATCCAAAATAGGCTGCTACAAAGAAAATTAACACCAATTCAGCTACTTTCAGTACATTTTGTCTCCTCCCCCTCTGTCCGGTAGTCCAGCATAAGATTTACAAGAGCAGACCAAGAAATTCAGCCTTTCTGGTCTCTCTAACTGTGTAGACTTTTCAGAATCATTCAATGTAAACAAAAGCAGAGGTAGTAAGGTGTAACCTTCTCCATGAAAGTATTCTGCTTAGAGGACTTAATGGGTATTCCTTTGTATGCCTTTGTGTTGGTACTGCACTTAAAGCAGTGCTTTATTTGGACATTAAATGCCTTTATGAAGTTGCAATTAGCCAGTCTGAACAGTATTGTAAATTTAAGAGGTTTTTGGTTTCTTCACATGCCTGAGGGAAAGATACCTGCTATGATACCTTTCGATAAAGTCTAGGAACCAGCTCCTAAAGAGGTGTCAAACACAATGGGAACCAATCCAGCTGCTTCCAGAGGAGGGGCTCTGTAGTTCCTCGGGTTCTAGAAGTAACTCAGTTATAGACTGAAATGCAGTTACCAAAAATACCTGCCAGTTGGTCCAAGGAATCTGTCCTCTGGTGGAGATATTCTGATTTATACTATCTCACTGCAAATACCCAACAATTTTCTCTGCTCATCTTTGTGGGGGAGAAGGTAAGTACGAAAAACATGAGGTACAAAATAGAAATTCACAATTTCTTATTACGTTGCTGTCCCTCATGCAGACTTGCAAAATTTCTTATTTCAGCTTCTTCCTGATATCTTCTGCTCTGTAAAACTCTCATCAGGGAGAAAGGAATAAGGCTGCATTTTAAAGATGTTTTTTGTTTCCTTTTTGCCTGCAAAGTGGAAACCAATTGTCACATTTCAGGGACAGGATGGAAGATGAGATAATAATTATCAGCTTTACTGGAAAGCATTTCTCCCTTACTTGCCTTATAACACTGTAATAATAGAATAAGAAACAAGGAATATTAACATATTGCTATTAACTTCTGTTAGTGGGTGGTGGCTGAAATACGACTATAATACAGAAACAAATATTTCCTAAACTCAGTCATAGATACTGATTCTCTAGCCCTCCAAATGCAACAGCTTGTATCCCGATCCTCTTCCCAAATATCCTGAGAAAGCTGTCGATTACCTCCAGAGATCAGTCATGTATGTAATAAATGCTGTGTGTCTCATAACCCTGTCCTTGGATCTCACTTGTCCTCTAACATGTGTGACACTGGTCTTTGTATAAGTGATGTGCAGTAGATGTCAGATAGCTAAAGCTTAAGTGAATACAAAATTATTAGATTGTATCCTTCCTTATCTCTCCATTCTCTTTCTCTAGTTATGACATTCATAATTCATGTTGTTGTAATAAACTTTAGCTGGTAGTACACTGCGTTCCCTAACTGGCAACATACGCAGTAATAAAGAACTTAATTCCAAGCAAATATGTTTGGAATTAATGGAACGGAAATAAAAGAAAGTTTTGAATTTGCATTGGCACACCTCTTCTCTGATAAAGTAGGCAAGTCTGGGAGGAAAAAAAGGGAAGGAAGAATGAGGGCTGAGAATGGCAGACATGATTAGAGAGAGTTGAAAGGGGCAGGTTTTTGTACTTGCAAGAGTGTTGAAGATGCAGACTTTTGCAGGTGCTGATGCTAAATTTGCACATGTATGTGCAAATATGTACAACCCTGCCTCACTGCACAGACCTTCATATAGGCTACTTGTGTTTTTCAGCTTTTGGATAGTGGAAGTAGAGGTTGATGTCTTTCAGTGTGGTCAAGAAGAGCAGAGACTTGTTGACAAAGTTGTGTGCTAGAGAAGGTAAGTGACAACTCCTTATTTACCTTGGGGAAAAAATAGTAATAACTAGATGGTATTTAAGCTTAAAACTCAGAAAAATACATGCCAGAAAAAAACAGTTATTTCTGACAGTTACAGATTCTGCCTAAGTGTTACAGTGCTGTTGTTCTGACTTCTTTGTTAAATGTTATCCTTTAGGAAGTACTATTTACTTGTTTAAGAATATTTGTTTAACATGAGTGAGCATCAAATATGTAGAAATAAGTTCTTAAAACTTCACACTTTCTTTTTCTTTCCCAATATTGAACAAAAGCTAATTTTTACTTTTTTTAAAAAATGACATCGAGGCACAATATGCCTTTTATATTTGCACAATCAGTGAAGTCAGAATTTATATTCTAGATACAGTGGTGTGTCAGTGAGATTGGTCCATTAATGTAATACATGAGTCTAAGTTTCCAACGTCTGTATTCATTTATTTCAGGTTTCACGATTTAGTGACAGTGCCTCATTCATTACCTATGTTTCTATGGTAACAAAATATCCCATAATGGCTCTGCTACCATGCCAAAAAATGTTTCCATTTAAGATAATCTATTCAATTTTAGGTCATTATGCTGCAGTACTAGCAGTGATGACATTAGAGCTTTTTGGCATTTTTAAGGCTTATTTTGTTGTGGAAAAGAGGAAAAAACAGAGACTAAAGAGACTGTTGTGAATAAGAAGACCTGGGTTGTCCATGCATTTGAAAAGAAAGCTTTTTTATCTGCCTGGCATCTAAATTCAACATATTTTGTGATCTTGTGGTCCTCACAGCTGTACTCTACAACTGGTTTTTGCTTTGAAAAGAAAAATCAAAGTGCTGCTTTGATTTTTGTGTCCTGGTTTTCCCATTTAGATTTTGGATATCTTAAGTTTTCTCTTTAAGAAACAACCGTTCAAGCTGTTCCTGGTACATGAGCCCTCATGCTTTCAAAACAATGTTTTTTGTTCATATTGATTAAATGCCGTAAGATCCATTTGAGTACTTTCATCATAATAATCTCAAAAATGGACTGATGCCCACCTCTAGTGGGATCTTTTAAGAAGCTAATATTGTGCATTGGTAGCATTAACACTGCAGCTACTTTATATACATCTAAATTTATGTCACCGGCACTCTTGAAAAACACCTGTAGTTTGAAAGATCAGCACCCAGTGTAATTTTTTGTTCTGTTTTCACCAAGACAGTGAGTGGAGCAATGGACTTGTAAAGGTATTTCATAGAATCATAGAATCACTAGGTTGGAAAGGACCTACTGGATCATTGAGTCCAACCATTCCTAACAATCCCTAAACCACGTCTCTGAGCATCTCATCCACCCACCCCTTAAAGACCTCCAGGGAAGGTGACTTAACCACCTCCCTGGGCAGCCTGTTCCAGTGCCCGATGACCCTTTCCATGAAAAATTTTTACCTTTTGTCCTGCCTGAACCTCTCTTGGCAGAGCTTGAGGCCATTTTCCCTTGTCCTATACCCTGTCACTTGGGAGGAGAGGCCAGCTCCCTCCTCTCCACAACCTCCTTTCAGGTAGTTGTAGAGAGCAATTTCACATCACAGTTCCCACTGGTGCAAAAAGAAGTAGCTAGTATCACAGCAACGTGCCTTGGAATCAGTACGTGACATGGCTCTTTTTTCTCTGTCTCGCTGCTCAGTATTCCTCCTGATTTCCCCTAGGATTCTCTCACACTGAAAAAATTCTGCCTTGATACAAATAAATTGATGTAGGAGTTGCTTCAGTGTTGTGTTACTACAAATTCCTGTTAGGACGGTACTACCAAGTGCCCTGGTTTGATGAAATTAAGAAAAGCAAGAAACTCGTTTACAATTCTTGCGACTGCATCTAGTAAATGTGCTTTATTATTTGGGCTTGACAAGATAAGTACTAGCACCAGAAATGAAGCCAAAGAACCAAGAGAAATGGAGTGATTTTGCCTATATTGACTTAAGAGTGTGTAGATATATATATTTGTAGGAACAGAGAACGAAATAAATGGGACGAATATATAAAACGTGCTCAATGCTGCAACTGTGTGATAACAGCATACATCTACCTGGCAGGTTGATTGGAAGTGGATGTGCAATGAAGGCAGACTGACAAATTCACTCTTAGGGAGTGTGACTGATGGACAGGTGGTGTCACTTGCTGCCTGGAGAGTGATAGACAGCATGTCTGGAGTTGCTTAGTCTTACTAATAATGCAAGATATACAATGCCCAGCTGTTGCCTCTGGCCTGACAACAAAGGCAAATGGTGGTTCAGTTTTTCTGAAAAAGGAAGGGGATGGAGGGAAAGTAGCTTTCTGCACATGCTCCTTGCAGGAGGAAGGAGGCAAGTAATTTCTATTTTTCTCAGTTTTAAGTCATCTGCATAATCTATTGCTCCCAGCTTTCCTACTATTCCATCCAAACTGCCCTTTCTGTCACCTCCCACTTGCTTTCTTGCACCCAGGGGTGACCGAGTTGGTAAAAAACTCAGTACCTTTAAAGGAGCCCTACAGGAAGACTCAGGACATACTCGTTATCAGGGAGGGCAGGGATAGAACAAAGGGAAATGGTTTTAAGCTAAAAGAGGGGAGAATTAGATTAGATATTAGGAACATTTTTTTTACTATGAGATTGGCAAGGCACCGGCACATGTTGCCCTAAGAAGTCATAGATGCCCCATCCCTGGAGGTATCCAATTCCAGGCTGGATGAGTCTTTGAGCAACCTGTTCTAGTGTAAGGCATTCCTGCCTATGGCATGGGGATTGGAACTAGATGATATTTAAGGTCTCTTCCAACCCAAACCATTCTATGATTCTATGAAAACACACTAAGTCTAGCACTATTGTCCAGCCATCATTTTGGGAGGTCGCAGAGATGCTCATCTCTGGCAATGGTGACAGCATCAGCAGAGGTGAGATCTCAACAGTGGAGGCATCAACTTGCAGCATGCATGCCTAGATGCCAGGCAGTGCAAGTCTAATTCCTATTCCTAAATTACTTACACGTCAGAAAGAACTGAACTGATAAAACTACTTTTCTCAAATGCCCTCCATTCATTAAAATTTCCTACACATGTATTAATTTATAGGGACCCAGAAAAACATTATTAGCAATTTTAAGCTTTAAATCCCATTACTGTTTTTATATGTGCTGTATCTGTGTTATGTTGACCTTGCAGTGTGGATTTTATCACTGCAGTATACATACATCTTTGGAGTGAGAAATGCTTAACTGCTTATGATAATAAAAGATTAAATTCGTATTCTTCACCATCACTGAAAATTACATTCCTGCCTATTTACCAAGAGAAGAATGCATCTAGCACAGCAGAAGCTTGTCCTTCAAAGACTGTGCTTCCTTTTAACCAGCATCCCCTTCTTCATTGGCAGGCAAAAGCAGAGAACTCCTTGTCTCTCCAGTAATGCCGAACATCTATTTTTCTCCTTCTGCCCCCAGCCCTCATTAAGACACAAAATTTAATATTGTCAAAGTTAACTTATTTGTTTATAAGACAGAATAGTACAGCAATTAAAATACTTTCCATTTTAAAATCTAAAGATTTGTACACAATCAAAAAACAAAGCAACTCAGACTGTAACTACATAATGACCCGAACATGTTAAAAGTGGATGTAATGAAATATTCACCTCTCCTGTAGTTCACAGCATGTAGTCTGCTTTTTCTGTAAGTGTGGCTTTACTGCAGTTATGCCATTTCCCTCATGACTCTATGCTTTCTTATGCACTATTTGGATATATTGTGGAAATTTAAAGTGCAAAAGCTGGGTAATTTAAGTTGTTAGACTACTATGCTTATTACAAGAGTGTAGAGATTACCCTTAGGATCATAACACAGAACACAGTTTTCTTTTTTGACTCACAGCGTTTTGCTGCTTTAAAACAGAAGCTAACAGGAGGAGCTGGACCTCTTAAAACACACACAAGAAAAGCGCTAAAGGTGCTCTCACCAGTCATCAGAGTATTTATGCTGTTGTTTCTCTTTTTGGAATCCAAGACACACAAAGAAGGTGACAAAGGAGCTGATCTGATTCCTATTCTGCAAGTGAAGATCTGTGATAAAAGGGTATATCTAGACAAATACCAAAAGGCTGAGTATTTAACCATAATGCAGAGATAGAAAACAGGCATAAGCATGCTGCTGCCAGATCTACGTCCTTTCTTTCTGTCTTGTGAGCTACTGCAGCTCAGGCTCAAAGCACCCCAAAAGCTTAGAAAAAAGGCACACTTAAGATGATGCTGGAGTTAGCTGTAACTTGATCTGGTTCCACCATGCCTAATCATTTTATACTGTATGAGTGATAACTTTGATGTTTCCCAAAGGACAATGGCAGACCATAATGCAAGTCTTTGACTGCACTTGGAGCAAATATTCAAGAGGCCAAGTGATCTAAGTCAAGAATGGGCTCAGACCACCGGGTAGCTGACATATTGCAAACACGTACAGGATAGTACAGAAAGTTTGCTGCTGAGCGTGGGTCCAAGGCTAGAGCTCCCATGTTTTGGTTTATCATAGAATCATCAGATGGTTTGGATTGGAAGGCATCTTAAAGATCATCCAGTTTCAACACCCCCTAACATGGGCAGGGACACCTCCCACTAGATCAGGTTGCTCAAAGACTCCTTTAACCTGGCCTTGAACACCTCCAGGGATGGGGAAAGAGTCCATCAGAAAGATCATGAGTTTTAATGTCACTGCTCCCACCTGGAGTATAATAAGGAGTTTGCAATGAGTCATGCAAGCTGACTCAAAAATCAAAGAAGTACCTGCAGCAGCAGCTGTACTTTTTGCTCCAGCAACTTAATAAAATTTCTACCATATGCACAGCATCGTCCTAATAACGAGGAAATTGAATAATGTGTAAAAAAATACATTGAAAAATCATTGATTGTATCATTGTATTACTGGGAAATGCCTGAATAGGTATCATAGTTGGTGCTGATCCGCCTGAGATCAGCTCAATCTAAATATGCACACAATTCCTTTGCTCTCTTTTATATAAACAGCCATCCTTAAGTCTCATCTGTGTGCTTCCCAGAGAAAATTGACAATAAATAGCTATTCTAATTCTCTGAGATTCATCTCCTTTTATTTTAGTTATCTGTAAGGTGGGTGTCAAGTTCTCAGATCCCAATTCCTTTTATAGTCTCTAGAGAGAAAGGGGCACTTTGAGAGGCATTGTCTACTTCACTCTTAAGTGGATGCATCCTTTTAGAGCGACTGCTTTACTGTCTGTGATTCCATCTGGCATAATCTCTGAATCACCTTGCATCTCTCTGTAATCTCTTGTTGAGATTGTTTACTTCTGTAGCCAGAGACCATCTTTTGTCTTGTGTTGATAGAGGCATTAGCTGAATGGGAGTAAAACTGACGATCTGCATGTTCCAGTCATGGGCATAAGAACAATAAAAGCACAAAGTACTGAATATACTTCCAGATAATTACACATCTCTTACCCTGATGTCATCCAGTAATTTAAGGATGCTTTGATTTTCCGGATGTAAGATGTACATGTGGTTTGAAAAGATGCAGAATTCAAACAGCCAATGCTCCTAGTCCTTTGTTCGTATGGCATAGCCACTAGAACAGCAAATCTGTGAGTGGGGTGAGGGGCCTTACTTATCATCTGATCTACTATGGTAGATGAAAATAGCTGTAAGGTAGGACAACCTGAAACTCAGAAGGGAAATAGTGGCATAAAAGAGTTTTTAATTTTTCTGGGTAGATTGTAACAACTAATCATATGTCACTCTGGTTAAATAATGAAAAAAAGTTTTTTCTCCTCCAGGAAATTTGAATTTTTAGCCTGTCCAACAGAAGTTTTATGAGCACGCTTTAAGTACATTAAAATGCATTTCAGCAATCTCTATCCAATATTATATTCAGTCACTCATTTTATTTATATAGTGTTCTCCATACAAGTGCCACAGAGAGTTTGACTGCAAAGCACACTTAATTAAAAACACAGCTAAGTAAATAGGATTGGGTTTTATAAACCACAAGACACCTATCATTTTAATCACACATGGAAATGTAGTCCATACACAAGAGGCAAAGGTTGCTATCCAGAGAAACTGCAAAAACACCCCTGCTTTTATTTTTACTGAGTTTCAACAGAGATACTAAAAATATATATATATTTCATGTACAATATAGAGTGTTGAACATCTAGTGCTTAATGTTCAAATAACTAAATACTGAAAAATAATTTCATGTGTGTTATAAAACAGGCTGTAAAAGTGGAGGGTTAAAGCCAAATGTCTGTTCCTCTTTCAGACAAAAAAAAAAGCCTTTAAAAAAATGTTCTCTTCAGCCTAGAATCTTCATCAGCACCGTAATATTGCCTTCAACTTTATTTCTACGCATATGAATTATGTTTGTGTTTTTATCATTCTGCTACATCTCTGGATATTATATTTATGTATTCAGCGTGATGTACAAGAAATAAGCCAGATAATTAAAAATAAGTTTAACTGCAAATACAGATAATGTACATTTATTATGCTATAATAAGAAGACTGAGAGTCTATGTAAAGGTTTGTATAACGTGGTTGTGTCTTGGATGTTTAGCTGTCACTTCTGCACTGTGAGATACTTGCCAAGGCTTTTATGCCTGTGCAGACTGCCACTGTCACGTCTGTGACTCCAGAGAGCTCCATGCTAGCGGGCTTTATGGCAGGACTTTGTGTCTTCAGCTGTAGATCTGCTTAGAATAGCAAGTATCTCACAGCAAGATCATGCGCACTTTAACCACTGTAGCCCTGATCCTAAGAAAAGCCAGCATGCTAGGAATAAAAAATAAGCAAAAAGTGCATGGTTGTGATACTTATTAATGTTTCATGATAAGATTGACATTTTTGACTGTAAATGACAACACTTGCAAACAAAACATAGACCCCCTATCTATGAAAGGAAAAATATGGAAATTGCTTATTAAATTGCTATTTGAAAGGTGAATGGAAAGCTCAGTGCGTTTGCACTTGACAGCTATTGTTGTTGTCATGAAATCATTTTGACATTTAAATGTCAAAAATATTTATATGGATTTGCTATTCTTGCAAGATTTTGATTGTCTTTGATCATTCTGGTATTTGGGGTTTTGTCTTTCAATGTTTTAATTTCACTGTGGATTTAGGTCTGAGCAGTGCACTAAGTCCACTGTTAACCCTATATAATTTGCAGTGCATTGGGCAAAAGGTGATTCCTGCAACTTCTTTCCTAGCATACACTTTATAGTTGCTTCCTGCTTTCTGCCCTGTCTTCTTTTGCAAAATGTTTCTTGCCTTCTCCTCTATTTCCATGACTTTTGTCTTCTAAATAAAATGTAAGACTTGTGTTGAGAGACCTGGTTGTCCCACTCTACACTCAGCTGGTGCTGTCTTACCTCAGGTAATGTTTGCACTTTGCAGCACCTCAGTATGAGGAGGACATCAAACCATTAGTGTCCAGAGGAGGGTGACCAAGACAGTGAAAGCCTCAGGGGCAAGACTCACGCGGAGCAACTGAGGTGACTTTGTTTATTCAGCCTGGAGAAGGGAAGACTCAGAGGTGACCTGATTGGCATCCACACCTTCCTCAAGGTAGGCTGTGGAGTGAGAGGTGTTGATCTTCTCACTCTAGTGACCAGCAATATGACACGAGGAAATGGAATGAAGCTGCCTCAGGGGAAGTTCTGCTTGGGCATTAGGAAAAGGTGGTGGCTGGTCACTGGAACAGGCTCCCCAGGGAAGTGATCATGGCACCAAGCCTATCAGAGTTCAAGGAGCATCTGGACAATGGTCTTAGACATATTTTTTAGTTTTAGGTAGTCCTGCGGAGAGCAGGGTATTGGTCTTGATGATCCTTATGGGTCTCTTTCAGCCTGACGCATTCCGTGATCAATGACCATCTCAGATGGTGGATGTTATCACACTCTTCTTCTTCATGTTGCATCATTTCCTCCAGCCTTTTTCTGCCTTGTCTATTTAGAGTGGATATTTTTGGCAAGGACTGCATGTTACCCTCTCTTGCTTTAGTTAGTCCTTAGACTTTATTCCAATAACCGTGATTATGAATTAATTACTTTTCACAGCTAAAATGTAATCTAACATTGTCTTGAGAAAGACCCTGACCTTAGGCTTACCTGTGTGGGGGAAAAGATCTGACTTCAGCTAAAGAGGTATTTTTCAAGTTCCCTAGGTAACCTTGGGCAAATTGTTCCTCCCACGTAACTTAGGCATCTAAAGACCTAACAAAGATGTGCTTACCTCCATGACTGCAAAAAATGCTGAAGGGCCATTTACCATGGCTGCCTGAAGAAAAGTGAGAGGGACATGATCCAAGGTTCCAATCCAAAAAGTTTCTTTGAGCTGGACTATTTTTCAGAAAGGTCTGAAGAGCAACTATCTTTATCACAAATTAGGTATATTTTTTTTGCATGTATTGTTTGTTACAACAAAATAAATCTGTTTCCAAGCTAGACCTGGAGTCTCTCAGATGTTCAGGAGGATTCCCAATTTTCTGTGTGCTCTTTCTTCCTGTACCTTTAAAAACAAGACCCTTAAATCAAGAGCCTAAAGGAAAAATACCTCCTCCAATGCATTCTGTCATTAGCACTATGTATGTAGTTTTACTAGCATTTCATTCCACTTCATTTAAATAAAATATGGCCTTTGTAACCAAGAAGATAATTAGTAGCTGGTGGAAGCTCATTTGTAATTATGTTGAGTTGAAACTGGTAATTATTACATTACTTTATATGTACAATGTTTTTCCTCCTGAATCCCCTCTGATTCCCTCATAGATGCCCTTGAATTTTGCAGCAATTTTGCAATCACTGTTGTGAGAGACGGAGAAGATCCCAGTAGTTCCTTGTAACCTTTCTTTCACTACACAAAAAGGAAATAATTCCTCAGCTTGTGAGGAAATCATCCTTCCCTAGATGATACTGTTTAATCAGAGACAACTAATTTCTGAGTTTCATTCAAGAATATCTTGCTTTTACACTGCCAGAGCTGTCTTAAGTGTTGCAAGTTTGTTTTTAATTTTTCAGTCATGGTCTGTTTCCTGAGGTTCTCTCTAGAAAATCTTTAGTCTTATTAACAATTTCTTGTGATAAACACTAGGAAATGTTACTAGATATCCTCCTTATATGGCTTGAGGCGGGGGGGGGGGGGGGGGGGGGGAATTTGGTATTCTGTGGAAGATTAAAAGAAAATCGCTGCTACCAAGATGCACCTCAGCGTATCTGTGCTAATTGGCACAGTCTACCCTATCCTAAAAAGCAGCCTTTGCTTCTTTTCTCTTTCCTCTCCTAGTGCATTCCCCAAGGTTTGTGAGGGCTCATGCAGAGCCCTCGAGTATTTCTGGGGGTTACACTTTGATGTGTTAATACCACTAAGTAGTGTCGTAAGTACCATAGCTGCAGGGAGCCTATTGGCTCTTCGGCTTTGACCTCCTGCAGAACACTGCTTATTCAGCACCAGAACAAACCATCCTAGGGCATTGCTATAAAAAAGCTAGGCAAACCTCAGTTAAAAATTCCCCATCTCTGTGTGCTAACTTCTCTTTGTTTAGGAAAAAAAGCCTTCGACTTTCTCAATCCTCAATTTTCAAACATGGCACCTGTCTGAATATTTTCCTGCTGCTTTGCAGAATTTTTCTGACCGAAATTTCTTTCCAGATAAGCAGGTGCGGATTTTGACAATAATGCATGATAGTATCTCCCATGCCTTTTATTGAGTGTGTTTTCTACAGCATGACCAATTCTTGTAGCTCTTTGTGAAACCCTTCCCCAGCTTTCACTATCTTTCTAGCCTAGAGAAGAGGAGGCTGAAAGGAGACCTTATCACTGTCTAAAACGATCTGAAAGGAGGTTGAAGGGAGGTGGGTGTTGGTTTCTTCTCCCAGGTAATAGGAGATAGGATGAGAGGAAATGGCCTCAAGTAGCATCAGGGAAGGTTCAGATTTGACATTAGGAAAAATTTCTTCACTGAAAAGGTTATCAAGCACCGGAACAGGCTGTCCAGCTAGGTGGTTGAGTTACCATCCCTAGAGGTATTTAAAAGTCAGGTAGATAAAGCATTTAAGGATATGATTTAGCAGTGGACAGGTACAGTTGGGCTTGATGATCTCAAAGGTCTTTTCCAATCCAGTAATTCTATGATCTTCGTCTTTAAAATGCTGACAACAGAGCTACAAAAACTGTTGCAAATGGTGTACAGGAAGGCAACACCACCTTCCTCTTCCTGTTTGATTTAGTTTGTCTTAGAAGTTATCACATTTCTCTCATGCATTACTACGATGCCTAAAGTTGTTTCATGCCTTTATGTTGAAGAAGAAAACTGACATAATGTGCCATATTTTTTTCCTGGAATATTACTGACAGATGGGATTCATTTAAAGATCAAGAAAGATCAGTTTAATCTGATAAATTTAGTGGCCAGTGGTGTCTGTGGAGGAGACCTCATAGTGAAGATGTTTGGAAAAATTCAGCTGATGACCATGAGGGATATGATTCGTTCACACTACAAAGACATAAATACCACTTCCCACATCCTCAGTAATCTCATCTGGCTTCCAGCTGTTGCTCTAGAAGAGCTAGAGTCTCCCAGAGGTCAATTTGACATCATGCGTATCTCAAGATGTATCAAATGCACCTGAAAACCAGTGTGTAGGCAGCTGAGTCATCCTCTAGATGTCTGTTTTATCCATGAGCTGAAATGCTTCTCAGGTTTCATTTCCTGTAATATGATTTTAGGCATCCATAGGCACCTAAGCGGAGACATTTTAAGTTACCAAGTCTGAAAATGTTCAGGCTTAAAGGCTCAGTTTAGTTGTCTGAAAACAGTTATTTACCATTTCTATAATCTCGGGTCAGCGTGCCCTGCTTTTTCTCCAATAGCTGTTAAGGACTACATGGTGGTAGGCTGTGCAGGGAGAGAGACTTTAATGGTTTTAATACCCCTAGGTGAAAGATCTGCAGTTCTCCCGGTTTTAGATTTAGTTTTAGTAGTTACAAAGTTTAAATGTTTCAGACTTGCCAAGGAGATACAATCTATTCCATGAAGACTGCAATGTTAAAGTAAATCTTTCAGATTCCTCCCAAGGTGAGTACCACATATATATCTGTTGAATACATCTACCCTCAGATATTCATTGGCAATTTTATCAGTGCTGTCTGGCATAAGGGCCAATGCTAGGATTTCACTTGCACACAGTACGCTACATAAATAATGTGTCTTGGGTATTTTAACATTCCAGACACATGACTCTGAGCTTCAGTAATACCAGTATTATCATTTCCTTTCTTTAGAAATGAACAATGTCAGTTCCTTGTGTTTATATCCAAGGCTACTAGAACTGGTATAAACAATTGAAATAAAATCCTTGTCTTTCTGCCAAATGTTGTCATAATCTTTGGCCTTTTTGGTCTTATTAAAAAGTGCAAAATTACATTCTACTCCTCTCTCACAGTTCCTTTCAAAATAATAGCAGTGAGATTGCTATGAATAATACTAGAAAATATGACAACCTTTTCATTTTTTGCTCGGAAAATGAAATATTTGTGTGTAGATTGGTATTTGTGTTTCAATGTCAATTTCAATTTAGATTTAGGTGCAACAGAATCACCCTGCATTTGAGAGCTGGGGGTTTGGATTACAACTCTGTTTTCTAGGTTTCGATATAAAGCTCCGTAATGTTTTACAGACAATTTAATGTATTGCTCACTTGCCTTTTTTAAATTTACTTTAGTGTATTCTTTGAGATTTATTTATGAATGCCTGAAATTAGGATGCTTGAGTGCAGGGGAGATAAAAGATGGTCTCATCGACATTATCACGCAATCTTTTCTACATTGTATCATAGGCTCTTTACGCCTTAATAGCATGCGAAAAAGTATTGCAAAGATGTTGTATCTGATGCTTATGACATTTCACATAAAGATTATGGGCAATACAGCTCAGCTGGTGGCACCAGGTGCATGTGCGCTCCAATTTTCAGAAGATAACACTGAGAAATATTTATGATGGGTATTGAAATGATTGTGGGAGAAAAACAATGTTGTAATGGGAACTGCAGTATCATTTAACTTCTTTTAAATTCTTTTTATCCAAGTAGCTGTCTTAATAGTGCTTGTCATAGGTGCCTTATATTAGCATACTCATAGTGGCATCCATCTGCCAAAGTTTAAGAGTCTAAAAATTAGACCTACAATTCAAAGTTAATCATCCTAGGCTATACTGTCATTTGAGAGATACAGACACCTCTGGAAGAATAATGACATTAAACTCTTATTTTATGATGAGCCTTCAAAATATAGCTATCCCTCATTGACTACAAAGTGAATTTAGAGTTACAAGCTTATGTTCAGGTATGTAAATTTAAATTATCTATATTATTAAATTCGGACAAATGGAGTTTTTTTTTGACTATAATCAGTGTTTATTTGATTTCCTTAAAATCTTTCCCCAAATATTCTATTTTTATTTATCTAGCATAAGCATAATTAATTTTTTATCATTTACCCAAGAAAAAAAGATAACACAGATCCAAAATATGGCAGTTTTACAGTACAACTGCACGCTGGCAAATGGTCTGATCCCAAGGATTTTTGTCTTGAGCAACGTCAGAAGGAAAAGAAAGGAGCAAACCATTCCCTTTTCAAGGGCATGGAAATGGTTGTGGTATTCCCTAGGGTGATGGATTAGTCAAGAAGCTCAGCCCTCAGAGCTGCTCACTTGGCTTCATACTTCTGCTGCAGTGCATGGATAATTTGCAGGACTAAGTGTTATTTGCTGTCCCCGTAACTATTCTCACATTTTAATCACATTTCTGACAAGACATGCAATCTGTTTCCAGGAATACGAAGCCCAGGAGCACACGCTGCTGTGTCCAGGTGTACAGCATAATGAAAAACAAGGAGTTATTTCCTTAGCTGGAGGTGGGAGAAGTGAAATACTGCAGAATAAGTGCTCTCTCTCACTGATATAAAACAGACTGTCTGAATCGTTCTCCTCTTTGGTTTTACGTATTTATTGAGAAAACAGATTTTGGTTTAGTCCTTTGTCTTGTCAGCTAGAGTCAGCAAGCCCACTTAATATTATATTATTTTGTTTTCATAAAAACAGACAAGCCCATGTTCCTTTCTGATAAGCATAAGCGATTATACTTTAGACGAAGAATGCTGTGATTTTTATTTCCATATGTTCTTTATGTACAGGTCACAAACAGACTGAGAATATTTAGCACTGGTTTTGAGATCAGCAGGTATGAATAGAGAATAAATACAGACACCCATCGCATGTCCTAAGGCAGGGGAAAAAATAAATTGTTCCAAATCCTGAAAACCAGCCTGGGCCCTGCTGAATTGCGATGTCTTTTATGAAAAGCTTCAATTCTGCCATTTTTTTGCTGTGAAGTAATTTATAGGAACATCAGTTTATTTTCAGATACATGAAGTGTGTTGTCATAGTTATGCAGTGAATCATTCTATCTAAAAATACATCCCCTGTATTAATGAAAGGTAGTTTCAATCTTATATAAAGTTATGTTAGGCAGTTGTACCAACACTGTTTCATAGTCTTTAGCACTTAAACTAGTTGTAGCTTTTTTCATAGGTTTTGAATTTTTTTAAAACAAAATTATTAGGATGGCGGTGCTGTTTTCCTGCTGCCAGAAGAGGTCTGTGGTCTTCTCTGTCTTTGGCAACACCTTATCTTTCTGGTGCAAAACAAAAATCAAATGCTTACTTGGCTCAGTGAACAAGGAGCCAAATATCCGGTAGGCTGTGTAGCATTAAATTCATACAAAGTGTTTATGATGTTATCTATGGATTTATAACCTCTGTTTTTGTCGTCATACTCCCTTGGATGGTGGACTGGCTTTAATTACCACTTCATTAGTAAAGGTTCTCGATACCGTACATTTGAAAGATTTGCTCCACGTCACCCAGCAAATGAGGGTAACCCGTAAATCAAGCCACTTCTCTCACAGTCCAGGTTAAAACTTTAGGACCGGGCTAAGCTGCTATCATTAAAGAAAGCCAGTAATTTTTTGGTCCCCTCTGTAAATGCCTTAGAGACAATTGCAATCAAATACTCTAGTTATGCCTTCAAATAAATCTTACCTTGATTTACAGCTATGTGTTCTGGTTTGAACTAAAGCAGAATATATTCTCTAACTTCTCAGCTAAGCCTTTTCCAAAACTTCAGCTTCTGAAAAGTTAACATACTTTTCAGACTGCAACTGCCTCTAGAAGTGAAAGAAGCCTAATATTTATCACCAAGGTAATTGGGCATTGGTGTGTAGAGAGGTCACTTCTCATAGTTACTACTATGTAAATTAAGACCACCATGGAGTCGGTGAAAGAATTTGTCCCTGGGGGAGCAGCACACAGGATAGGTGACCAAACCTGGCCAACAAAGTATTCTATACCATACATGTCATACTTAGCGTAAAAGCTCAGAGAGCATGAGGGTCAATCTCTCTTCTTTGATAGCCAGTGTTCAGGGAGGGCTTCATCTGTCTGTCTGCCCTTGAACTCATCCGTGCATCCCTGACTCCAGTTCCTAGATGTAGTTCCTGAATCCAGCTTCTGCCTGCTGCTGAATCCAGTCTGGGACCTGCCGTGAGTCTGCCCAGCATTCTCTGTGGTGACATATCGTCATCTAGGAAGTTTGAATTTTTTTTTAATACTTGTATATACTTTATTATATTCTTATTAATACTGTTATCTTGCTTATAGTATTATTAAAGCTCTTTTGGTTTTAATTTCCAACCCTGAAGTCTCTCTTTCTCTCATTTCCCTTCCCTCTTACCCTTTGTGGGGGCAAGTTGGGACTACAGCTGTCCGGTTCAGTTACTGACCTGTCTGGGGAGGGCGTGCTAAACCAGGACGCTATAGGAAGAATGAAGCAGAAGTTACATTAGTGCAAGATGGTATATTTGTCTTGAGAAAAAAAATATTGTCATCTGACTGAAAATGCACTCAAGAGCTATCAGTGCTGACACCCTATAGAACCATAGAATCATTAAGGCTGGAAAGATCGCTAAGATCATCAAGTCCAACTGTCAGCCCAATACCACCATGCCTACCTAGTTATGTCCCGAATTTCCATATCTACACATTTTTTTGAATGCCTCCAGCAATGGTGACTCCATCACTTTCCTGGGCAGCTTCTTCCAATGCTTTGCTACTCTTTTGGTAAAATATTTTTCCTAATATCCAACCCAAACCTCCCCTGACGCCGCTTGACCTTCATAACCGGTAACAAAAAAGTAGCTGTTTAAATGGATATTCCTCGCTTCAGTGGTTTACCAGAGTTGTGTGTTAGAACTATTACCGACCACCTTACTGATACCTTTTTTCTTATTATTATTGAAAAACAGGAATGGCCCTATCCATGCCAGTGTATCCTTTTTCAAAGACATCTGACTCACTTATCTGATTTCCCTTCTGAATCCTACTGGTAAATCCTAAGTGCTTTAATCTCCCTGAAAAGACCTCCCCTAGGCTTCAGGCCAGTTTTACAAGGAAGACAGTGATGCTTCCTAGATGCCATAATACTTCTGATTTTTCCTTTTTCTTTGTTTCCTGAAGAAGGAAATAATTTGCTTAATGATAAAAATGCCTCATTGAGGTTAAAGTTTGGATTAAAAAAAACCTAGCTGCAGGAAAGCATTAAAGTGTCTAAGAGACCACTATCTGTCCATGCAGATTGACTTTTGTAGATTTCCAGTAAGCACTGGAAAATTGGATGCTAAAAAACTTCCCTCAGAAGAAATCAGAATCAGAAAATTTATAAAGTGGGAAGTTAGAATGCTTGTAAAGTAATTTTTAGTACCATAGTCTCTCAAGAGTCCAATGTCTTGCAGTGAGGCCAGGATCGTTTCTCAAAGCTCAGGTCTGGTGCTAATAGCAATAATACTTCTCTGATAGATTTTGCTTTTCCATTGTCCCCTGTTATTCTATATTTCTTTAATCAAAATCATTAGTAATTCCTTTTTTTTCCAAGTTGATTCTGACAAAGACCTGTTTTTTATTTAGGATAGGACTACGTATGTCTTGCTGCTGGCTGTACTTTAGTTTTTTTTTTTCTCTGAAATGCGACATTTACTTTCAGGCTCAAACTTCCTGCCCCTTGGAAAGATGATGTTTTGCCTTGTATAATTCTGCCACAGGCATTTCAAAGCTTGTTGTGCTTGTGTTTTAAAATTCAGAAGCAATAGGAAAGAAGTTCTTAATCTACATGGAATATTTTGCCTTTACTGAATGTTTCAGCTTGCAGTTGATAAGGACTAAATATTTCATCATTACAGAATTAAGTATCAATTTAAATGTCTCTGCTTGGGAGTCATGAGTGATATGGTGACATTTTATTGGCTTGAATAGATTGTTTGCTCTTTCGGTGTATTTCAATAAATCCTTTCGACATTGCTATGCCCCCCTGTCTCCTTACAAAGAGCTAAGGAGCTACAAATGATTAAATAAACCCTCAGCAGTCTCACTTATACTTAGAATTGGAGGCTTGAGAGCAGACAGTCTGACCTGCTGGCGGCAAGGAAAGCCACTAATAACCAAACCAAAACTTGGGACTGAAGTACAAACATTTAAACTACAGTTCCAGGGGAGCTTATTTGTGAGTGATGTCTGCTACTTGTCTTGCCTCTCTTGGTTTTCTTTTTCCTTTTTCTCTGTGCCCAAATAATTAGGATTGCAGCTGCAAATCTGTGCTGTATATTCTGGCCAGATGATCACAACAATGCAATGCAACTTAACCATAAGATTAGAAGGAGTTATCCATACTCGGCAGTCAGTCTGAAAGGAGAAAAACAGGAGCAGGAGCAAGAGCTGAACTACCCGAGATCGCTCATCTTTATGGAACAGCCTACCTGTCAGTAGGAAGCTGCCAGTCTAGATCAGACATTTCATGTGATATCGCACAGAAACGTCGAGCCCAATGACAAACACAGTTGAATAATATGTACAGAGTTAATTTGCAAAACTTGTCATACCAACAAACCTGACTGACTAACTCAAATTTGGGTTCGCTGACTAAGTGATGAGCATCATCTCACAGTAGTGTGAAAAGAGGAGGACAGTCCTTTACAAGTTTCTGATGTGACCCTAATTCAGTTGGTAACCACAAATTTGCTTTCCTGGCCTTTCCAAAGCTGCAGCTTTGTTTTTGTATGATTTTTTTTTTTTTTTTTTTTTTTACAGCAACAATATAAAGAGTTTTTATGCATCTTAAGACAATGTGACAGAGAAAAAATTGTTAAGATTCTGAACATGTGAGTCATGTAGCTAAGTAAGTAGTAGTAAGAATTGAAAGGTGAGGTGAAGAAACATTTGCTTTCTGACTTACCTTATTTTGAACATTTTCTTTCCTATTTGCTAGCTTCCTAACACTTTTGTGTCCTAAGGCTGCCCCTGCTTGTGTATGAGGGGCAGTAAAGAGATCAAAATACATCTTTTTTCCTTTGTAAACATCTTATTCAGCTGCTAGCATACCTAAAAGTCAAAATTCTCTGTCAGTTTTCATTCTGTGGACCATCTACCAAGAAATGTCTCTACTTAAAGCCAGAATAACTTCTCTCAAACCTTTAATAAAGAAAATAATCAGCATTTGCTGTTACTCTACCACATTATGATTCTGTTTGCAAAATTGGAGACATCCTCAGATAATTTTCTTGAGCTGTCTATTGGAACAATTTGCTATGCAGTGTGCTTGGAGTTACTGTCAGTTTTAATGACATAACCACAGTTGTGGGCTGAGACCATTTTCTGAGATGTCTCCTCCTGTTCCTCCTCACAGTGTAGGTCCTATTCGGATATACAAGATAGTGTTCCCACCAGCTTCAGTGAGCTACTAATAACATGAAAGTGCAACTAGATTGTCACTAATAAGTATCCTTCACTCTTGGTACTCCTGTCTGGGGTGTTTGCCGTGGCCCTAGCATTGCAACATGATCCACAGTGTGTCTGACTGAGCAAGCTGCCTTACAATTCACTTAAGCTATTGATTTCTCTCCAGAGGGATTATTTTCACATTATAAATAATTAAACTGTGTGATTCATTGCCACAGGATACTGTGGAGGCCAAAATGTGTTCATATCCTTCAGCATCTGTGACAGATGATTATCTGGATGCAACCTCTGGAGTAGGAAATACACCCTTGAAGCTGAGTAGGAGATATGTCAAGGTCCATTCAAATCTCTCAAATTTATTGGAAAATGTACTCTGCTATTTAAATTTGTTTTCATGATCTCATTAAGAAATACAATTAAAAAAAACCCAACAAGACAAACAGGGATTAAATCACCTTTTGCCCAGACTAGTCTATCATGTTAATTCACTTATTCACCATCCAATTCGTATGATTTCATAATTTATAATCCGTAACTCTTAGTATTGTGCACTTATAATTAAAACAGAAGAATTAGTTATCTAGCCAATGGTGACAGTGCTCATCCTTTCTCCTCTGTTACAGTGCAGGCATCCACTCTATAACTCCAGGAAGCACAAAACCCTCAGAAGTCCAGCTGCTGTTGGATATGCTTCAAAAGCTTTTTGCGTAAGCTCGCAGCCCAGAAGGCCAAACATATCCTAGGCTGCATCAAAAAAAGCGTGGCCTGCAGGTTGAGGTATGTGCTTCTCTCCCTCTACTATGCTCTTATGAAACCCCACCTGGAGTATTGTGTCTAGTTCTGGAATCCTCAACATAAGGACATGAAACAATTAGAATGGGCCCAGAGGAAGGCTACAAAAATGATCATAGGTATGGAACACTTCTGCTATGTGGACTGGCTGAGATAATTAGTGTTGTTCAGCCTGGAGAAGAGATGGCCCCAGGGAGAACTTACGGCAATATTCCAGTACCTGAAGGGGGCCTACAAGAAAGGTGCAGAGGAACTTTTTACAAGGGCATGTAGTGACAGGACAAAGGGCAATGGCTTTAAGTTGGAAAGGGGAAGATTTAGATTAGATATTAGGAAGCAATTATTCATGATGGGGGTGGTGAGACACTGGAATGGGTTGCCCAGAGAAGTTGTGGGTGCCCCATACCTGGAAATGTTCAAGGTTAGGTTGGATGGGGCCCTGAGCAGCCTGACCTAGTGGAAAGAGCCCCTGCCCATGGCAGAGGGTGTGGAAGTGGATGATCTTTGAGGTTCCTTCCAGCCCAAACCATCCTATGATTCTACAATTCTATGATTCTATGATAAGTTGATGATACCCTCCATATTGGATATTTAGTCTATGCCATTTCATAAGTTAGTGGATTCTGAGGAAGCTGTCAGACAAAAGATAATGGCTGCTGTAGACAGCAATTTGGAAATGATCCTGGCTGCACAATGGTCCTTTAGCTCCCTCTGGCCACCTGTCCCTGCCTTCCTGGTGTTTTGCTTTGACCTAATGGCACTGCTCCCAGCTTACATCAGGCCTCAGCATGAGCTTGCTTAACCAACATCTAAGCAACGGCTGAGTGAACACTCTACCCTTTGGTATAGACCAGACATTTGGCAAACCCATTGCCTCGGTGAGTGGAGGTACTGTTGTTCCTCTAGACTTGTCAGGGTTGAGGGCAGGGGAAAATTTTGGGCACTTTCACTGCAATCTGGCTTCATAGTTTGTAATTTGGCAACATTTGATGGTACATAATTTCAGCACAGTGAGATAAGCAATAAACATGGATATGCATACATACCAATAACGGAGCTACAATAATAATAGGATGTAGCATAGGGTGCAATGCTGGTTGCACATGGTGCGTATCCGGTAAAAATATCATACCTGTGATGAGCAGCAGTTTTTTCAATTTCTGTTGGGATTCTGACCATTCATCTGGTATCATGTTTGATAGCAATAGTCGCCTCATTTTGGTGTGTAATAGCTCTTTCATAACTGTTGATTAAGAACTCCATTTCTTCAGTTTGAGACTATACTGTGTCGTACACGAGTCCTAAGGATACAGATCAAGTTGTAGGCCAGAATTCCACCAACATTGGTATAAGACTTACTTTATGGTTTCTATAAAGTTGCCCGCAGGTTTCTAGTGCTGTCATATTGCGCCAGCATTCTCCGACAGGAGAAATCATTTTGTTCCTGTCATTCCATAGAACATCACAATGTGGCAACACACATACAATCTTTTTTCTTTAAAGTATAAGTGTGGATTGTTATACACTAAGTTTAAATAACAACTACTTGAGGGTATATTGCTGGAACATGGGTCTTGTATTACTAAATCCTCAGGTCTTTAGCATTCATGATTTCCTCACATTGTTCACATGCACAAATGTCAATTAGATTGCCTTGTTTATCTAACCATTTGATTCCTTGAGCTGGCGACCATATTCTATTATCTACAAAGACGGGAAGTGGAGTCTATTGGTAAATGGTTCTTGTTTAATTTTATTACTCGCTGTGTGGTAATAGAAAGATCCACTTAACAGATTACTTTTACTTCCTAGCACTGAGTATATTATTTTTAGTAACGACGATTTACAATCCTGGCAGTGCATGCAACTTCTCAGCAATGGGTTACTTTTGGATTTTTTGTAGGATCCCAGCAGGAACTGTTTTCCTTTCCCCAGCAGGAACTCTTTTCCTCACACCTGTCCATCTGACTCCCAAAAAGATTACTTCCTGACTGGGTCCTTGTTTCTTTTATGTGGGTATCTCTACCCCAATTAACTGTAAATGTCCTTATCTGCCATTGATATTTGGGGTCTCGTGTAAATAAGGAATGTTGTAAGGGGCAATAAGAAACTGCGACCATCATCTCAGGAGTTGGATCCTTAGCAGTGGGAATAGGCACCACCAGCACTGCCACTGAACCGAGACCTGCCCTTAGTTTCCCACATAATCACTGTCTAGGTTTAGTGCTGCTAGATTTGTGTATACCCTCAAGTTCAATTCCCTTGTTTCCTCTGGCTCTTTAGTTGTTATCTCTCCAAATCTTATGGTGTCACGCCCATCTCCTGAATCAGGTCCCTGTGAGCTGTCACAAGAAATTAATGAGGAAAACCAGTTGTCTAGGACAGGAATTGGCAGCCCATTTAATTGAGATATCAGGGGAACTGCTGCCCCATATACACCCATTTTTCCAGGCATTGATTACAAGCCACTTATCAAGACAGACTGTGGAGTTGGATGGATCTCTGGTATTACTCAGCTTGGTTGATTTAAAGTTCTTATCATTACAGAATCAAGCTTAACTGCATTTGACCTACCCACGTCAACGGTCTTCCTGATGTCAGACAGAGTTTACATTTCTTAGAATCATATTTTATGAGTTGCAAGGCCTATGTACAGTGAAATGGCTTAAGGCTTGGGCAAGTTTCAGCAGAATTTCTTGGCATAAATCAACATATTTTAAACACAGCATTTGAGTAGTTTTTCATTTGAGTTCCTAGTTTCATCTGTTCTTTGACCTAATCATAAAAGAAAGTATTTTGGAGAAGATCTCTCAGCCCCCATCAGAGGAATGAGGCTCTGTCATGATGCAAAGCCACAGTCAGTCAGTCAAGATTTGAGCTGAAATCCTACTTGTTTGTTCAGTTGCTGAAGTCAAAGGGAAAATGATGGTTGATTTCTGTGAACTCATCATTTCATCACTACTTTCCAGTCTCAGCTATTCCACTACCCTACTATCTTTGATCTTGGCAATAAAGAGAAGTGGTTCAATGATTAGAAATTGTTTAACTTCATTGTGTTCCAGCACCCTATTTTGCTAAGGAGAGACAAAAAGACCGCCTTGGTAATATATTTTTTGATCCTCAAATGAAAGTTGATGTAGGAACTACAATATAATCTCATAGAGAGGTACTTGATCATATCCTTACTTTAGGCCCTGTGAGAATTTTGCTGCTATTTGGCGGCCTCGGGGAACTTCCCAGTTTCTAAGTGTGGCTTTCTGCCCTAATCATAGATTCTCAGCCTTTTTCTCCCTGTCTTCTTCTCTTCCATGTGCTCCATTTTCCACAGAAAGGAAATCTGCTTGTGTGGGTCCATGTGGGAGCTTCAGCTGATGAGACCACTGTTCTATGTTTACCCTGGCCACTAGTTCTAGACTGTCTACAATTATGATCTGTCAGATCCTGGTACCTTGTTGTGAGCAGAAAGGGTCGTGGTACATAATTTGTAAACACATAATAGGAAACTATCACCATGAACTGGTAAGTCAAAAGACAAAAGAACGAAATTTTATAGCAAGGCTTGACAACACATCTCACAGCACTCTAAACTGAAACACATTTTACCATGAATCAAGTCCTGAAGCATGCAACTGTAAAAGTACAGATTAATAATAAAAATGACCTTAAAGTAGATAATCATCTAGTTCTACAGACAAGAAAAGAAGGGGTAATGCCAGTCAGTTTCCATTAATCTAAAGAATAAGGTTCCTGTTTATCATTTCACCTTGGCAAAATGTACTTAAGAGAAAGCTGGAACAAATCCAACCGTGTAAGGGCGAAAGAGGAAAAGTCAAAGAGAGAAATAATAATCATGGAGAAGGTCTGGTTTTCTGATTAGTTTTATGCATGTGTTTTTCTAAACCTTAAATGTTACTATCTTCGACAGAACATTCAAAATTCCTGCTGACTGCTCTTTGAGTTTGGAACAGGCAATCTATTCATCCATGAGCATGAAATACTCTGCAGGAGTCTCTTCCTACCTGGTGTATTAGACAACAGGATAATAGTAACGTAGGAATGCTCTTCTATTTGGCAATGAATCCAACAAATTTGAATAAGGTGAAGGATTTTTTCCCTTTATTATTTTCACAATAGGAACATAACTAAGTTAACAGTAGCGCCTTTCCTTTTGTCATTTCTGCTGGTATTCTTCACAGTAAGCCCCTAATCCTCCTTTGATCTTCCTGCTATTTATTGCAAGGCATCCACAGAGCTCTGTGATTTAGAGCCAAAGTTTCTAGGGATTATTTTTGCTGTAGAGCCCTCTCCAAGACTATGGGTAGAAGACCTCTTTTGGAGAGGACAAAAAAATGTAATCCTGATGCTGCCAAATTTCTGTAAACTGAGAAAAAGAGCAGAAAATACACTTTCCCACACTTCGACAAAGTTAAGAAGTACCTCACTTTTTCCAGTCTAAATTTTTTTCTTAACCAAAGGTGGCAGAGGAGCCCCCAAAGCATCTGTATTGATGACATATGTATTTTCTGAGGAAATAGGGAGTCAAAGTAGACCTTTTCAGCAACTTCTACCAAAAAAAAAAAAAGCCATCTGATTAATGGAAACATGCAGATAAACAAGCTTTTAAATGAACTTTGTTGCCCTTTTTCTTGATGGATGCATCAGTCAGGTTTTGTTTTTGCATCATTAGCATCTAGGAAACCTTTACTGCATTTGCAGATGTGTGCTCCCAAAATCTTTAATCAGAGTAGGTGACATATGACAGATTGAGAGGTCCTGTTGCAGTGGAAGCTCATGCAGTTTCAACTTTGTACTGCCTGTGTGCCTGTGCTTTCAGGCTGACAGCATCAGTTTTACCTTTCAATGTCTCTCTTAGTTAATATTGTTTCAAGTAATAACTTGAAGATAATTTATTCTCAGAGCAAAATAGTCACTTCTGAAGGGGCTTAAGGAACTGATGACTTGACCAAGAATAGCATTTAGACTCTGGGCATTTTCATTTTTAAGAGCAGGGGCTGAAAGTGGAGAAAGCAACAATTGTACCTATTTAGAAGTGTGCTGCAATTTTATTGTTATGGTTCTGGCAGATACACTGCTGAGGTATCTAAAAAGGCATAATTTGCAAATTGAAAAGATCCAATTTGCATGCTTATGAGAAGATTTTTTATTGTAATGACATGTATAATGGCTTAACTCTTTATCAAAAAATAAAAAGGGAATGTGACACAAGAGTATGTTGAGAAAGAAGAAAATACCATAGTGAATCACAGTTCCGTGTACACAATCCACTGATCAATTTCTAGTGCTCTATTTAATTTGATCTAAAAAAAAATAATTTGGAGATGATATATATGCCCCTCCCCTAGAATAAATTAATTAGAAAGCTACTAGCATTTGCAGAAACATTTATTTGAGCCCATAATTAACATAATATATATAGGTAGAATACGTAACCTAGTGCTCTGCTAAATTCCATACTTTCCTTGTAAGTAACTTCTCAGTAACTAATTAACACAAATATAATTGTTCTCATTTTTACAGTACCAACAGAACATTAAAGCAACACATCTCTGATTATGTCGGTGAATGAATGGTGCTGCACTTGAAATTTCAGTTTCACAAAGACCAAAGCCCATAAAATTACCAAGGGGATTATCTACCTTGTGCTAAGCTTCTTTCCTGAGAAGAGAAAAAACTAACTACCATGAAAGCACACAGGCAAGGGGAAATGGAAATTCAGATCTCCTTTACACTTTGATCAAAGGTGCATCTGCAAAGTTCTACATAAGAAATAAGGTAACAGCATGAGTCAAATGCCACGTTGGAAGGATAAAGTGTCTGTAGATGCAAACTGGTAGCACAGGCAAGATGGTGTGTTGTACATCACAGTGCTGTAGACACTTAGCTTAAGTGTGTGTGTGTCACATTGGATAATTAGTAGGAGAACTACATTCCTTTACTTTTTTCTCCCTTTAAATCTATAACTGAGTAAGAATAAACACTCAACAATGGAGAGAATTGTGAGAGAACAACTGAGAATCTTTTCCTCATATTTCTGACTGCCTGCATTTGCAACACATGAGACAAACTCAGTATTTTTCATAAACAACTGATAGCTTTTCTTTAGATTTTGGCAAGAATAAATCACTGTTGATATTAAAGGTTTTTTTATTTCTCTTGAGTTTGGGCTTGAATACTGCTGGAAGGTCAAAAGGATTCTTATTTTAACTAAATCATTTCTCCGTGTCATCCAAGTAATTGACTTCTAAGGCTGCAAGGTATCATTCTACTCACCTCATTTGATTTCTCATTAACACCAAGTAATGCAGACTTTCACTTCCTAGAATTACTGCATCAAATATTTTTGATTGACTTGAACCATACCTTCTAAACTGACATTACACGTAAATATGCAAGCTAAAGTATTCAGTGAGGAAATCTGATATTCCATGTTAGATTCTGTGGCACAAAAATGGTTAAAGGCAACTTCAGATGCATTTGAATAAGAAAAAACAGAGATTAACAAAATTTTGCAACCCCACTCCTGAGTTATCTCATGTTAGGTGGAGAGATGAGTGCTAGAAAGCAGTCAAGCAAACTCTACAGGTAATTTTTTGACAGGGGTCCTAGATGGACTGACAGAGATGTGTTCTGCTGCTTCTACTTGAGGGAATGTCATAGCCAGTTGCTGCAGTGATCATGAGATGACAGAGCTGAAGAACCGGAGAAGAGGAAAGAAAGGACCTCTCAGAATAACGATCATGAACTTCAAGAGTCTAGACTTCAAAAAAGCTTGTTCATGGAACTGATGGTTATGGGAGGCTACCATGAGGCTTAAGGAAGCCAAAAAATGCTACTTCATTTTCAGGAGCAACCTACTCAAAGTGCAAGAGCAGTCCAACCTAATGTACAAACAGCTGAGCAGAAAAATAGCTTGACTGAAAGGATACCTCCTGACTGAGCTGACCGTACAGGCAACGATGACATGAGGAAAATCAACTCTCAGCCACAGCTAAAAGTAGTGAGGAATGTGAAGCACAAATAGAAAAGACCTATTGGTACTTTGACAGTAAAACAAAAACATGGAAACTGAGGTCTGAGGTCTCCTACAGAATGGGATGTGCGGCTTGATGATAAATGACATGGAAAAGGTGGAACTCCTCAAAATCTTCTTGCTCTGTTCTGGCAAGTAAGTTTTAGTCGTTATTGTCAATCTCAGATCTCTGTGCCTAGTAGCACAGTAAGGCAAAGAAGAAGTGCTACCTGCAGCAGAGGAATGAGCTGGAGCAATCTGAAAATGGGCAAGACAGTGGAACTGAACCAGATGGCTTTCAGGTGTTGTCAATATTACTGTGAAGTCAATCTCTAATTTTTTTTCCTAAGGGTTTGGGAAACAAGGGAACATTCTGAAGACTGTCCACTTTCAGGAAGAAAAGAAGAAGAATCCAGGTAACTACAGGAAGGTCAGACTCATCTCAATTCCTGTCACAGTTTGGAGTACTGTCTTGAGGGAAGCTATTTCCAAGAAAATGAAAAGTAAGAGGTGACTGGGAGCAGTGGACATGGATTTCTCTAATATAAGTAACGTCTGATCAATGTGGCTGCATTTCATAAAATGACTGACTGTGTGGACAAGGGGAGAGCAAAGCTCACACCTTACCTTGGCTTTCCAAGACTTTTGAAATGGTTTCACATAGCATCCTTGTAGCCAAATTGTAGACTGTGTGTTGAATGGGCTAGATTTCATGCTGTCGAAGGACTAACTAGACCATTGGACTCAAAGGGTTATTGGTCAGTGGTTTCAAAGTCTAACTGGTAGCCAGACAAATACAATATTCACCGGGGCTGATGTGAGGCCTAATACTCTTTAATGTGTTCATTACTGATTTGGACTGTGGACTGTAGGAATGACTATATCCTCAAGAAATGAATGGATGACACAAAATTGGGTTGAATGGCTGGTGAGAACATTTGTAGGAACTATGACAAGCTAGAGGAATGAACTGACAAGAAACTCAAGAAGTTCATTAAAGACGGATGCAAAGCCCTGGATTTGGAGTAGAACAACCTCACTGAGAAGAGCAGGCTGGGAACTGACTGGTTAGGCCACAGCTTTGCTAAGAACAATCCAAGGTCCTTGTGGACAGAAACACAAACATGAGTCAGCACCATACCTTTATGGTAATGAAAGATGCTGGGCTATGCCAGTGAGAGCCAGATCATAGGGCTAAGTAAGTTATTATTCCCCTTTGCTTGGCACTTGTCAGACCTTGTCTGCAGCTGTGTTCAATTCTGGACTAGATGGTTCTCAGAGGTTTCTTCTGACAGAAATTATTCCGTGACTGTATGGAAAAGGAAATTGCAAAGCAGCAGTTATACATATTATTTGGCACAACGCCGTGGGCTACGGGTTTGGGGTTTTTTTTGTGACGGATATCTCTGCTTCATAAAGGGATTGATTTATGCTTCATTATGTTTAATAAGACTTTTTAGCTAAGAACATGAGATGACTTTTTGGGGGCGGGTAAGCGATTTGGTAGCCTTAAGGCAATAACTTCAATATAAAACCTTATGAAATTTTCTGAGATAATGAAGAGAAAGAAGAATCTGAAGAATTTATTTTTTTGTTTTGGAGTATTCTGAGAAAAGGAGCTACATGGCTTAAACCAAAGAACAAACAGGATCATGTTATTAACTATTTTAGAGTGAAAATGAACCTAATGTTAATGCTCAGAAACATGCAGACTTTAGGAATTGGTGTCAGTGTGATTATGCTGTCAGATACTGTAGCAAATTAAAACTGTGTTCAGCTACACACTGGCTTGTTTCATGTCATTTTTGATGGGTTCAGCACATTGACTTTCTATCTGCATCTTTGCGTCAAGAAAACCTTGATTTCTATGTTTTTTCTGCTACTATGGAATAAATTGTAGGTTTGCTACAACTATGGAATAAATTGTAGAAATCAGTGAAAGTGTCGTTTCTATCCACTTTCTGCTGAAATATGCAGTTAATTTTGAAGGGATCTGATTGCATCAGTGTTGTGGTTGCACTGTGATACTTGCATAGCAAGTACTACAGGGATACAGAAGCATAGATTCTTTAACAACCTTATCCAGAGTTTCAAGAAGATGTGCTCCAAATCTGATTAAATTAGATATTTTCAAATGAAAGAGTAACTAAAAGAAAAAAAAGTGAAAAAAGAGCATGCAATAAAAATCCATATCCAGTACTTCCCCAGCGCAGTTCATATCACAGAGTTTTTTGGCTGCCATGATTTAGGTTAGACCTGACTTGCACAAATAGTCCGAGATACACTGCGGTTTCTTTCTGTAGAGGTGAAGTAAGATATTAATGCATCTACTACTACTTGGAAATCATTCCTCCCCTTAAACTTCTGTTTCTAAGATTCTGCAAGACTTATTGAATGGGTATCTAGCATAACCTTTTAAGACAAATGCTTAGACTGTATTGTCAGGCAGCAGTTGAAACAAAATGATTTTCAAAATTACTTTGAACATAGGGTGTAGGATCAACAAGGCTTGACATACACTGATGTTCTCATTTATAGATTTGGTTTTATACAAAGCACATTTAACTCTGCTAATGCAGACAGAGGTGGAAAGTTGTTTAAAATCTGGTTTTGTAACTCCCTGTCTAACTGATTACGCTCCAAACATAGTGTAAGTTGTTCCGTCTTTTGAATCATTCAAATTTCCAAATATTTGAATAAAGGAAGTAATGACTGACCCTCAGCAATCCAATCACACCTCTCTGAGGGAGTTCTTATGTATCAGAAAAAGAAATCAGCCTCTTCCCAATCATTCTGAAGTGTGATAGAAACATCACAGTAATGGCTCATATGTGAAATATATTAGACACAAGCAAGATGTTCCATTTTCTAATGTTGCACAGAAGGGAAGAAAGTAAATAGAAATTATCTTTGGTGACATAATCAATGGGTGAAGGAAAATATAATAATTGTGGCTCTTTCCCTCTTTCTACTTGATATTTATGCAGCCCTTCATTACATTCTCATTTTTTAATTTCTGTCGCTTTTTGTGAGAAATTCCTCAAAGTGCTACTTTCACTGGCAAATTTCAAATGCTAAAAAAAGCAAGTGGATAAATAGAGAATCATTGTCAAGCACTGTCAAAAAAGCTTTCTCATTATTTGCTTGGAAGAAGACCTTATTGCAAAATTTCATTTGATTCTTTTTTTAAAAATTTCAAAATTAGTAAAAACAAAAGACCTGCTACTAACAGTCTGATAACTCTCTAGAGCTCTGTCTAATTTTGTCTTTAGTATTTAAGTTAGCATTTTGTTTAAACCCCTTGTTTTCATATAGCCTATACATGTTAAAATTCCATAATCTACTCAAAAATCTAAGTATATACTTGATACACTGTAGATTTTTCTGTATACATGTGTATAAAGAGTGGGTATAGAATCATTAAGGTTGCAAAAGACCTCTAAGATCATCGAGTCCTACCATCAGCCCAATTACCTCTGTGCCTACTAAACCATGTTCTGAAGTGCCACATCTGTATACTTTTTGAACAACTCTGAGGAAGGAGACTTCACCACTTCCCTGGGCAGCCTCTTCCAATGCTTCACAACTCTTTCAGTAAAGAAATTTTTCCTAACATCCAGTCTAAATCCCCCCCGGTGCAATTTGAGGCCATTTCCTCTTGTCCTATCACCTGTTACTTGGGAGAAGAGAGCAACACCCACCTCACTACAACCTCCTTTCAGGTGGTTCTAGCAAGCAATAAGACCTTCCCTCAGCCTCCTCTTCTCCAGGCTGTGCAGACATGCAGGAAGTTGAAAAATTCCATGAAAGGAACCCAAGATGAAGTTTAGCAGAACATGTTCCATTTTTGAAACTGCAAAGGAAACAAGTAATGCCATTAGTGTGGAGATGGTTCACAGCTGCGTCAGGGGACGTTCAGGCTTGACGTTAAGAAGCATTTATTTTCAGAGAAGGCAGACAAACATTGGAACAGGCTTTCTAAAGAGGCGGTCAATGCCTCAAGCCTGTCACTGTTTCAGATGCATTTAAACAATGCCCTTAATAACATGCTTTAACTTTTGGTCAGCCCTGAATTGGTCAGGAGGTTGGACTACATTATTGTTATAGGTCTCTTCCAACTGAGATGATTCTGTTCTGTTCTACTCTACTATATTGTACTGTTCAGGGCTGCATCAACACACTACTGAGTTATTCCTATTCCCAACCTCCCTTATGCCATCATGTAACTTCCCCTATGAATGTACAGACCTAATTCAGAGACAACTTCCTATCTAATGTCCAGCTAACACCTTCTGAGGAAAATGAGTAACTGCACAGCTTGCATGTGTTCACTTACTGTGTGAGGAGGAAGGCAAACATAGAGAAATTGCAGATCTGATGTCCCCCCCTTCAACAAATCAAGATCTTTTCCAAGGAGTTTCCAAGGTCAGTGTAGTATATCATAAGCTGGACAGATTCTGTGGTGAAGCTGTGCATCTGAATGGGATTTTTCTCTACACTACTGTACCGTGTGTAGTTACATGTTCCCATATTCTGTTTTTTTTAAAAAAAATATATGAGAGGACCAGGTTCTGCAAGGGATCTGGTACACAGAATTCTAAATCAGACTGGTCGGAAGGTGAGTGACCTGTTTTAAGAGATTTAAGCAATGTGATTGTTTGTAGTAGCAGGAAATTCAGAAAGTCCCTTCTTGCCACATGATCCAAACCTCTCTTTAAAATATAGGGTCATTCACTACAAAAATTCCAGGTCATAAGCCAATGTCTGATATTGAGATGTTCCATGGTGGGCAGAGGAATTCTCCAGATGCCCCTGACCCTCTAGCTTAGGGACTAAATTTAGACTTACGGGATCTCCCTTTTAGTCCTTTCAAGTTACCTCCCTGTCTTCATTAACTTTATAGGAAACTTAGGCTATTTTTTCGTAAGAGTCTTTTGCTAGGAACAGTATACGGGCATGCTATGTTTGTGGGTCAGGCTGATTGGATTTCAGTCTAGAGGTATCTACATTTAAAAAGTGGTTTGGTACTGCTGTATTCACTCCTGAAGTTCACACTCTTCTCATTCACCTTTTTGGCCTTACCACATTCAATTCTTATTTTCTCAGAGATCAAATGCATTCTGAATTTCCCTGAACACGATCTCTTTCTTCCTTTAGTGGCTCAGTTGCTTTAACATTTCAGTAAAGACAGGCCTTTCAGATGCTGGCGAGAAACTCAAAAGTTCCAAGCAGATCAGGGCCTGACTAGTCTTCTGAAGAGTGCTACAGGATTCATCTGTCATGTAGAAGATTTCATTAATCTCTAGCTGCGGAAAAAAATACTGCAGCACCATTGTTTCAGGGGCTGGATTGATCCCCTAGATTTGTGACTAGGCTTCCTATGTTGGTTTAAGGGATGCGCAATGTGGAGCAGGATCGGAGCAGGTGCCACTTGAGCCAGCTAATATAAAAAAGCAAACACAAAAGCATCTCATTACCACCTCAAGGGCCATAATCTTGGCCTCTATCTGAAGTCCACCAATGGAGCTTGTTTCCTTAGGGCAGGTGCCCACACTGAACCATGCAGATGCTTCAGGAGCACACATGGCTTGCTTTCAAGAGAAAAAGTACAGGAAGAAAGAATATTTTATATGCAGAACCTAGTGGCTGGACTTCCCTTCTGCAGTAACTTAACGTGATTTATTGCTATTGTTGCAGGCACAGTGCTGTAACAGGCTGCAGGCTACCCTGAGTTTACCCAACTCCCTCTATTCAAGCTGCCTTTACTGAAAAGGACGCAGGATCCCAGAAGCCAGATTGCTCACGCTGGACTTTGGCCATTTTGCTTCCAGTACTTAACGTGGACAGGGACTCTCCTGGCTTGTGCTTGCTGCCACAAGATTGTATCTGTGCTTTATAGTAAGAATCTAGATAGAAATTAGGCGAAAAGTTGCTCAGAACTAGGGCAAACAGAGAATGAAGTAACCAAGGATGGGACTAGAATTGCCTAGAGAGATTTAAAGTAAAAAATCACTTTGTCTTTTGAAGAAAGTGAAAACCGAGCATCAGATTTTGGATCTGAAGTTTGCATTGGTTTGGTTACCTAAACCAGACGCGTATATATGTTTCGGTTTACTAAATACATTTCTTTGACCTAAAAGAACTGTCCACCTTATTTCTGCCTCACTTTAGCTGTACTTAATTCCTTTTAGGCTCTTTTAATGAAAGTTTCAAAATTCTTTGTCCAATAATAGACTTATATCGCAGTTGTAACCCTCAAATCCAGACTGTGGTACAGTTGTGAGCTGGGAAGAGTCTAATTTAAATGGAAGCAATTCAAAAAATACATTCTTCTCTTTTCTTCTCTCTCCCTATCCTATCTTTTCCATGCTTGTTGAGTCTAGTGTAGAAACAGTAGCAATTACCAATTTAGCAACACACATGGCATGAATTTATTTTTCTCTGACAGTCAGGAATTCCTTGGTGGTTTGGTAGCAGCTTAAATAAGAATGTTTTGGTAGATTTATCTCCTTGGTCATTTGAAAATACTCTGCAGCCAGTGTCTGCTCTGTAACTGATAGGAACATGCTGCTGATGCAACAGCAGCTAGCAATTTCATCAGTCAAATCTGTCAGTGTCATTCAATTTAAGGCCACTTGGCATCAATTACTATTTAAACATTGTGCTTTTTTATGCTAAGCTCACCACTAAGTTCTGAAATGTGGAGAAAATTTGGAGAACTTTAAAAATGTGATGAGGGTAACACTTTTTAATTGCTGAAGCTGAAATAACAGTGAAAAGCCTCTTTACCCTTAAAGACTTAAAAAACTATCAAGAAATAAAATGTGTCACATCTATCTCCTTAATTCTCTTGGTCTTGATATAATTATTCACTAACAGAACTAAATACTGAATTGTTAATATGACACTCAATATATCAGGTCAGACAAAAAAAACCAAAAAACAAAAAACCCTGAGAATAACTCTACAGCTCAGAAAGCAAGAGTGGAAGGGGAAAAACAAAGATGGTTATAGAACATATCTGATCCTATCACCATAAAGTATTCCCAGCTTGATCGCTTCACTCAGTTTGAGTGGATGTGGGTTCAAATATGGGTGCTTTCTTACCCTCGGTTGGAAAACGTCAGTGTGCAAGAGTGAACAGCAAGTTAACATCAAGGCAACACATCAGCCCAAAGCATTTTGCTTGTGAAGCAGTTTTTGGCTAATAACAACGCCACTGTGCATGAGCACCCACCCTATTTTCCAGACCTGGCTTCCCAAAGATTAAGTCAGTGCTCAAAAGAACCCACTTTTGTTGGTAGAAGATGTGAAAACAAAAATGATGGAGATTCTCAACAGCCTTTCTGTGGAATTCCTTTGAACATTGGCAGCATGGTATGCAGCTGTGTGTCAACTCAGAAGGGAACTATTTTGAAGGCCATCATAGTTTATTTTCTTAATTTGTTAAATAAAAAGAGTTACTGTCACCGTCTTGGGGTTGTGTGTGTCAGACCTCGAATAATATAAAAATCAGCAGAGAAAAGAACAAGCGATCTACTCCGGTTACTGAAAATTTAAAATGTACATCAGATGATAGTCCCAGTCATCTGGGAAAATTCACTCAGAACAGAGAGTCAGAATACTGCCTTTGTACACTTTATGCCACAATTAACTCTGAAAAACTTCCAGTGACATCAATAAAAGCAAGTCAGGTGCAAAATTTTGAATTACATTACAGTCTTTAGTCCTTTCCTGAAAGTCTCCAAATTCTTAAAGTATGATGTGATTTCTAAAGCAAGCAGCAGAGTTTAATCCAAACTTTAAAAGAATAAGCAGTAGAAGTTCTTACTTAGTCTCCTTGCTTTGATACTTTCATAAAAGCTGCAACAACTCTGCTGCTGCTGTAAGACATTTTAAGTTACCATTAAGAGCTCAGTTCCATCTACTATCTGAATTCTACTGTGATATTTGAATTCTAAATGCAGATGTTACTCACTAGCTAAAAAATCGCAGAATACTTTCACTCCGATTTTGGTTCCAACTTTTACTACCTTAAATTTGCAGTTGGGCTTACTTTGGAGATAAGAAGCATTTGGGTCAGAGTCATAATAGAATGTGCAGAGGGTAGTAACTGGTGACAGGGCTGGAAAACAAGTCTTATAAGGAGTGGCTGAGGGAACTGGAGTTGTTTAGCCTTGAGAAGAGGAGGCTGAGGGGAGACTTTATTGCTCTCTACAACTACCTAAAAGGCATTTGCAGAGAGGTGGGTGTTGGTCTCTTCTCCCAAGTGATAGGTGATAGGCCAAGAGGGGATGGTGTTAACCTGTGCCAGGGTAAATTTAGATTGGACATTAGGAAAAATTTCTTCATAGAAAGCACTGGAACAGACAGCCCAGGGAGGTGGTTGAGTCACTGTCCCTTGAGGTGTTTAAAAAACAGGTAGATGAGGTGCTTGGGGACAAGATTTAGTAGTAGCCAGGTATGGTTGGAGCTGATGATCTCTAAGGTCTTTTCCAACCTAGTGATTCTATGATTCTGTGATTCTATGAACTCAGGGTTGCTGAATCTATTTCTAAATGTAGTCAGATATATCTCTGCTGTATAAAATGCCTTTCAGTAAAAGCCTTTCTCTAAATTTATTCACTAAATCTGGGAATAACAACATCATCAGAAGCTATGTTTTCAAGTGGCAGTATCAGATCACATGTGCAGTGTAGCTTACACCCGTCTACAAAATTTATTTTTTTAAAAGGACATGGATCTGTTAGAGTGAGTCCAGAGGAGGCCACAATAATGATCAGAGGTATGGAGCAGATCCCATAGAAGGACAGGCTGAGAGAGTTGGGATTGTTCGGCTTGAAGAAGAAAAGGCTCTGAGAACACTTTATAGCAGCCTTGCCATACCTACGGAGTGCCTACAGGAAAGATGGGGAGGGGCTATTTATCAGGGAATACAGGTATAAGACGAGGGGTAACAGTCTTAAACTGAAAGAAGGGAGATTTAGGTGAGAAACTAGGAAGAATTTTTTTCCTGTGAGGGTGGCGAGGCACTGGAGCCTAGAGAAGCCGTGGATGCCCCATCCCTCGTGGTGATCAAGACCAGGCTGGATGGAGCTTTGAGAAGCCTGATCCAGTGGAAGGTGTCCCTGCCCAAGGCAGGGGTGTTAGAACTGGATGATCTTTAAGGTCCCTTCCTACCCAAACCATTCTATGATTTTATGTTCTGATCTGTCAAGGGATGTGCTATTTTTACAAACCTGCATGGGTAGTTCTGAAGTGATACTTCCAAAAAAATCAACTTCAGTGTTAGATATCCCTTCTAACGATCTTTGAATGTGAAGACAAAACCAACTGGTCAGAAAATTATCAGTTTCCTCTTATAAATGTACTACTTTAAAGTTCTTTGTACTTCTGGCTCTGGTTTTATTTCGTGTGAGAACACTGCATTTTCAAAACATATGGGCTTTTGTTGCTGGTATAGATATCTATACTGCTGGCAGTATAGATCCCTATTTCTTCATTTATGAATAATAATTTAAAAAATCTAATTGAATCAGTTTACATTTTTGTTTCACCATTTCCTGAAGCTAGCTTTTCATGAAGACTTCATATACACAATTTAAACTACTTTAATGCCCTCTCTAACTGGATTTTCTGTTCTATTTGACTTCCTTTGTTAAAGCTCTAAGCATTGATTTTAGCTTGTGCTACCCCACGGGCAAACATTAATGCAGAACTACAACATGTGTCCTTTTTTATTAGAATAGTCAAGCAATGGAACATATTGCCCAGACAGGTTGTGTGATCTCCACCCTTGGTGCTTATCCCAGCAGATTGGAGCAGATTCCTCCTGCTTGGAGCAGGAGGCTGGACTAGAAACTGGTGTTATTCCGTGATTATTTAATTGGGCTTCATCTTATTTGAGGATCCCCAAAGCCCAGTTCATGTCACTTGCTGCAACTTGAAAGTGTAAAATGAGAGTATGCGAAGAATTTTTCTAAAGTTTCTTGGATCTAGTTTTAGGAATGTAGCTGGTGCTGCTGAGTAAGTCTGTTCTCAAAGGCCTCATGCCAGTGCCTAAGTTTACCCTTATTTTGCTATTAGCTTAAATTTTATCTTCTGTATCATTTGATGTCACATCTTGCACTGAATAATGTTTTCCCTGGATCACCTGAGGAAATCCTTAGACCTGAAAGACATCACATTTCGTTTGTCATTAGCCTGTGTTTATTGCAAATTCCAATTAACATTCAGGTATTGTAGTCTGATAAAGCCATATGATTTTATCTCCTCCTTATTAAAGGTAAGGCTCTAGCGTTTAGAATGTCTGAGAGACTATCTGGGAACACACCATCAGGCAGAAAGACACAGTGAAATCAGCCGTTTGGTTTCTCATGAGGTGAGCACTGAAAATCTTATGTGTTGAAGAGTGGTATTCCTAAATGGACCATTTAGAAACTAAAGTCTTATATATAAATATATGTGTGTGTGTGTGTATATATGTGTATGTATATGTATATATATATCCACACATATGCATGCGTGTATGTATATATATATGAAATGTTTACATATGTAATGTTTATATCTAAAATCATATTAAAATATATATAGAGACGAAGGCCTCACAAAATGTTTTTATAAAAGCATTGTACTCAAAATTATTATTATATGACGAAACTCTCACTGCACCTTAAAATCAATTAGAATACATATGATTCACATTACTAAATGCCCACTTGAGGTCAGTTAACAATAAAAGAATTTCCCTAAATTTTATTCTATTTTCCTGAATGGATATTCCAGGTTAAAAAAATACTATTCTTAGTGATCTTTCTTGTTGTATTGCTGTGATACATACATGAATATATATATACAGCTATCTCATATGCAAAAATAATAAAAAGAAAGATACTACATGGTTGTAGGCATGTATGCATGAGCGTGTAGATATATATATCTACATCTACATGATTGCACGCAACCATGCTGACAGCAATTTTAAGGGCCTTTTTGTGCTATTTTCTGTATTTCTAGGATTCCAGGCAATTATTTGAGACATTCAAATTAGAATGATCTGTGAAAGGGGAGTTTGCCTTTATTATTCTGATCTGTCATTTCTTTTATGTAACAAGCCAGCTGTTATTCGAACATCATCATTCATTTCCTCAATGGAATGATGACACTACAATCAGCCTTCATTATCTTTCCACGCTCTTATATGAGAACTAAGTGCAGAGGAAATACTTTGTAATTACTCTAGGCAGATTTCCCCTATGTTAAAGATGCCATAGATGGCATTAATGAATATCACTAGAAAAGGTTGAAGTAGACAAAAACAAAATTAGGCTTCAGTAATCGCAACGTGCAGATGGGTTGAAACGCTAGTGGGGAAAAAATCCCATCAGCAATTAAACTTTCTTCTTGGAACAGCAGATGCGCATAGTCTCTTACTGAATACTGAGTACACTTGAAATGAATTTGTAGACAAAGAATGCTGAAACACACACAGCTTTGCTCAGGCAGGGTTGGGATAAGTGACAGGGTAAGGCTTATTTTACTTAGCAGGCATCAGGACCTCCCATCTCTGCTCAAAAGAATCCCAAAATTCTGCTAGCTGATGAGTACACCTCTTACCACTTCTGTTGTTTTCTGCCATGAAATGCTCTTCTGTCATCAGAAACTTGTTAAAGGCCTGATTTACGACAACATCCATATGGTACAGATTGACCCTTTAATCTTTGAAGGGCAGCACTACTTCTCCAAAGGAGACATTTCTCAAGCCCTATTTTGCAACACAAGAGCTAGATTGTGTGCTAGAAGGAATCTCTGTACAACACTTGGGGAAACTGTGAAAGGTAAATAAGCAAGGAAGCAAGTTCAAAGGGTTTCTACTTGTGCTGATTTTTTATTGAGGGCTTTTGTTCTTATATATTCTGTTGGTCAGCATTTAGAGAAACACCAGAGCATTTTGGAGTAAGTATTCTATCTCTTTAATTACTGAAAAGTGGACTCCAGTCCCTTTTGATTGTAGGAGATGGAATAGATTTAACTGTTACAGAGAAATTGTTGTCTTCCGCCCTGAACAAAAGAACCGCCATGATCTGATCCAGTGGTTAAAAATACGACTTTTACTGTCCGAAGCAGCTTCTTTTCTTCTCTAAGGGAAATCTTAAGCTTTCTTCTCCCTCTCCTCTACCGGGAAGTGGTTGGATTCGTCTACCTCTCCACTTGCCTGCAACTCCGCTTGATAGATGAGTAACCCTTCACCCTTCTCTCATGGGTTTCTACTGTTCCCCTGCCACAGCCAGATCTCTGGCACTGTGGACAACAGATGTGTACAGATGTGTACAGCCATAGACACATATGCATATAGAGAGAGGCGCAGCATTATAGAAGTAGTCAGTTAGACTAAATTCTGTGTATTATTTGATTCTAGTCTACAATAACTTCACCTCACATCTTACACCTTACACAGTTAAATGAAGAGAAATCTTTTGGCATAGCTTAGTCACAGTCCAGAAGCACTGATGTGTCCCCATACAAAATCAACTGTATTCTTGATCACAGTTATAGTTTATATAATATATTTGCCGCTAAAAGGTTTGTATCTATCTATCCCTATTATTTCCTCTTTGAAAGACGTGGAAAAGCATTTCACACAGTGACTACCTAGGCTTATTGGACATTTACCACACAGTACCCTAGAAGCTACAATAGGTCAGGCAGTAGTCCCTGGACTATTGTTAAAGCTAACTCAGGCTCAGAGAAGTCCTGAGTTCCTCCACTGTCAGGTCCGATCCAACTCTGTGTCCTTGTGTGACTAATGTAAAATATTGTATTTACTGATATGCACTACCACTATCTGAATACTGGTAGTGAACAGAATCTGTTGAACTATGACTTCAACATGTGAATATCTGTGAAGGAATGGTGTAAAGTTTACCTCCACCACCATAATAAAATGATCCAGTTTATGTTATCTTTGGATTTTTGCAGCAACCTTCTACCCATTCTGCCTGTCAAGTCTCTTTGTGCATGAATGCAAATAGATTATCCCTAAATATAACATATGTTATAATTTTGTGAAAAATGTCTAGGAATCACAACTGCTGCGAACATGTAGCAGTCTGATTTGGATTGAGACAGTGCATAAAATAAAAGAAATACCATTTGATGTCAGGGATTTATGGACTTTTCCACAGGAGGAAAATAAGAATCCAGCATATGCTCGATCAGTTTTCTAGTTATTTGTCTGTTTATATTTAGGTCAATGCATATTAAGTTATTCTGGCAATGTTATTTTTTGAACCCCCATTCATTTCAGAATTCCACTTTTATTTTTGGCTAATGGTTGATGAATTAAACCACAAAATTTAGAGATGTATTGTTAGCTCTGATGGCACTGTCTCCATTAAGAAGCTGATTTCCAGTCTCTATAGAGGTCTTAACAACATGGCAGTTGTGTTCCTGTGTGTGGAGGCCTCTGAGCATCTGCCATGCACACCTTGTTCTGTCTTCAGCTGCACATACAGCTTCTCATCTCTCCACAAGTCTTTCAAGCATAGATAAAGACTTCATTGCAGAATCAGCAGATGGTTTTCATTGTTATTGTTCCTACTGGCACCAAAAATGCTTAAATCAATGAGCAGGCTTTGGAACAGTATTTCCTCCTCTATTTCTCATTTTGTTTTGACAGTCATTCAAGCATCTCTAGATTCCCAGATTAGACTCAGTATGTTGTTTATCTATTTCATCAATACTTTTAGAAAGGAAAGCTTATCTTCTGCTTCAAGCAATCCCCCACAATAATTTCCAAAAGTCTAGCAGTTATGACACTAAGTGTGCTTCTCAGCCCTCCTTGTTATTGTCTCAGATTGTTGCCTGTGTTTAGTGTCAGTAGTAATAAAAACAAAATCAGAAAAGTAGTCGATTTGGGGTTGTTAGCATTAATAAGCTACTGGTACTCCTTATGCTTCTTATTAGAAGACTTTTTTTCAGTTGTTTACAAGCCTTCCTTCATTTCGCTGTTTTCCTTCATTTCAAATTTTCCATGCTGAATCCCTGTTTCTGCCCAATATTTATGTTTATTTTTGAATCAATTAGTATGGTTTCATAACAGTAATGGAATGGAAAAATATATTTGTTTTTCTTATATTGGAAGATTCAATCTCTTGGTTTTTTAGAAGGTCTGCTATGTACACATGCATGCGTACGTTTCAGAAGGCACATGCCTTTTCCCTCTGGAAAAATCTGCTCAGTTTTGACCTTTGGAAAGCCACAGCTAGCTAATGTTCTACAGATATCCTCTTGGTACAGCTTTCCAGGACAGTCTCCCAAAACCCCAGCTGTGATAGGTCTAGCATGTGGCTATATGCACCATGCTTAAAATTGTAGTTGTGACCTATTTTAATCATGCCAAGACAGGTTTCACATCTTAAGGCCCTTTTTTCCTCTTGTGTGCTTGTTAGCAACCTTCTTGCTGGGCCTGAGAAACTTGGAAGAACAGTAGTTTATTCCTATGCCAAGGGGTTAAAATAGCACAGGAAAGTAGGGGTGACCACAGGACAGCACATGGGATCATAGCCTGGGCATGGGATGAGATGTGAGGTTGTAGATAGTGGAAATTTGTATTGCAGGCTGTGAGGAAAGTGGGACTAGAGGTTGGGAGAGGAATAATGTGTTTGACAGGGTAAGGGTTTAAGGGCAAGAGATTGACACTGAAAGTGGAGGAGGAAATAAGGAAATTACAGTCTACTATGTAAATGTAGGAAACAAATTTTAAAAAAAGGAACTGCAAGCAGATTGGGCATCTAGATGCGAAGAGTCAAGTTGGGAATGGGTGCACCAAAGAACAAAATCTGACAGAGTGGGAAGGTACGACCTGACACTGAGGCAGAGTTGTAGGGCAGGGAAAAGAGACGTGGATATAGAAAATCCATGGATAAGGAGCTAGATGAAAACAAAAACTGGCAAAACATATGGGCACTCAAGATTCAGTATTGCTAGAAGGGAAGGAGTGAAAAAATTGCAGCATGGCTGTGGGGTCAGGAGGGGGTCCTGGCTGTTTAAATGGAGAGAAAAGAGTTTTTCAGAGAACAACAGAGAAATAGGACTGACTGCATGAGATGACAATGTGATTGCAGCGGCAGAGTAGGGAAAGGACTGGAATGGGGACACCTTTCTGCAATGGGCTAGATAACATTAAGCTTGAAAGGAAAGGGCAGAACAGTCCATATGCAAGCAGAACACTCCTACCAGAGCTTGAATTTGGTATGAGGATTGATCTCAGCTGCATAATCTGTGGCCATGCCTACGTTCCATACCTGGATCAATATAACTGTGCAGGCAAAGCTCTCTTTGAGCAAATTTATTCTGTTTCATTTACATTTGTCATCAGGAGGAATTAGACCAGGAAAAGTACTACACTAACAGAATCATGATTCAATTTCCTAGTGCCTTTGCTAGCTTGAGTATTTCTAATTCACGTTGCATGGTGCTCTGTATAATCCATGTCTTTAGTTCCATTTATTTTCTATTCTGTTGCCAAATCTATGTGAATCACTGTGATTGCTAAGTGCTTGCTACCTCAAATGACAGAGTTGGTAAAGTTTTGATTGTTACAGTTTACTTTCTTAAAACCCAAGAGACTGCTATACAGCAAACACACCCTGCATATAAATACATTAAAAGAAATTTGTCAGGACTGAAAAATCACTGTGCATGAAAATGTTGTTAAGTACAAGAGCAAAGCCTGCTCATGCTGAAGTGGGCAAACTATCTGCTTTTGTCTTCTATGTCATTGCAGAAGTGGCAGAGAGATTTTTACTGAAACATGCCAACAGAAACTTGCTCTGTGGAAGGGCGGAGTCTCAGCCTAACTAGAAACATGAGTGTAGAATAAGCATCATAGAATCACGTAATGGTTTGAGTTGAAAGGGACCATAAAGATCATCCAGTTCCAAGCCCCCTGCCATTGGCACAGACACCTTCCACTAGACTAGATTGCTCAAAACCCCAACCAACCCAACACCCAACCATACATAATAATATATGTTACTAAGCTTCCCGCAGCAAAAAATGTTTTGCATATTAAATACGATCACTTTGCACTTTTGTATTTCAGTGGTAGATCAGATCTGACATTTAAATAGTCCTATAAATTTTAAATTAAAAGAGTGGGGAGGAATAAACCGGTGAAGCATTTACTTTTCTGTCTCCCTGTTCTCCTTCTGCCGTATGCTCCACAGCACAAGGTTTTGAACAAGCTCAGTAAACCGATTGTGACCCAAAGTTTGATAATTTGTTTTTAAATAAGGTGTGTGTTTGGGATTTTATATGGAAGAATAACGAAAAGTCGTTGGCAACATGACAGCTGATGTAAAACCCAGATTGAAGCTGTCAGCATGGATGCAGAAGTGCAGCTGCTTCCTGTCTTTGCCCAAGGTCAGGAGAATAGGCGGGATAGCTCACACAGCATGTAGATGGGGCTGCTTATGCAGGAGTGTAAGTACAACATGAAAGCAAATTGAACATGCAAACACAAAATTCATACAGAAACACATTTTACCCATGACAACTGATGTCAGCTGTAACACACAATATCTGCAGGTTGGACAGGCAGTTACACATCGCTTCTCTTACAGGTAGAAGTGCTGGTTAACCTCTGTGGGTGCCCTGTGGAGAAGCAGAGACTAAAGCCAACCAAAATCAGTCAAAGCTCTTCTACTTCTTTGAATTAGGTCTTAAGACACCACATCCCTCTGGGTGATCCTGTTGTGTGAGCCTGAAATTTCCATCACACTGAGCTGTAAAATCCCTGAGGGCATTGCTTATTTAACACCTCTTTGCACAGCACCATGTTTATTTCAGGTCCTACTCCATCTCTAATTTATCCTAACTGTAACCAATTCTGAACAATAATTAGGAATACAAATTCCCTCTAGTTTCTGCCAGAGGCATCTTGAAAGAGATTTAGGCTATTTAAGGTCTGAGCCACCTTTGTTACCGTCTGTATTTCTTCCAGGCTGTAACAGAAAGTCAGAACGACTTGGATCCTCGTCCCAAGCCTTGGTTGGGTTTATGGAGTCCAGTGGAACAGGGGGCTTGAGGAAGTTTAGAGAGTCCACTCACATCTCATACTAAAGTCTGAAAGATCAAGGCAGCAAAGAAACACTGTAGTTATGATCTGGATTAAAAAGCTCAACAAAGGGGAGTGATGATTCAAAAGCTCATTGAATGCTAAGAGAAGGGATAGATGAAATTGGAGTCCTTGAGTGTTTTCTGTCCTTTGACAGCCACAGCCAAAGTATGAAATTATCCCCTTGGGACATATAATCATTTTTTTCATATTAATGAAGGTTTGACCTCTATAACGATCTTTTTTCTTTTACATTTTTAGCAAGCATTGCATTATTTTATTGTTCTCTGCTGCTGATGTGGCAATCTTGCCCTGTTAGCCCTCTGGATATATTAGCAATCCTAAAATGCCATTTTTCTCTTCTGAGAAAATTGCCAAGGAGAAAGATCTCATTTTAACTCTTGCTGAACCAGCCAAAATACATATTTCTTCCTGTAATTTATGTTAACTTCCTATGTGTTTTGGATGGTTTTGCTTTACAGCCTGGATCAAGGTCATCAGCTCATGGAGGTAACAAAAAGTGTAACAACGAGATGATAGAACATCCAGTGACACCGTGAAAAGGGTAACTAGAGCTTTTAAAAGGTCAGTATCCCACTCTGATCTACTACAGTTTTAATTTGATTCCTGTTGTTTTTTTTAATTTTTAAATTTTTTTCTGGGTCAAATACCATCTCTGGACAGGTAAAGTAGATTTGTCTGATGATGAATATAGACAAAAATAAAATTTCTCCCTTGCCTCAAATATATTATTTATTTACTTTTCTTTTTGTCATTATTCTATTTTTTAAATTTCAAATTATTGCATTTTTATATTACCAGGCTATATTCTCTGAGATGATTACCACCTTCTTACACATTTTTCTTATGTACTTACTGAATACAATCAAATTATAATATATTTCAATTCATTATGCTAAATTCCACTATTTACCTCCTATTTACTCATTTGGTAGAAACTGGAAGTGCTAAACTGCTAGCACCACTTACAGCTCTGCAGTCAAAGCAAAGCTATCAACAAAAAATTCATTTCCAAAACACAAGCACCTTATTAAATACAAGAATGAACGTATTAGTCCATTGCCCTGCTCTGCCACTGCTCCTCAGCAAAAGAATGCTGATGAATGTTTTGCAGGGCTCAACATATGGAGAGAGGAAGAGAGGTGGAGTGGGTTGTAGGAAAGCTAGAACAGTGGGACTCATCAAAAATCAGGGAAGGCAAGAGAAAGGGAGAGAAATAAGTAGTGAAGAATAAAAGCAGAAAGGAAAAAATAAAAGAATAATAAAAATGGAAGGAAGGAAGGAAGGAAGGAAGGAAGGAAGGAAGGAAGGAAGGAAGGAAGGAAGGAAGGAAGGAAGGAAGGAAAAAGAAAGAGAGAAAGAAAGAAAGAGAGAAAGAAAGAAAGAAAGAAAGAAAGAAAGAAAGAAAGAAAGAGAGAGAAAGAAAGAAAGAGAGAAAGAAAGAAAGAAAAAGAAAGAAAGAAAGAAAGAAAGAAAGAAAGAAAGAAAGAAAGAAAGAGAGAAAGAAAGGTGACTGATGGAAGCACCAAGGAGAAAAATAGCCAGCGTATTCACCACAGTAACTCTTACTTACTGAATCTTAAGGAGCATTCTCTGTAATATAAACATTCCAGAGCCTACATGAATTGTAAAGGGAGTAAGATGGGATATCAATCAAAACTGCAACGCCAGAACTTCTGTGGCTGTAATTTTATGACATAGGAAATCTTGTTTCCAGCTTCCCGGTACCAGATCAAAATGTTGCAGCTACAAGGAGCAAAGTGCTGGTCCTGTATAAGCTTGCTCTGCTGGTTCAGATTAGTACACAACTTCTGGTATGTTAACTTTCTACTGTCAACAGGCTTTATCATGTGTCATCTGCCCTCCCACAGCTGACATAAAGCCAGCAAACCAAATAGATCTAACACAAAGTTTGTGTTGCATGCTCTGGCTAATTCGGTGGAAATGTCTTCATGTGTTCATAATTAAATTTATAATGCTGGTACAGGAAGGCATAGATTTGGCAGTAAATGGCCTTAATACACTGCAAATATTTTATAAGATGAAGGGAGCATACTACATACTTGAACCTAAATATTTACTCTTAGTTCGATTAATATTTTAACAGTCAAAATTATAGAACCTGTTTCAAAAATATATACTCATTTTTCAAATTAATACAAACATGTCTCCTCAGTAATAGCCCTAAAATTGTTAGGGTCTGCTTGGTGTTATTTCACGTGTTTTGCCACGAAGAACTGCCTGTTTCTCCAGAAAGAACTGGCTGCTTCTCCTTGGCTCCCAGGTGAAATGAGAAAGCTGCACAGCTGCTTTCCCCTGCTCCTCTCGACACAAAGGGCTGATGCACATCCCATTATGTAGGTTTGTCCAGCCTTTGCCACATGTAATATCTGCAAGGATGAAGTTACAATAAGACAGGTACTAGTCAATTAGCCACTACACAATTTTTAAAGCAAATTAAGGTTAGCTCAGCCCAAGGCAAGGCTGAAAAATCCTTAGATCCTGTGCTGTGAGGTCAGCATAAAAATTTTACCAATAATGGCAAAAAATTATGTTTACTGCGGTACAGTCTCAGGGTTGTGTGTCTATTCGAAACCCTTTGTAAAACTGTATGATGCTCTGTAAGTCTACTTCATATTACTGATAAGTGAAAAAGTAATCAATTGGAGCTTTCTTTCGCTTTTCAGCTGACAAATCAGCTGCACGATGTACTTTTGAGCAGACCTATCTGGGTTTCAATAACTAATGTTTAAAATGATGGAGTTCTGAATTTGTATTTTTCAATACCTGAAGTACTGCCTTCAGTTCTGCAATCCTCAGTACAGGAAGGACACATATCTGTTAGCGAGTCCAGAAGTGTGCCACAAAGATGATCAGAGTGCTAGAGCAGCTCCCTTAGGAGGACTGACTGAGAGAGAAGGTCTTGTTCAGCCTAGAGAAGAGAAGGCTCTGAGGAGGGACCTTTAAGGTCCTTTCCAACACAAACCATTCTATGATTCTATGATTCTATGATATGAGGAAATCTCTCTGATGCATCTTCTGCTATCTGTAAAGCATTTAGTTTAGTCTACCCTGCAGAAATCACAAAAGACAACAGTTGCATCTCAATTATTGCTGTTGGGTTCTGTGGGAATCTAAATTCATTTCACTGCAGCATGTATTTATGTATGGTTAATACCTGATTGCTGAAAGTACCAGGCTTATAAAAGCATCAGTTGCAATTTCAGTGGGTCCCCTGAACGATAGCTTCTAGTCTCTACAGAAAAATAGTGGACAGGCAGACAAAATCCTTTGAGGGAAGTGCTGACAACATCTGCTGTGCTTACCTTTATCTAGCTGCAAATTTTGGCTACAAACTCCTCATACTTGTTCCTTTCCCCTCTTTTTTTTTGCAGGTCTGCCAAGCATGAATAAAGAGCTCATTTCAGAGCTCAGCAGATGGTGTTCCTCATTGTTATTCTTATGGGTACCCAGGGATATCTGAGTCCACGGACATGAGAATGTTTTTGCCCGCTGCTGTTGTAGTTCCACTTTAATTTCTAAGTATCCATACTATCAGCATAACCTTTCATACATCTTAATTATTAATACTGGGCATCTGGTGTTGCTTTTGAAGTTTTGAAATTGTAATATGTATGTATATATTAATACGTTACTTGTGCAGCATTCTGAGTCTGTCAGTAGAAAGCAGACCATCCTGGTGATCCATATAACCTAGTGAGGAAGGGTTAATCATAAGAGGCTACATACTTTCCTCTTCACACAAGAAGAAAATTGTTTGTTATTATAGCCCTGCCTCCTTCAATGTCCATGCTGGAAAATGATTGTGTTGCTGCTAGAAATATTTTTCAAATGATGCTGTTATCTCCATTTTAGAGACAGACAAACTGGTGTTTTGTTTTGGTTTTCTTCTTATGTGATTTGTCCAAGACAATTTAAGCAAATCTGAAAGCAAAGTGATCATTATCGTTTCCTATGACCTAATCTGTGCCCTCTACTAGCACTGAAAAAGCAGATTTAACTTTGGAATTTTTTAATTTTCTATTGACTTGATTTTGCAGTTTCACCACAGCTGTAGCATTTCTACTGAAGATATCCTGATAGAAATATGCCTTTTCCAGTCTGGATAGAAATAAGCCTGAGTGTGCTAGGATTCTACAAAAGTTTGCCGATACCCAGAACAAGTGTTAAATGCAATTGCTTCTCAAAAGTGGTGCTGTTACTTCAAATAAACCTTCAGGAAGTGTCTTTAAACACAAACATAGAGTATAAAACCACTCCCTTTTTGCCAGAAGGCTTTGCTGCCTTTCTGCCTAGGATTCAAATGGTATTAAACAGTGTCAAGTCTACCCAGTTAGCCTTGGATAAATAAAAGACTCGCTCGCTGGCTTGAGGCAGCAGTCCATATCTTCAATACATTTCATATTATTGATGACACCTTCTATGACAAAATCACTCGACTACTGGATGGGGGAAAGGCTGTGGATGTAGTCTTCTTGGACTTCAGTAAAGCCTTTGACACAGTTTCTCACAGCATTCTGCTTCAGAAACTGTCAGCCTCTGGCCTGGACAGGCGCACACTCTCCTGGGTTGAAAACTGGTTGGATGGCCGGGCCCAGAGAGTGGTGGTCAATGGAGTTAACTCCAGCTGGAGGCCGATCACAAGTGGAATTCCTCAGGGCTCAGTACTGGGTCCAGCTCTGTTCAATGTCTTTATCAATGACCTGGATGAAGGCATCGAGTGCACCCTCAGCAAGTTTGCAGATGACACTAAGCTGGGAGGAAGTGTGGATCTGCTGGAGGGTAGGGAGGCTCTGCAAAGGGATCTGAACAGGCTGGACCGCTGGGCTGAGACCAATGGGATGAGGTTTAACAAGGCCAAATGCCGGGTCCTGCACGTGGGGCACAACAACCCTATGCAGCGCTACAGACTGGGGGAAGAATGGCTGGAGAGCTGCACGGAAGAGAAGGACCTGGGGGGTGCTGGTTGACAGCCGACTGAACATGAGCCAGCAGTGTGCCCAGGTGGCCAAGAAGGCCAATGGCATCTTGGCTTGTATCAGAAATGGGGTCACCAGCAGGTCCAGGGAGGTTATTCTCCCTCTGTACTCAGCACTGGTGAGACCGCACCTTGAATACTGTGTTCAGTCCTGGACCCCTCACCACAAGAAGGATGTTGAGGCTCTGGAGCGTGTCCAGAGAAGAGCAACAAAGCTGGTGAAGGGGCTGGAGAACAAGTCTTATGAGGAGCGGCTGAGAGAGTTGGGGTTGTTTAGCCTGGAGAAGAGGAGGCTGAGGGGAGACCTTATTACTCTCTACAACTACCTGAAAGGAGGTTGTGGAGAGGAGGGAGCTGGCCTCTTCTCCCAAGTGACAGGGGACAGGACAAGGGGGAATGGCCTGAAGCTCCGTCAGGGGAGGTTCAGGTTGGATATCAGAAAAAAATTCTTCACAGTAAGAGTCATTGGGTACTGGAACAGGCTGCCCAGGGAGGTGGTCGAGTCGCCTTCCCTGGAGGTGTTTAAGGAACGGGTGGATGAAGTGCTTAGGGACATGGTTTAGGAAGTGTTAGGAATGGTTGGACTCGATGATCCAATGGGTCCTTTCCAACCTTGTGATTCTGTGATTCTGTGAAACAGCGGGTATGTGTCTGTACATGTGTTAAGTGTCTAACTTCCCACTGCAGTCAGTGGAGATCTAGAAGAGGATGCAGTTGCACAGAAAAGTATCCAGTAGCATGTGCTGTATTCCTAATAGCATACATGCTTCCAACTGTATTTCTCTGCTTAAGTTATCTGTAAAACAGAGAAAATAGTAGTGTGAAAATCAATCTGCTGATATTTTTTAAGACCTCCAATACCAGGGGAAAAAGTAATACTCTTATCTTTTCAATAGCACATCACAGAATCGTAGAATCTTCTGAGTTGGAAGGGAGCCACAAGGCTCGTTGAGTCCAACTTCTGTCCCTGCGTAGGACAACCCCAACATTTACACCATGTGTCTGAGGGTGTTGTCCAAATACTTCTTGAATATTATCAACCTTGGTGACATGACTGTTCCCCTGAGAAGCCTGTTCCAGTGCTTCACTACCCTCTGAGTGAAGAATGTTTTCCTAATATCCAACCGAAACCTCCTCTGGCACATCTTACTTCCACTACCTTGGGTCCTATCATTGGTGACCAGAGAGGAGGGATCAGTGCCTGCTCTTCTTTCTTCCCTTGTGAGGAAACAGTAGAATACAATGAGGTTTCCCCTCAGTCTCCTCTTCTCCAAGCTGAACCGACCAAGTGAATTTACCTGTTCTTCGTACGGCACAGAAAGTGACAGGGATGCATGTTAATCAATAATAATAGAAATTTTACTGACTAGATATGTTGACTGCTTCATCTACTGCATGCAGAAAAGTGTTTTTCTTAAAAGTAGCAGGAAATTCAGCACTGAATCTTAATACAAATGTTGTAATGATGGCACAAAAATGGATGCAGCACTAAATGTCATAAAATCTTCACCCTGGATTTCTCTCTGTTTCAGTCTTAACATTCCTTCAGTTAAATTTGTTGGGCTTTGTGCTTACAGTTGGCTTTACAACTGTGCACTTTATACTTTGTAAATAATGCAATAGAGCTAAACTTTGTCTGTTAGGCCACAGGTACATTTTCCTTCTGGCTAAGATGCAACAACAAATCAGATATCTTTTAGACCTGGTTTACTTATTACAGTTTTTCTTTTAAAGAAACTTTAAGCTCACTTTACTCTCTGACGAACAGGTCTTATGATAGGGAAGGGCAATTAGAAAAACAGATGTTGGTATCTTAGATATCTGGCCAAAAAAATTTATCACCAAATTTAGTTGGATTACACACAAGGAATGTTAGCTATGATACAGACATAAACTACTGTACCATTAAAGTGACAAAACTGAATTTCCTCTACCTCTTCAAATTTTTAAATTATTTAGAAAAAATTTCCCAGCAGGTGTTGATTGCTGAACTCCTTAATAATTTTTCTGTCAGCAGATTTCTATTTATGTTTTTGTATTCAATGATAAAAGGGAGTCCTAAGAGCCAGGAATGAAAGTACTAGGTTGCCTGCACTAATTATATATCAAGAAAATACCAAAGGAAGAAGAGATAATAATTCCTGGGACTATTTCCTTTAGGAAATGAGATTTTGAAAGTCTAATCATCCTAACTCATGCAAATGAACTTCAATACTCTTCATTATTATAATTTTTTATTGAGAACATGATATCTTCTTGTTTTTAAGGGTGATGATTTTAATAATTTAAGAACCATGGCAATATTAAATATATATGTGGTAATCAGTTTCCTTCTCTGCCTTCATTCAAATGTTACACAGTGTTGTATCTAGCCATATGCAGTTGTGAAAGGGAATTTGATTATCACGTATGGTCTATATAACGCAGCATTGCTGACTGAATCAAACGCGATGGCAATGGTGGTCTTCAGGACCTGACTTTGCATTCCATTATTCATGATTGAAATGACTGTCCATGCAGCTAACACGTCTAATTCCTGGAGTTCATTTCTACTCTCTAAAGTTACATTTTCAGGAACAGACTAAAAAGCTAAGAGCTCAGACCTGTATGACAGGTCTTCACTTACTGAAGAAGAAACAATTATTCCCTCCTTTCATCCAAATTATCCTGGCAGGTAAGTGAAGGATTATTTTAAAATCTTTGCATTTGGAAATGACAGCTACACTTCAACACAATTACCTGCCTTCAAGCTGTGTTTCTCTGCCTACCCAAATCTTTGTTCTAGGTTCTGTCACATTTTCACCAATTAAGAGTATTTGTTTTAAAAGATGCCAGACTGGGCACAGGCATGGCACTGGGTGAAGGCTAGAGAATTTTGTGTTAACACTTTTTAAAATTCAGAATTGGAATAGACAAAGAGAAGGCAAATCTTAGCAAACTAACAGCAGCCTGAAAAATTTCCCTGTGACTTCTGGTTTTATGCATGTATGTGTGTGTATGCAGGTATGTTTTGTGTGCTATTTATTGCAAATTACTAGTTTTAAGATTACGTTGCTTCTTAAAACTTCTGAAGGTGTTTGATTTGCCTTCTTGGGAATGTTTTTGTGTTTTAACCCTGTATTTACATTGTGTGCAACAGAGCTCCCTACAGGCTCTGAATAAATAGGTGTTAAATGGAGCAGTCCTTTAATCCCTCCTGCATGTGGAGAGTTATTCATGAGCAAGGAATTAAAAGTCTGGATTCTAATATAACAGCTGGCAAATCAAGATTGTGTTTCATTCATTCAATTAAACTGCACAGTACGATTTTGGTTCTGGTCCAAGTCCTGTCCTGAAAGAACATGAGTCTTTCACCTGGAGTTCGATAAAATCCTCAGTGACTTCAAGCCACTAAATAAACTGCAGCTACCACAGCCCTGAAAGATTTATGACCTTCACTCAAAACTTGTCTACAGCTTTTAAGTCCAGAGTCTTAGAGGACTGAGTCTCTGACACTCATTGAGTAGATGGGCTGTGTTTGTGAAGTTGACTAATCTTATCTAGGATAGATGTGAATCATTCTTCAAAGTACTCTTCAAAGATGCAGGATGTCAGACACGAAACAAGTCTGTCATCACTGGGGATAACTGCTCCAGATGGAAGCAACGTATTCTGAAATAGAATAACAACTTAAAGTAATGAGGGGTACAGGAACAATAAAAATGGCTTTTTCCTTCTCCATACAAACTGAAATGTTACATGGCAGCATGCTATGGAAAGTCTCTCTCCTTCATTTGTGGATCAATGTATGAAATTACCTTAAATGATTATTATTGTCTTTCTATTCCAGATGGTCTTTTTGGGCTTCGGAGATGGTCAGAGGGCTGGAGAACCTCCTACATGAAGACAGGCTGAGAGAGTTGTGTTAATTCAGCCTGGAGAAGACAAGGCTCGGGGAGACCTTATAGCGACCTTCCAGTACCTGAAGGGGGCCTACAGGAAAGCTGGGGAGGGACTTTTTACAAAGGCCTGTGGTGATAGGACAAGGGGGGGAGGACTTTAAATTGGAAGAGGGAAGATTTAGACTAGACATCAGGAAGAAATTCTTCACGATGAGGGTAGTGAGACATTGGGACAGGTTGTCCAAGGAAGTTGTGGATGCCCCATCCCTGGAAGTGTTCAAGGCCAGGCTGGATGGGGCCTTGTGCAGTCTGACCTAGTGGGAGGTGCCCCTGCCCGTGGCAGGAGAGTTGGAATTAGATGATCTTTAAGGTCCCTTCCAACCCAAACCATTCTGAGATTCTATGAAGTTCAGCATCCCTGTGTGGACTCCCTACTAATTGTTTCAAGGAAGTGCTTTCCATATATTCACCAAAAAATCCCTGCCACAAACCCTCTAGCATAATTGTTTATGTTTACCAACATGTTTTTAAGGCATATCAGATAAGATCTTGAAACTGTATTGTAAAATATTCTCACACAGCTTTTTTCCAAATCCTTAACAAGTTTCAAAAATAAACTTCTCTCTAAAAAAAAAAAAAAAATCCTGTTTGTTTCTCAGTTACAGGTGACCTTTTTTACTGGAGAGTTGGAAAAGACACATGCTTTCAATGTTAATATTGCTGCTAACATTTTTGTTCACCAAGATAAAAAACACAGTCACGCAATAAAAAAGTTACTAAAAGCACAGCTGGAAAACTTTGATAGAATGTTGTAGTCTACATTGTATAGAAGTCAATCTTTGGGCCATGACAACATTTAAATTATACTATCAGAAACTTTCATTAATTTATGCTTTTGGACTCTCTCATGATGTCAGAATGTTCATAGACAGTGTGATTTCCAGGAGAATGCAGAAGGACAAGTAAGGATGTTAATATTCTTATTAGCCAAAATTCTTGGTGAACTCTCAGGTTAAGTAATCTGCTCTCTCGGTTTCATAAAGTTGTTTTTCACAGATCATTCATCATAGAGAAAGAAAATACAGCCAGGATGTGAATGGATTATTACAAGAGCTTTCCTGCCAATAATAAGCAAACAAAAATACACTGTTTCATTCTTGCATGGCAGTGTACCAGTATCTGCAAAAAGCATTGCTTTGATTCTCTCTGTTTTATCTCCTGTTTTATCTGTACTTCTTTCACCTCCCATGTGAGGCTAGGCTGAGAGAGCTGAGATTATTCAGCCTAGAGAAGAGAAAGCTTGAGGGAGACCTTTTAGAAGCCTTCCAGTACTTAAAGCGGGCCTACAGGAAAGATGGGGAGAGGCTCTTTATCAGAGGGTGCAGGGATAGGATAAGGGGGAACAGTTTTAAGGTGAAAGAGGGGATATTTAGATTAGATATTAGGAAGAAATCTTTTACTGTGAGGGTGGTGAGACAATGGAACAGGCTGCCGAGAGAAATCCATGCCCCATCCCTGGAGGTGTTCAAGGCCAGGTTGGATGAGACTCTGAGTAGGCTGATCCAGTGGAAGGTGGCACTGTCCATGTCAGGGGGTTGGAACAGAAAGATCTTTAAGGTCCCTTCCAACCCAAACCATTCTATGATTTTATTCCATGATTCAAAGCGTTGCTAGTCATTCTTAATATATACTGGAGAATAAGTTAATTTAAAAGTAATTATTAAGACATTTCTGTTTTAATGAAAGGAGGAAGTTGTCACACCTGCCTAATTAAATTTTGATTTATCTGTTTATGTCGTATTTTATTACATAAGTTTAGTCAAACTTTGCACAATAATCTCCAACTGCCTTCAATGTTTGGAACAGTAAGGACTTGGACGTCTTCAGATTAATCATTCAATTGTGTAGTACACTCCAGAGTTAAAATAGATTTGTTTTGTTATTATCCCTTCAATACTTGGATGTTCTTACAGTGGTTGATTGATACATTGGAAACGTTAAGGCAAAAATTTGGGGACATAGAGAAAGACCGCTCATGGGAAGTTTATTTCTGATTTAGTGAAAAGCAAAGCAGCACTTTTGACAGACAGGAGAGACATTGCCTTCACAGCAGAATCAGGAGAGCAAACACCCCTCCTGGTGAGTCACTGACACGAGGAAATCAAGTGGAAGAAGGCTGGTGACACTAGAAAAATGAGAGCATCTTCTCTTTTGGTGGCTAGAAAGAAATAAAGAAAACAGGAATGGCATAAACCCCTGTGCTTGTTCACTCTTTGTTCCGGTGTTTGGTACCACTGTCTTTTCTACTCTTCTCTCCCTAGGTTGACTTGAATGAACTGTATGGCCTCAGCCTGTCGAACTTTGTTGGGAGGAATAGTTGACACCTGACTGAAATAGAGTCACATGAAAAACAAGAATCATGGAATCATAGAATTATCAAGGTTGGAAAAGACCTCTAAGATCATCCAACACCATCATGCCTACTGAACCATGTCCCAAAGTACCACATCTAAATACTTTTTGAGCACCCTCATGGGTGGAAAATCCACTGCCTCTTTGGGTAGCCTGTTCCAATATTTCACCACTCTTTCAGTAAAGAAATCTTTCCTAATATCCAGTCTAAACATCCCCTAGAGCAACTTAAGGCCATTTCCTCTCATTCTATCCCCTGTTACTTGAGAGAAGAGACCAAGACCCATCTTGCTACATGCTTCTTTCAGGTAGTTGTAGAGGATGACAAAGTCTCACCTCAGCCTCTTCTTTTCTAGGCTAAACAACCCCAACTCCCTCAACTGCTCCTCAAAAGATTTGTTATCCAGATACTTTACCAGCTTTGATGCCATTCTCTGGATATACTCCAGCACCTTATAGTCCTTCTTGTACCGAGGGGCCCCAAACAGAACTCAGTTTTCAAGGTACAACCTAACAAGTGCCAGCCTTGCAGGAAGCCTGGTTAGTGAGGTCTAGACCTTGAGAATCTGGGTCTGTGGTTCCTCTGGAGCAGGAAAGTGCATCCATTTTGACTTTGTTAATTCCTATAGGAATCCCTCTCATCTAGTACTGGGAATAATTTTTAATTGACAAAAAAGAAACCACATGATGCCTTCCCCTGTACCCTGTACATGTTTGATATTGTAATCTTAACACTTCATCCCAGAGTGAAGTGTGCTTATAACAGACAGCAGCTGAGATGAAAGCTGACATCTGGGATCTAACAAGTCACTTTTACTGGAGATACTTGGGAATATTTACCTTTCTCTGTGTGTCTTCAAAAAATACCTGTAAGCAGTTGAGCTAGAGACTGCTAGCTAGATTCAACCTAAAATGCCGTTGTGCAAGAGAGAGACTGTCTGCTTAGTTTAGGCACTTAACTTACAGTGAATTTTTAGGAAATTCATGAAGTGTCCATGCTCCCTCTACAGTCTGCAATGGAGAGAAGTCACATGGGAAATCCCATCTGTCACTTGTAATCAGGTGTCCAAAGGTTTGAACTTGGGCAAAAATGTCTCCACTGAGGCTTTCAAAGACACTTCCTGTTCCCAGCTGCCGAAGTAGACGACTTATTCTGGAAGAACTGTTCCTAAAATTTAGAATCACGTGAAGCATGAGATATGTCTGCCTTATGCAGGTATCCCACTAATTTAATGCAGCCCAGGGCTAAACGAGGACTTTTCCTCTTCCATCCTCCAGTTCCCCTCATCCCTCCAGCTTCCCTCATCTTTTGTTTCCCTGCACCTAGCCTCTGCCCTGCTGTTTTCTGTTCTCTTGAGTTGCTTGCCCTGGTCCTCATGAGCATTTCCTCCATGCTGACCCTCTGTTCTCCTCACTTCTGCTGATGCCAAGTAATGACAAGCACTAAAGCTGCTCTCATCTTCACCACTTTATACTATGTTTGTGCAGAACTACCAGCACATGGTTTTCTTCATATGTCTTCAGAAGCCTGAAGGCCATTAATCTCCAATTGATGATATTCCGTGATGGAAACACCAACAAATAAAACTTGGTGTTTCTGGGGGCACTAGGCAGAATTAATGGTTGGTTTTGTTTTCATTGATCTCTTGCCCTGTTCTTAGAAGGAAGAGAGTGTATTAGGACTGGGTAACGGCTGTCCATGTGGCACAAAACATTTTCTCCTCCTAAGTGAGTGAGAAGTAGAATGAAGGCAGAGTAACAGTATACTGGGGTAGTATCCTGGTGTGGAGGAGACTTCCAGACCTAGTTGATTGTAGTGCATAGCACATACAGAAGGTGTATGTCTTTGCTTACCTATTATTTACAGTATTTTATATATGGCCAGGAATCACTAAGTAATTGGCTGTGTTTCGGTTGCACCTTCTGTCAGCCCAGGAAAGTAGCAGTTCCACATTCGTCCCCTTTAGTCTCAGTACTAAGAAACAATTCATTATTTTGAGCATAAAATGGAGGAATTTCATAATAGCCAAGCCATTATTCTTTCATATGAAATGCAGCCCCAAGAGATCTCTGCCAAACCCAGCAAAGAAAGCTTTTCATGATGTCTTCCAAAGTCATACAGTAAACCCATAACTATCTTCTGCCAGTTTTTGAGAGTATGATAATAGGGATGGTTAAAAATGAACATTTTAATGAGTAATTTTGCAAGAGAAGCATTCCCGTTTTACCTATACCAAGACAGGAATGAAAGGCAAAGAAATAAAAATCATTGCAATATCATAAAGCAAGAGAGATATCTCGGCTCGTCTTAAAAATGAAAAAAATGCCTCCAACTCTGATAAACTCAACACATTAATTGTAAATCAAATATAGTACCAAGTAAAGACAAAATGGCAAAGAATCTGTAAAAAGTCTCTAATAGCATAGCTGAAGACTAGTAGTCAGAAACAGATTGAAATCCAGTGACCTGCTTTAGAGACCAAATGGGTATAAAAAAAGACTAGCCATAGTTAAATTGGAACCTGGGTAATAGTGAGGTGACAGAAATCATGAATTAATTCCTCTTAGAATTTTCAAAGTGTTGTGAGTAATTACTGACATTTAAGTGACTCATCTAGGGCAGCATAGGTTTTGGGGCATACAAAGTTTTAAGGGAGTTTTCTGGAATTCTTTTGCAGTGGAAAAGAAATATTTTTTAAGAAAATACATTTTGGCCCACATCACCGAACTCCAGGCTAAAAAGGGAGTCTTCTGTTCCTGTTAGACTGTGAGCTTTCAGTATTTTAGGAATTCTATGTCTTTTAGTACTCTTGTCTATATAAGTATTTTCTTGTAACCCTGTTGTATAATCTCCTATCTGCTGAGAAAATAGGGGAAGTATAAAAGGATTGCGGAGACAGCAGGAGGCCTATAAGTGTACAGTACTGGGAAAATGAAAGGCAAGTGAATAGATGAACAGAGAAACATCAGGGAGAGAAACATGGGGGGAAAGTAGAGAGAATGGTAGACACAGCAGGACACTGAGCTTTGAAGAAAGGAAATGCCATAAAAACAAATGAGAAAAAGCACAATGGAAAAGGAAGGGAAATTATTTATTTGGCTGAAGGAGAGCAAAGGAGTCTGAAAGAGGTGGATTTTCTTATTAAGTGGATTCTTCAAGGGACACAAATGCTACTAAGTATCCTCCAAAAGCATATTCTTCTCCTTTACTTCCAACAGCAGAAGCACCTTTTTTATGTATTCTTTGTTAGCTTTTAAGAAAACTTCACTGTAAGCTCAAATTTTCACTCTAAGGTAGCAACAGAAGGGACCCAAATGTCAGGATAAGACTGAGTTTTTGAGCATAGGTACAGGTTGCCTGAGGCTTTCAAACCATGTATCATCATTAGCAGGTCAAGCCCAGTTACTACATTGCAGCTACACTCTTTTCTGGCTAGAGGGAAGGGGAATAAACTGGATCTCTGTTGTTGGAGTCAAAAACCCAGGAGGAGCTACTTAGATTAATATTGCTAGATTATCCTGCAATGCAAGGCAATGCTGAGAGAGACAATTGGGACTCCTTGGAAGCCTGATATCATGTAATGTCTCCTGTAACATTTCTCTTGAACCTCTGTGAGCTGTGCTGTGCATCTTGCTGGTTTTACCCAAAGGGGTATGTGAACATGTGGGGTTTTGAGGATCACAAAGACTGCTTATCTTCCTGCTCAGATGGGCAAGTGTAAAACTCAGTTGTGTCACTGTAAAGGTTTTCAGTGACTTCAATATTTGCTTTACCAGCACTGTGCATTAGAATGGCACATAGGTGGTAGAATTATACTTATTCCTTGAATGTCTCCTGTCAATTTCAACCAATGATATTTATCTACTTCAAATGAATTTAGGAAGCTCAGCATACAGTTTTTAACTAATTCAGCAGGAAACACGCAAGAGAAACTCCTCGATGACCTACTCATATATGAATAGAGCCTAACAGTTTTCTTGCTGTTAATAACATGCTACTGATGGAAGAAAGGAAAGGTATTAATTAATTAACCCTTGCCTCTGTTTAGTGCTTTTCTTAATGAAGGTTGCTAGAATGAGACAATTCTACCTAAAAAGCTATGCCTCTGTAATGCAATCTGTTACAGGCAAAGATTTTTAAGGCACTGAAGCAGTATGAGGAGGTGAAGAAAGGCATTGTCCAGTAAGTTCTCCTAATGTTAATAGAACGGATATGTATTCCGTTGAAGGGTGATAAAAAGGAAAATAATCAAGTTTACACCTATCTTGCTCTCCTGACTGATGAGTCTGGGAGCCAAAAAAGGCAGTACTTTTGGGGAGAGTTAATAGACTTTCTTAGATCAAGTGATTTAGCTGGAGAAACGAATAAATTACTGTCTTGAAACTCAGGCAGGAAGGCTCAGGAGTATTCTGAGCAGTCAAAGCAGGTAAGAAGGCATGGAATCTCACTGCTTTCTTCATTGATTTGTATGAGGTGCAGAGCTCACTAAGGAGTAAATTTTCAGCATCTCTAAATCTTGTAAAGTCTGTTTTTAAGATTTGAAAGAGATAGAAAAAAAATCCTAAACAATTCAGAGTACCTTTTTTCCTCTTCTCTCCCCTAATGCAAAACAAGGATGAACACATCCTTCCATTTTACAATAACTTCCAGATCACAAGACTTTAGTGACAGTTCTGTTTCCTGTAAATCTCCAAGTACTTTGTGCGGCTCTCTGGTTTCCTGAACAAAGAAACTTCTGCAGTTCTTTCTGTTCATACTGCCTCCACTAATGAGTTCTCAGAGGCACATTGAATTAAACAGCATTATAAATGATAGGTGTTAGAGGAGGTCTCTTGGTTAGTGCAGAGGTCTTGGGAGGATGCATAAGAAGACTTCTTCTGCTTTATTCTCTCTCATTTTCTAGCACAGAATTTGCAATACTAGCACTTTTCCAGGGAAAAGGGAGCTACCATTCCCACTACGTGCCAAGACTAAACTTCATGGGACAGTGTCATCTTTCCTTGATGAGAAGTATCATGTACGCCTATAGGAATAAGAGTGTCTTAGCTCTGTTCTTATTTCTTTTACCTGTTCAACTGTGCTTGGGTACTTCAGCCACTCAAACAGTAAAAATGTACAGAACTGAGCATTATAAGCGATACAAGCAGGTGTCTCAGCATGAATAACAAACCAAATATGATAGATCCATAGAACTGTTCAGCTAGGAAGGGACCTTAAAGATCATCTATTTCCAATACTCCATGCCATGGGCAGTGTCACCTTCCACTGGACCAGGCTACTCAAAGCCTCATACAGCCTGGGCTTGAACACCTCCAGGGATAGAGCATACATGACCTCTCTGGGTAAACTGTTCCAGTGCCGTACCACCCTCACAGGAAAACATTTCTTCCTAACATCTAATCTAAATCTTCCCTCTTTCACCTTAAAATTGTTCTCCCTCATCCTACCCCCACAATCCCTGGTAAAGAGACCTTCCCCATCTTTCTGCGGGCACCCTTTAAGTACTGGAGGGCCTCTATAAGGTCTCCCCAGAGCCTTGCCATCTCCAGGCTGAACAAGCCCATCTCTCTCAGCCTGTCCTCTTATGGAAGGTGCTCCAGCCCTCTGATCATCTTCACGGCCCTCCTCTGGGCTCACTCTAATTGATCCATGGCCTTCCTGTGCTGAGGATTCCAGAACTGAATGCAGTACTCCGGGTGAGGTCTCAGGAGAATAGAGAGGCAGAATTACCTCCCTCACCCTGCTGCTTACAATTCTTTGGATGCAGACCAGGATACAGTTGGCTTTCCGAGCTGCAGGTACACATTGTTGGTTCATGTTGAGCCTCTCATCCACCAGCACGTGCAAGTCTTTCTTTTTGGGGCTACTCTCATTCCACTCTCTGCCCAGCCTGTATTTGTGCTTGGGATTGCCCCAACCCAGAAGGAGGACCCTGCACTTGGCCTTGTTGAAGTCCACAAAGATATCTCCAGGACTTCCATATAGTTACTTTTCATTAGCACTTGTTTATTCCTAAAAAGAATAAAAAGGAAAAAGGAAGGAAACCCTCGCCACTTCATGTGCAAGTTGCCATACTAAAGGCAGAGAAACTATTCAGCCAGGACTTGTGGTGCAGGGAGTATGCTGGGAGATGTACTCCTCATTAATACTTGACTACTATGAAGCAAGGAAGTGAGAGACAGTTACTCAAGCAAGACAGGGATGCGGCTAGGTAGCAAAATATAGCAGATTTTGCAACGTGGAAAGATGCTGCCGTATTATTTTGCCTCCTATAACTGGTGGCAGATAATGTGAGGCAGAGAATGCAACTATTTGCAGTGTGTCTAGCAATCACCCACCATCTGGTGTCCCTCAGGGGTCCAAACTGGGACCACTGTTGTTTAATTTTTTAATTGACCACATAGATAGCAAAACTGAGTGCACCCTCAGAAAGTTTGCAGATGACAACAAGCTGAGGGGTGCAATTGTCATACCAGAAGGATGGGATGTCATCCAGACCTGGAGAAGTGGGCCTGTGTGAACCTCAAGAGGTTCAACAAGGTTAAGTGCAAGGTCCTACACCTCTATCAGAGCAATCCCCTGTTTCAGTACAGGATGGGGGATCAAGAGATTGAGAGCAGCCCTGCGGAGATGGACTTGGGGGACCTGATTGATGAGGAGCTCAATGTGAATCACTCAGGTGTGCTTGCAGCCCAGAAAGCCAATTGTATCCTGGGAGGCATCAATAGAAGCATGGCCAGCAGGTCGAGGGAGGTGATTCTGCTGCTCTACTCCACTCTTGTGAGACCCCACCTGGAGTATCGTGTCCAGTTCTGGAGTCCTCGGCACAGGAAGGACGTGGATCAGTTAGAGTGAATCTAGAGGAGGCTACAAAGATGATCAGAGGGCTGGAGAACCTCCCACATGAAGACAGGCTGAGAGAGTTGGTGTTGTTCAGCCTAGAGAAGACAAAGATTCAGGGAGACCTTATAGGGACATTCCAGTACCTGAACAGGGCCTACAAGAAAGCTAGGGAGGGACTTCTTACAAAGGCTTGTAGTGATAGGACAAGGAGGCATGACTTTAAATTAGAAGGTGGAAGATTTAGACTAGACATTAGGAAGAAATTCTTCACAATGAGAGTGGTGAGACACTGGGACAGGTTGTCCAAGGAAGTTATGGATATCCCATCCCTGGAAGTGTTCAAGGCCAGGTTGCATGGGGCCTTGAGGTCTTGAGCAGCCTGGTCTAGTAGGAGGTGTCCTTGCCCATGGCATGGGAGTTGGAACTACATCATCTTTAAGGTCCCTTCCAACCCAAATCATTTTATGATTCTATGATCTTTGTATGGTGGTAAATGAGAGGGGGAGAAAAATTGTTAAAATACTTCAAGTGGCATTATTGGATAAGGCTTAACATTAAATTTACTGCAGGTGTGGAACTTATTTTTTCAACCCTTTTCTCCATGAAGAAAATCCATTAGTGCTGTTGGATGACATTTGGTGTTAATTTTGTTCAGCAGCTGTGATATATAAATTATTGTGACCCCACACATCAGACCCTCTATTACAAAATACCACCCCAATCCTTCCACTGTGACTGATAGGAAAGCTCTTATTGATTTTAATAGGACTTATGTAAAGCTCTGTGATTGCTGTGGGGAGTGAGGAATAATTCATGCCACCTACTGATCAAGCAATAGTCTCTGATGGTTATTTCTTTGTGGTTGGAATAAAAGAACACAGAAGACTAAGATAATTTGACTATAAGACTTCTTACTGAGATTAAGTTGCATGTAGCATTTTGTGGTGTTCTTATTTGATAATGAATAATGGTAGTAATAGTACTTACTTGTAATTTCTGCACTTATTAAGGTCTTTGAAGAAGAATGGAAAATGAGCTTGATATTTATGACTTCTTTGAGCAAGGTCACTAAAAATTTTTATCCATAATGTTGAAACTTGAAGGAGAATTCTGCCAGGTTATTGAAGAAGAAATAAAACCAACCACCAAAAAGAAAAACAGAAAAAAAAAAGAAGAACAACCTAATCCAACAGGTTCCCACTTGTCCTTCTTCCCTCCAAAAATATTTTATTGATTTATGAAACCTCATTGTATGGCCAGAAATCAGCTATAAAAGTTAACCTATGTCGGTGCATAACAGTTGAGGAAGGATGAGAAATGTCGAGGAAATACATAATCACTGGCTAAGAATATTGAGGAGGGAGACAGAGTTGTATGAATGATAAAAGGAATGGAACACCTCTGCTATGTGGAAAGGCTGAGAGAGTTGGTGGTGTTCAGCCTGGGGAAGAGAAGGTTCCAGGGAGACCTTTTTGCCAGAAATTCAGTACTTAAAAGTAGCTTACAAGAAAGATGGGGACAGACATTTTAGCAGGACTTGTCACAATAAGACAAGGGGGAATGAATTCAGACTAAAAGAGAGTGGACTCAGACTCTGTGAAAGGAAGAAAGTTTTTATAATGAGGGTGATGAAACACCGGAACAGGTTGCCCAGAGAGGCTGTAAATGTCCCATCCCCGCAAATATTCAAGGTCACGCTGAGCAACCTGATCTAGGTGAAGATGCGCCTGCTCACTGCAGGAGAGTTGGATGAAATTACCTTTGAAGGTCCCTTCCAGCCCTCTGTGCGTACCTCATAATTTTTAGGAGGAAAACTTCGATTAAGCGTTGTAGGATCACAAAAGCATACAGATCCAGCAGATTTGAATTGGAAGTCCCTCTCCTCAATCTCACCTGTGAGAGTGGTAGTGACACATGCTGCCTAAGGGGTGCACAAGATCCTGTCTGTTGCCTACACTCTCTCGCTGTTTATTGCTTGCCAGTATTTGCAATTGTTGGACTAAGGATGCGAGAATGTACGTTTCTGCCAGTCCCCTACAGTATCTGTCTATGGAAGTGTTGCCCTTGAGTTTGTTTAATCCCTTTTGGAAACTGCTGTTATTATCTGCCCCCACGGCTTCAATGAAAACAAATTTCAGGTGACCATTTGCTTTGTAAAGAAAAATTTACACCTATCTCTGTTTCAAAATGATCTTTCTGCTTTTGGCAGTTGCCCACTACTTCCAGTACTGCAAGATATGGAAAATCAGGTTCTGCACTCATCTTACCCTTTCACAACTTTTCGAACATCTCAGTCATGTTTCCTTAGGCTTCTCCCCTTTGAACCGAAGTCTCATCCTTTCTAGCCTGTCTTCACAAGGCATCTATTCTTCCATCCTACCCATTTTAACCATTCTCACTCGCTGTTGCCCTTTTAAAAATCTGTCATGTCTTTCTTAAACATGGAAATTTCCACAGTTTTATATTTATTCAGTCTGAACTTTGAAGACAGTGGCCCTTAAATATAAGTTTTATTCTGCTTTTCAGAATGAGGATTTTTCAGGCCCTTGTGGAACAATGCATCCACTGATAAGAATGGTCCAAATAACTAAGATGATTGAAAGGAGAACTAAAGACCAAAGAGAAGAATATGAGAAAAAAAATGTATGTACTATAATTTTCATGCTTGGTTTTCAAGTGGGACTCAGTTCAAAGCATTCTGTCCATGTGTTGCTTAGTGGACAAAACAAAGTAGGAAAATATTTTGAAATTTGATCTTTCAGAAAGTAGAGGAGAGTAAAAAGTAGGAACTTCTTAATTTTTCCATTTTGCAGGGAGATTTTTGGCACCAAGAGCAGCACACAGTCCATGACTGCAAATGTCTGTATTTATCATTAGCAGTAATTGATCTTATACAGCACTGTAATCAGATAAGATGGAACCATGAGACTGTAGTTTTTAGAGAAGTTTATGTGTATGTAAAGTAAGTTTACATGTATGTAAATTAAATTTACATGTATACAGGCCCATTTTCTAGATAGTCTCCTTGAAACATTCATCTTCCCTTCCCCAGAGAAATCACGTTATAAATCTGAGTAGCCCTTAAGTTACTTTTAGCTGTGCAGTTTTGTGTTAGAAATTCGCCAACAGAGCACTGAAATCCAAAGAATTAAAACTTCAGAAGTAAGTGAGTTTGGAGCATGAGACTACCTAGTTTTTTTGTGGGAAATGAAAAGTGAGTGAGTCCTTTAAAAAACCCCACAGAAGAGGAAGCTGTTTCTCCTTGTTGGCAGCTGAACAATCTTGAGTTCAGTTATTTGTGGATGAACTGATCTGTGACACTCAGAAACACTTTTAATCTTGTTTTAAAACCATTGAAAGGGAAATATTTTAACATACATCTTGGCAGTAGTTAATCTAGTGATTAGTTATTCAGTTCAATTAATTTCATACTGACATTTGTTTCCTTCCTCAGTTTCCAGTTGTTTCCTATCATCTTCCAGAGATGGGTAAGCAAATTTGAACAAAATAGAAATTGATGTCAAGTCCAACATCAGCATTACAATTCTCCAAGGAAAATCAAAGTCCTTTGAAACTGGGAAAATGTTCAGGAAACATTGTAATAATCCTTTTTTTTTTTTCACTCTGTATACAATTCACTGTTCTGATATTCGGACATTGTTTTAAAAATAACTGAAATATATTGGAACTAGATGATCTTTAAGTTCCGTTCCAACCCAAACCATTCTATGATTCTATGTTATTGCCAAAAAAACACTCATCAATTCTACTTTCTCCACTTATTACATAGTGAACGGTTATCAGCAAGACTGATTACATGCTTTATAAAAATGATATACAGATTAAAGTGCATTTTTTTTATTTGAGTGAAGACATCCTTTTTCAAAATTCTCTCTTTAGTTGTAAAATCATTTGGTATTTTGATAAATGATACATTGGTGACAAACACCTCTGTGATACCTTTGTGGTCATCTTATACTTGGCTTGCAGAAATCTACTTATTGATTAAAATCAGACTGAATTCTGAAATGTATTTTTCTCTGAGCTATAGCTCTTTTCATTTGGCTACCATGTAAGTGACTAGCAAATTACCATTAATTTGCCCTTGAAAATAATTCATGGGATTGGTATGGTTGTGTCTGAGTAACTGCGCCTGTGTCTTTTAAAGAGGTTATTCCCACAAAAAGAAACATATTAGGCAAATGCAAAGCTGATTTGTGGCCGTTTATCAGCTTTCTAAGAGGACAACCTTCTGCAGGATCCTTATCAACTTCTCATTAGAGATCGGCTTGGAAATACCAGTGGAGCAAAGGCCTCTTGCTGTCTGTTGTCTTCAAGACAAAACTCCTGAGTATGCCAAGTCAGCCTCTGAATCCTTCTGTAATTTGATCTGGAATTAAGAATGCTACTGTTAATTTGAGACTGAGGGCTGATATTCCATTCTCCAGTGTGCTGTCTTTTAATGAAATACCCTTCAAGATCTTTGTGCTGAATAAGCTAGTTACACTATAAGAGTCTGTTTCTATGAATTATTTAGGGAAGATGCTGCTTTTCAGTTCAGATAAAGCGCAAAAAATATGTCATCAGCTAAATGACATGTATTTTAGAAAAAACTGACAGATCATGCAATGTCAGTTAAAAAGCTCTCAAACTCCAGCTGCACTCCTGGAACAACTATTAACAAGAACCAGCTTTCTAAGATACAGTTGTCTCTAACCTCTTCTGTAACGAAATTAAAATGTCATGGTGTGTGTGAAATTACCTCATGCCACCAGAACACCTATAAAATAAAAATAATATAAGGTAAACCTCACAATGTCTCTCATTTGGTGAAATATTTTAGTTACTGGGTTTTGCATGACCGTCAGTGAAACTACCTTTTACAACCGGTGGAAAAGTGTTAAGCCCTTTGACTTAGACAAGGAAATATAATCCCACTAGGATCATCAGGGAACATAATCATTATATATATTATATAAGTTGATTTTTGAGATTTTTGGGGAAGAAAAGGGAAAAAAAAGGAAGAGAAAGGAAAGAAAAGGGTGAGGGGGGGTGGGGAAGGGAAAAGGAAATCTTCAATTATTTGACAAGTTCTTACTCCCTTTTCATTTCAAGTCTTCCTTTTCTTATATTCTTTGATGTTTCTTTTGTAAATAAATACATCATAAATGAAACAGGGGAATTGAAGGCCCATTTCTACCTCCAGCCTAGGGTGCCAAAATCAGTGAGTTTTCAATTATTTAAAACACAATGGAATAGGTTAAAAACATCGTGGTGACTGATGCAATATCAACCAGGCAGGATGTTGAAAAGCAGTATCTGACAATAGGTATCAATCAGAAATTACGTTTGAAGAAAGAGCATCTGATAGAGTCCACCACAGCTCAGGATAGTGCATTGCTGTCACTCAGAAAGAAACATGTGCTTAAATTTTCCGTTTTAAAAGGCGGAACTGAACTTCATTCCTCCAAGTCCTGTGCTAACACCTTATTCACATTCACCTACTGAATAAAAGGAGACTAATACATTATCTGGCTTTAGTATAATTAAGGTTCTGAATGGAAATACATTTGTATTTTTCCAGTCAGGATTGATTTGTAAAATGCATATTACCAAGACCAAGACACTCTTTTTTTGGCAGATTTAGTTTTTGTACTTCAGAACATGTGTTGATGTAATTAGAATTATGGTGGAAATGAAATGCATTACTCACAACTGCTGAAATGATTGTAAATTACGAAACCATGTGCAGTGTTACTAAAAACATTCAAGCACACACTTCTGCTCAAATTTACATCTTCCCCTTTACTGAATATGGATGTAACTCCGGAATTTTATGTGTCAAGCTTAAAAATTTGACCGTAAATGTCCAAAATTTATTGAAAAAAATCCCTTTACTTATAGATTCAGTGTGAAAAGAATGTAAAAGGGAGTAAGCATAGATCTGAAGGATTAAATATGGAGTTATAATCCTCTGTAAATAGTAAAGGATAAAGGAAGATTTATTTACCTATTTATTCTATTATAAATCTAAAATAATTCTTTACTGCTAATTTCTTATATATATATATCATCTAGCTAGATCACTTGATTTCATAGAATCATAAATAGTACACTATGAAATTAGTACTTTTTCCCTAGTTTTTATGCTGTTTCCCCTCTCCTGTTCCTGATTTTGCCCTCTCCTCTTCCTAATTCTTGCCTCAAACAGCAGTTTTAGGCAAGGTTATTTTGAGTCTAGTTTTGCAAACATAAAGAGTTTTGAGAAAAGTCTAATCTAAGAAGCAGTATGTATCGTAGCATCATAGAATGGTTTGGGTTGGGAAGGACCTTAAATATCATCCAGTTCCAACCCTGCGGACATGGACAGGGACACCTTCTGCTGTATCAGGTTGCTTAAAGCCCCATCCAACCTGGCCTTGAACATTTCCAGGGATAAGGCAACCATGACTTCTCTGGGCAACCTATTCCAGAGCCTCACCACCCTCACAGGAAAAAATTTCTTCCTAATATCTCACCTAAATATCCCTTCTTTCAGCTTAAAACCATTACCCCTCATCCTATCCCTGCACTCCCTGCTAAATCACAGAATCATAGAATGCTTTAGGTTGGAAGGGACCTGTACAGGTCATCTTGTCCAACCCCTCTGCAGGAGCAGGGACACCTTTAACTAGATTAGAGAGCCCCTTTTACACGTAATTTCAGTTGGCAAGAATCAGCAGCAGTGATGGTAAATTCTGTGACTGTGTGCTAGAGGAAGGCTAAAAGGTGGTTGGTTGCCTGATTGGCAGAAGCCCAGGAAATCTAGGAGGGAGTGAGAGGAGGGTGGATCCTGACTCCCAGAAGCGATGGTTGCTGTCAAGGGCTCTGGAAGCAGCCATGGGAGGTTTAAACGGCTCATAGGGAGAACCAGAGACAAGAACACTGTGAACAGGAGAGGGTAAACAGGTGCATGGCACATCAGAAAAGTGGGGTGCAGCAGTTTGCACAGGCAATTCGAGGAAGGAGGGCACTGGAGCTCAGCTAGAAGGACCAGTGGACCACGGTGGCCACTCAGCAGAAAACAAGGCCGCTACAAGCTCTGTACCAGCTGTGACTGATGCAACCTCCCAGACAGATCCCCAGTGGGTGCACACTGCCACCCAGATGTCAGGCAGTGGGGCATGTCCCCCTTTTGCACTGATATCAGACACCAGTGGGGAATTCACCTGTGGGAGCTGTGCTCGGGTAGAGGAAATCCTCCTCTTGGTGACAGAACTCAGAGAGGGGCTGAGCAGGCTGAGGACCACCAGGCAGTGTGAGAGGGAGATTGACCTCTGGAACAACACCTGTGTTCCCTGACTCAGATCCAACAGGCAGGCATGCCTTGCATGGCAGAGGACACCCCATTCTCTCTCCGTTCAGATGAGGAGAGAAATTTAGAAGATGGAGGAGAATGGCAGCAGGTTCCTGCCTGGTGCAGCAGGTATGTCTCACCTGTGCCAGCCTCAGCCTCCCAGGTTCCCTTACACAACGGATATGAAGTTCTGCAAGTGGAACCAAACCTCAATGAGGATGGTGGGTCTCACAGTCTAGAAATGTTACCTAGGTTAAGACACGCTAAGCCATCCATCAAAACGACCTCAGTTAAGAAGAAAAGATGGGTTATTGCCATAGGGAACTCCCTTCTGGAGGGAACAGGAGGCCTGATCTGCAGACTGGACCCATTACTGAGGGAAGTCTACGGCCTACCTGGGGCCTTGCTCAAAGATGTGGTGAGAAAACTTCTGACCCTGGTCAGGTCCACGGACTATTATCCTCTATTGATTTTCCAAGTAGGTAGTAATGAAATCTATACAAGAAATCTGAAAGCAATTAAAAGGCAATTCAGGGTCTTCAGGCATATGATGAAGTGATCAGGTGCACAGTGTTCTCATCTGTCATTCCAGCTACAGGGAATGATAAGAGGAGGAATAGGAAGAGCCAAGAAATAAATACCTGGCTCCAAAGCTGGTGTGAGGAGCATAACTTTGGGTGGTTTGACCATGGCCTGGCCTACACAGCAGCAGGCTTGCTGTCCAAGGATGGGGCACACTTGTCCCCAAGGGGTAAAAGGATAATTACCAAGAAGTTAGCAGGGCTCATTAATAGAGCCTTAAAGTAGATGTGAAGGGGGACGAGGATAAAACCAGGCTTGATAGGAAAAAGCCTGGGAATGGCACTCTAGTGTCTGGGAAATGGTGTGCTGGCGAGGCCCTTTGGTCTGCCACCTCAGAGGAAGTGTGGGATAGCAATTCAAATGGCAGTGAAGATGTAAAGATTACTGATGGGTTAGAAAATTCAATGAGCACTCACTTAAGAACTGACACTATTCCTCTTAGGAGTGCAGCGGGATCAAAATCCCAGTTGAACTGTATTGCATGCAGCACAGGCAAGAAACAAGAGGAGCGAAAAGTAATTTTAAGGCAAGAAGACTATGATATAATTACCATCATGGAAATGTGGTGGAATGACCCACTTAACAGAAGTGCTGCTATGGCTGGCTGTAAACTCTTCAGGTGGGATAGGCAAGGAAGGAGAGGCAGCAGGATAGTCCTCTGTGTTTTGATATCCTCGTGTTTGAGTGTTTTGATATCCTAGAGCTTAATGATGGTATTGATAGGGTTGAGTACTTATGGGTAAAAATCAGTGGAGCACCTAACAAGGCAGATATTGTGGTCGGAGTCTGCTATAGAGCACCCAGTCATGAAGAAGAGGCTGGTGGATTATTCTACAAGCAACTGGGAGAAGTTTTGCAATCATTAGCCCCTTGTCCTTGAGAAGGACTTCAACTTACCAGATGTCTGCTGGAAGTATAATACAGCAGAGAGGAAACAGTCTAGGAGGTTCCGGGAGTGTGTGGAAGACAACTTGCTGACGTGAGTGCCTGTTGAGTTGAATAGGGAAGGTGCCCTGCTGGACCTGCTGTTTGTGAACAGAGAAGGACTTGTGGAAGATGTGACTGCTGGAGGATGCCTCGGGCACAGCCATCATGAGATGTTTGAATTCTCATTTCTAGGAGAAGTAAGGAGAACTGCCACCCTGGGCTTCCAGAAGGCAGACTTTGGACTGCTCAGAAGGCTGGTTGATAAAGTTCCTTGGAAGGCAGTCCTTAAGGGCAAAGGAGATCAAGGGGAATGGGTGCTCATTAAGAAAGAAATCCTGGCTGCACAAGAGCAAGTTGTCCTCGTGTGCCAGAAAATGAGCTGGCAGAAGAGAAAACCATCTTGGCAGAGCAGAGAGATCTGAGTGGATATCAGAAAAAAAGAGAAAAGCACATGAGCTTTGAAAGAAGGGGCAGGCATCTCGGGAGGTCTACAGGGATGAAGTGAGATCTTATAGAGAGAATATTAGAAGGGCTGAAGCCCAGTTGGAACTTAGGCTGGTCAATTCTGTGAAAGGTGATAAAAAATCTTTCTACAAATATATCAACAACAAAAGGAGGGCCAAGGAGGATCTCCATCCTTTACTGGATGCTGGGGAACATCGTGAAAAAGGACAAGGATAAGGCTGAGGTACTTAATGCCTTCTTTGCCTCAGTCTTTAATAGCAAGGTAAGATGTTCTCTGGGTATTCAGACTCATGAGTCAGAAGACAGGAAGGGAGAGCAGAACAAAACTCCCATAATCCATAATGGAGTGGTTAAACACCTGCTCAGCCAATTAGACATTCACAATTCACTATGGGGCCAGATGAGATCCACCCGAGGGTACTAAGGGAGCTGGTTGATGTGCTTGTTAAACCCCTTTTCTTCATCTACCAGCAGTCCTGGCTGACTAGGGAGGTTCCACTTGACTGGAGGCTGGCAGTTGTGACACCCAAGAAGGGCCAAAATGAGGATCTGGGAAACCACACTCCTGTCAGTCTGAACTTGGTGCCAGGGAAGATCATGGAAGAGGTAATACTGTGTGCTATCACACAGCACACGTAAGACCCCCGGGTGATCAGGCCCATTCAGCATGAGTTTATGAAAGGCAGGTCCTGCCAAACTAATCTGATTGCCTTCTATGACAAGGTGACCTGCTTAATGTATGAGGGAAAGACTATGGATGTAGTGTACCTGGACTTCAGTAAAGCCTTTAACACAACTTCTCACAATATTCTACTTGAGAAACTGGCTGCCGCTGGCCTGGGCAGGCATACCCTCTGCTGGATAAAAATCTGGCTGGACTGCTGGGCCCAAAGAGTCATGGTAAATGGAGAGAAATCCAGTTGGAGGCTGGTCATAAGTGGTGTCCTCCGGGGCTCGGTGCTGGGTCCAATTCTGTTCGATATCTTTTTCAGTGACCTGGATGAAGGGATCGAACGTACTCTTAGCAAGTTGTTAGCCTAAAGAAGAGGAAGCTGAAGGGAGACCTTATCACTGTCTACAACTATCTGAAAGGACATTGTAGAGAGGTGAGTGTTGCTCTCTTTGCCCAAGTGATAGGTGATAGGACAAGAGGAAATGGTGCGAGACTGTGCCAGAGGAGGTTCAGACTGGATATTAAGAAAAACATCTTCACTGACAGATTTATCAACCTGCTATCAACCTATATCACTGGTAGAGGCTGCCCATGGAGGTGATTGAGTCACCATCCTTGGAGATATTTAAAAGATGGGTAGATGAAGTGCTAAGGGATAAAATTTAGTAGTGGACAGGTATGGTTGGACTTGATGATCTCTAAGGTCTTTTCCAATCTTGGGATTCTATGATTAAGTACTGCTGAAAATATTGACATACTGACTCCAGGTAAGATAAGATTTCCTTTTCTTAGTTTGTAAAGTTAACATCTGAAGCATAATACATCTGCAAAATTCTAGTCAGATTATTGAGATTTCATATTATATTTTTTGGCGAAGAATCCATTTGAACTTTAGTAGAATAAAAGCATGACTTTATGAATTTGCATGTGACAATTTAATCAGGAGTTGTCTTGAAACATTAAATTAAAGAACAGAATTTACTTCAACATGGCTTCAGTAAAATTCCTATTCATCTCAAAATTAAGATTATGAATCTACAAATAGGATCTGCTTTGCAGATAAATAAATTTTCTTTGGCAGGTAACAGTAAGTGGCATTTCTACACAGAGACTGCAAGCAAATTCTCAGAGTTGAGACAGTGCCCTGTTCCGTGACTTTTGCATTAACTTGCACACCAGCTGAGACCACAGCCTTTGGAAAGGAGCTGTGAAAACAGCAGGACGTTTTCCTCCCTCTTTTAAAATTTGGATTAGTACTCAAAATTAAGAGTTTTTCTATGTACTGTATGTTGCATAATGACTCTATTCCTGGGAGGGAGACAGGCTTCCTGTTGATTGAGGTCATCTTCATTTTACAGCTCCTATGATGTTTGCAAGTGTGCGCACATGCTGACAAAATAAAATAAGTTTAAAATCTGTTCACAATATGTCCTTGGTTTCTTCTTCTCTGAAAAATTAATTTATAAATCCCTGGAATTCTAGCACTGAGTAATGAGGCAGGATCATCATAAGGAGAGATTACTGACACTGAGAGAAGAGAGTAGAGCATATAGGAGAAGCTAATCCAATTAAACTTGTAGAGCTGAAGTCAGTTGTAACAGATTAAGTCTTTCTAGGGGAAATCTTCAGGTTTGTCCGGAAACAAACTCATGTACTTAACACTGTTTTAATATTCTAGCTAGCTAAATAAAAAGATATCCTTCACAGTTTGCCCTTTGGTGATGTTTCCATAAGTATTAAGAAATCTTGCCAGAAGTGTACTGACATAACATAATGACATGCAGGTTTTTTAGTGTGAAATGTAAAGTTTTATATCACGTGCTTTCCAACAGGAAAGACCAGGACAGTATGAGCAGGGATTTTGTGGAAGTTTGTTCCTTGCTCACTATGAAGGAGTTTTTGAATCCACATCTGCTGTGTGTGAAGAGGGTCCAGTCAACTCTCCAAAGGCTGGCATGAAGCTTGTAAAGGTGATGCTGTTGTGTGCAGAGTGAGCAGGAGAGGTAGCAAGAGATTGTGAGGGCTGCACAGCTGGGCTGAGGCAGTCAGTTGCCAGACACTCAAATGATGAACTCAGCCCTTTACCTAGGACTGTTTGTACCTTCTTGATTGAGTGCACTGGAAGTCAGGGAAAATGCATCTTTCAGCATCTTGGTATTACTTCAAGATTTGATGGAGGGGACGGGGAAGTGTCCTAGACTATTTTGTCTTCTAGTAGACAAGACTGTGGTTTTCAGTATGTCTTGGTCAACAACAGCAGAGATTTTGCCTATGTAATTTATTAAAAAGTTTAGGATCTGCTGCAAATACACAGTTGAACTTGTAACATTCACTGCAGACACTCTGATTTCTCTCAGATATTCTCTTTTTAGTCATCTTGATTTTTCACAATCAGCTCAGAGTGATGTTCTCTTTCCACAACAGCAGAGTGAGTCATAGTGGTGCCTCTCACTTAGATGTGTTCATATAGATACTCTTGCATCCAGTTCATTATAAAACCAAAACCAAGATGGATTTTCTGATTGTTGTGAAAATGCCAGATTATTTACAAAAACAAAAATGAGTTTGTGGGTGTAAACCATTTTCAAACAAAAGAACTTAATTTTGCCAGACTTCTGTGTCTGTAGTGGTTTTTCATAAGGGGCAAAACTCCTTGAATGAGATGTCACTCCACAAAGAATGACAAGGAAAAAATCCAAACCATAACAAAACTGAAAAAACGCTGCCAGCTTTCTTAAAACTTAATTTCTGGACTGGGTTTTCACTAAAGATGGCAGCAGAAAATTCATATCAAACCCGGTTGTCAGCTTCCTTGGCATGATGCATACTTGCTGCTTGCTGGAAATAATCTCTTCTGACAATGGAATCTCATTGTTCTTTACAGTCTGTGCTAAGGAATTACTAAACCACAGATTTCCCCTGTTCTTCCCCCACTGGATTTTCTTCTCTAGCAAAGCTGTAGAGCATGGGAAATTGCTAGTGGATACAATGGGCACCATCGTGTCTCCTGTGCTGATGATCTCCAATCCTGTAAATGGTCCTGATTTATGCATTTGCTAAAGAGAAAGGAAGAATAATCTCACAGAAAGTTGTTGAAGATAATGTTACATGACTTCAAGAAAGATTAATGTTATCTTAATGAAATAAAACTAGTTTCATGTATAGAAGGATATATTTTGCCTAAGGAAAGAATAGATAGAATTAAATCTTGTGCATTACATTTAACTGTGTCTCTGTAAATAGATTTGAAAATAATAGCATTTAACTACTTTGTTTAACATGTAATGTGAGCTGGAGCCGTAAACTGAAGTTCGCCTCTCAGGCTGTCCCTTTATCTATAAAACAGTTTTTATGAGATATTCTTCTGGTGTCGTTATACTTTATCATGTCTCAATGTACAATGGTAGGGATTTTAATCCACAGATTACTGCCACAATAGAATGACAACTCCAAAATATGTACTTGGTTATTTACAAAACTTTAGCCTCTAAAGCTGCATTGTATTTAAAAAGCAATATATTGTATAATCCTGTAGAATGTTTTCTTGCACACACATATTGCTTCATGCTAAAATCCTTACCAAAATCTACTATAAACTGAAGTATTTACTGTTTGTTCTGCTACAGTTTTCAATAATTAGGGAATCAATTAATTAAAAGATCAAAAGAATTAAATAGTAGGACAGTTATTATTTTCCTTTTAAAACATATTTCATATGCTTCTATTTATAAACATAAAATAGCGGTTCATATTGAAGCAATCTTTGGGCTTCAAAGGACAGATGCATCTGAAGCCAAAGTTACTTTTTTTTTCCTTTTTCATTTTTTGCCATGTGTATTTAAATGAGTACCAGGCTCAACGCTTTAGCAAATTAAAAGCTCTTGTGTGTTATAAACATGCAATTGCTCAACATCTCAAAGGAAAGCTCCAAATCTCACTTGATAAAACCCTGACAGTGTGAAATAGCTGAAGAATACACAAACCAGTAAAGGAGGAAAAGTGTTTAAAAGTAATTTCTCATGTTCAGGGGCACATTCTTAATGCTGTTTCTCCTTTCCAGCCAAGATTCTTGTTAACACGGCAAAATTGTGCTATAAATTTTCACACCATCGAGACATCATTCACATCCATCCATTATCCTGCTATTCCCAGCTACATTTGCCCCCAGCTGCAAACACCCTATTCTCCTTCCTGATATCACTTACCTCCTCCAGACCCTATTTTCAACAACCCACATCCTTCCTCTGTGTGCCCAGTTCCCACAAATCAAGACACCAAACACTTCGCACCTTCTGCGCAGGCCACAAAAGATGTTCTCTCCCAACCCCTCATTTCGCATCCCCTCTCCTCTGCAATGGTCAACTTTGAACATGGAAATGTAAATGTTAACACTGGTTGAATTTATGCGTTCCTGCAGGATTTAACTGGTAATTGGTACCTCAGGTGGTGCTGGGAGTTTTTCACAGTATCACGGAATGTCCTGAGTTGCAAGTGATCCACAAGGATCATTGAGTCCAACTCCCGTCCCTGCATAGGACAACCCACAACCCAACATTCACACCACGTGTCTGAGGGAGCTGGACATATGTTTCTTGGATATCATCAGGCTTTGCACTGTGACTGCTTCTCTGGGTGGCCTGTTCCAGTCCTCCATCACCCTCTAGATAAAGAACCCAATGTCCAATCTGATATATACCTTAATATCCAACCTAAACCTCTCTTGGCACACCTTCCTGCCATTTTATACTGTGGCACCCCAAAACTGCACACAGTACTCCATATGAGGCTACACTAATAAATCAACATATCCTCAGGAATTTGCTGCACTGATGAAGGAGCAGCTCCATGGTTGTTATTGTAACTGGGAATTGCTGCTGAGAATGAGCTGTCTTTGTGTTCCAAGTGTTGATACTCTTATGTGGACGGTTGGTTTCTGGATGCAGTTTGGGCATTCCTGTTCTATAAAGCCATGTTCATTGTCTGAGGGTTTGTAACTCATCGTGTGGCTTTTTGTAACAATTTTGACTTTTGTACAGTTCTGAATTCCTTCTAAATACTTTGTGTCTTTTACCAAACTAGCAAAAACCCTACTTTGTTTCCTTCATATTCCCTCATGTAATTAGTTTTTCCTTTCAGCAGCTTTCTGCTCTGTCTTTGTTTCGCTTTGTTCTTGATACATAGTTATATATACTCAGAAAACTAACTAGGAAATTAGCACTCTAGGGATAAGCAAATGTTTTTTCTGTTACATTTCTTCTTTCCGTCCTCCCTTAGAAATTTTAATTCTGAGAAGTCTGTATTAAAAATAGAATTTTTTATTGGAATTCACTTTGTTTCATTATCCCTTACAGACAGAAAATTTAAATTATTTAAAATATCATAACTTAAGTGCAACATTTTTTTTCAGGGCTATTATTTTATGTGAAAACTTGTAAAAAAATACCCATTTTTCCTTCTGTTGAAATGCTATAGTGCTGATGTTGCCTACAAATACCTTTCCATTAAGTTATCAACAGACAGATGCCTAGATTGAGCAAAGCATATGATAGTGTTATGCTTTCTCAAAGCCAAATGATAAACATGATCACAAACGTTTTCTAAATTAAGGCTGCAATGAGGAATACATAGTTAAAATGCACTGAGAAGTGGTATCTGTAGAACAATAGTTCTTTATGTTTGGTTTTTTTTTAAAGAATCTGAAAGATGATTACTATCTTTGGATTATCACTAAAAATAAATGCACTACATTCATCCATGTAAATTAGATTTTATCAGGGAGCACTACTGACCACTGGATTATGTTATATATAGTACCAAATACAGTATTTTTTAATCCTGGGCCAACCAGACTTTTTCCAAACAACTCCTGGGCATAGCCTGGAATATATGGACTAGTGCATTATTTTTAATTTGTTTTGACTGTGACCATTTCAGAATGAGAAAGGTGTTTGATTTTATGAATATGGGCCAATCCATATAGCTGCACTCAATGGCAGAGAATTGCCCCACAGCTGTTAAATATATAGCACAGAAACCTTGCCTCGAGAATTGTTTGGATCTAATAATAATCTTCAGAGATGGAAGCAAATTATAGCCAACTTAATTCTATCAATAATGAGAAATCTTCTTTTCTGTAACTTAACATTGTGCAATCAGTCTCTGAATACTTCATCAAATTCCATGTGGTTATTAACCAATCACTAATTCAACCCCATCTGCAGACACATTTGTAGAAATGCTTTTAGGTTTAGTGCTTTGTGTTACTTTTTCCCCCCAGAAATATACCAGCAAAGAAACACCTGTATGTATGCATATTTACATAAATCCAGGTCTTATCTTTTCTGCTTGCCCATTCTCTGCATAATTTCTTTAAGTCTTCTATGAGGACAAGCTGAGAAACTTTGGGTTATTTAGCCTAGAGAAGAGAAGGCTCCAGAGAGGTCTTCTACCAGCATTCCAGTACTTAAAGGGGACTGACAGGAAAGATGGAGAAGGGCTCTTTATCAGGGACTGCAGGGACAGGATGAGGGAGGACAGTCTTAAACTGAAAGAGTGGAGGTTCGAATTAGATATTAGGAAGAAATGTTTTCTGTGAGGGCAATGAGGCACTGGAACAGGTTGCCCAGAGAAGTCGTGGATGCTCCATCCCTGGAGGTGTTCAAGGCCAGGTTGGATGAGGCTTTGAGCAACCTGATCCAGTGGAAGGTGTCCCTGTCCACGTCAGGGGGTTGGAACTGGAAGATCTTTAATATCCCTTCCAACCGAAACCATTCTATGATTCTATGATTTTATGAAATACAAAATATGACAAGAAAAAAATACACAAAGAATGCCTTAAACTAACTGCATTAGGACTTGCATTTCTTTGGGACTTTTAGTATTATCAAGAGCTTCTAGCCTGATATCAGTCATGAAAATATTCCCTCACTAAGCCAAGATGCAGAAAAGCTTCAATAAGATCCACGCGGGTAGCAAATCATCAGGTTGTTTGCAATCCCCTCTGTCTGCCCAACAAAAAGCATTCCCACATTTGAGCACCAGTGAAAACTAGGTAGTTGGAAGCAGCAGCAGCAGTAAGGAAACTGCACATTTCATCAACTATTGTCAGTTAAGCTTATTGTGAACAAATACCATGCCTTCTTTTATTTCATTACTGTATCCTATCTACCATCCTCCTGCCCACCTGCATGTTCCTGCAGGGCTAATGCTTATTTCCTATTAGCTGTTCTTTTCCTGTGCCAATGATCCTCTTATGAGTAATTCAAGGTGCCATGTCATCCCCCCTTCCTTCATACCTTCTTTTTTTCTCTGAAAACCTGCTCAGATCAGAGTTCAACTAGTACCATAGAAAAGTGGTTTTAGAATTTGCTGAAACATATACCGTCTGAGATAAAAGTGTTCTTGTCATGGATGCCCCATCTTTGGAGGTGTTCAAGACCGGGTTGGATGAAACTATGAGCGACTTGATCCAGCAGAAGGTGTCCCTGCCCAAGGCAGGGGGGTTGGAGCTGGGTGATATTTAAGGTCCCTTCCAACCCAAACCATTCTATGATCCTATGATTCTATGAAATTCAAAATATGGCAAGGAAAAAAGATCCCTAGAAGAGAGACTTCGGTTCCTCTTTTAGAGTATTCCTCTATGTTTTCCAGAATTTTTACTACCAGCGGTATTTTGGTAATGACAATAAAATCTGCTACACTCACTTAATCCTCCCATTATGTTAAAGAGCAATACTACATGCTTTAGGTTAATTAGAACATAATTCGCAAAGCAACATACATACGTGCTGGCATTAAAGTGAAAACTTTAAGCTGGCTGGCTGATTTTAATGCTGCTTTATCATTCACCATCTGTCAAAACCCACACTAGCAGGCTATTCGTTCCCTTCCAGCCTCTTGCAGAGATAACACTCACTGGAGAAACACATTTTTATCAGGAAGACCTCAATCATCACCCAGTCTTCTAGTTTTGCACAATGAAAGTACCACAATGCAAGGTACCAAGAAACACGACATACTATTTCATCGTGAGATTTCTTAGCACTTTTGAAAACTGGATGTGTTTAATATTTTTCCATAATTTCCATGCATCTATGATAATCATGCAGTGATCTGTGCTCTATTCAGTAAGTAACACTTTTCCTTCAGTATAAGCCCTTGTTGAGAATCCCATGTGAGCTGGGAATATTTAATACTTAGGCAAACTGCCTGCAATAAAACTATTTTGAGCTCTCTTGTAGATAATCTGCCCTTTAGATTAGTTCAGGTTCACACAGCTGCACAGCGAATAGAAATATTTCACAGCTCAATAAATGGGGCAGCTGGTATTTTGATTCATCTCAGAGCAATTTCACTGGGAATCAATAAAGTATGATGCTTATTTTGAACAAAAGAGCACGTTTGATGGGATACAGACATTGTCATCATGGTCAACTTCTAGCAGCCTAGAGATGAATGAATGTGTCTTTAAGAGTCTTACCTTTTCTCGTCTTAATGTACACATTGGCATTTTATGTCTCTATTACTTTTTTAGCTCACAAATTAACAAATAAACAAGGAAAACCAGGTAAAAAAAGGAGAAAAGAAAAGATAAAGAAACGGTGTTAAGCATTACTTGTATGGAAAACAAAAATCAGTTGAGGTTTCCCTTGTTTCCTGGGAGAAATTACCAAGTAGGGATACAAAAGAGTATCAATACCCTAGGAGTGCCACAGTGCTCTAAAATAACATTTCCAGTTTATTTATTAAGTGCAGTGATGATAATCTCTCTGCTCTGCTCTTAATTTGGCCATTCTGCACTTGCCAGGGCCACTCTTTTTTCTTTGTCACGTTTCAGGCCAGTGGTTTCTGAAACAAGGCTCTACTTTGTACCACAAACTTATACCTTGTACTTTTTTCCACAGAAATAATTCTTAAGTAATAATTTTCTTTTTCTGTTTTCTTTAGGTCATTGTTATTTCCCATCTTTTCTGTGAGGTGTTGCTTGAAAGGCTATTGCCAGCACTTCAGATACTCCTTTACTTGTGAAATACAATAACAATTCATTTATTTTGTGGCGTTGGGAAGATGGAACCAGGCATCATATCACTTTATAAAATACCATCTGAAGAACACCGAAGGTCACATCTCTGGTTATTCAAGCCCAAGACTACATTTATTTTTAGAAAAATGCTTTTTTTATCGCCTTTTCCCTCCTTTGCTTCCCCAATTTAGATAGGCTTTCCTTGCATGCTTTTCTCAAGCCTAAATTTTGCTAATTCTAGTTTCCATTAATGCATAATACAGTTAAATTGGTAACTCTGCTCCTACAATCATGTAGTATTTACTCATATGGTCTCTTATTTATGTTGGAATTCTCAGCACTTAATCTCGGTCCAAAGTTATCTCCTTTTGCTAAAGTGAAATCTTGTTCATCCTTTAGAGTTAGGACGGAAGAACTTGCTCTTGAGACTCACGACTGTTCTTCACAGGGAACAGCTGAACCGTGAAATGTAGTTAAGGAGATTTTCCTTAACCGTTTGCATGTAGTTAAGGAGATTTTCCTGAGTAATTAAGTTAGCAAATAGGAATTCTAAGATCTTGTTTCTTTATTTCACATAATTGACCATATCACAAAATTAATATTTTTGCCAAAGTTCTGTATGTTTCAAATTTTATTTTTCTTTTAAATTACAGCCTTTTGAATTCAGTCTTGATATCCTGATAGTATATGTTTTAGTAGTGAATAGGTACAGTTGGACTCAATTATCTCAAAGGTGTTTTCCAACCAAATGATTCTAGGATTCTAGGATTCTAATTTCCTCCTCTCCTCACCTCATCTTATTTAATGTCTTGTCTATAAGCAGGGCTATGAGGCCTCTATTCTTTGAGTACTGTGTCCATTATTCCCATGTCAAACGAGGAGAATGAAACAGTAATTCATCAATGTCCTTTCGATCGCTGCTGATGGCATTCCTGAAAGAAACTGTAGGTGGCAGCAGAAAACCTTATTTTCTCTTCTGGATTCTTGAAGAAAGGTGTATATTGGCACAGACTAGAGGAATCTGTGCTCAGGTTACTGTATCTCTTAGAAAAATCTGAAAAAAACCATGAAAATTTTACATGGGTTTTCATCAAGTCATGTTTCACTCCCATTCCAGGAATTCATGGCTAGGGTTTGGGGCACAAGGATTCCATTGACTAACAGTAAAATGTTGCCAGTAGAACAGCCAAAAGTGTTTCTTATCTCTGTTCATGCTGTTTACATTCATCCTTTCTATTTTCCAAACTGTGGGATGAGTTTTTCTAGTGGACTCTAGTAGCCACTGAACAAAAGTGGGATGTGACATGCAGTTTTTCCAGTTCTTATTTGGGTTTGATTTTTTCACACTAACATAACAATGTTGTGTTAATTCTGTTTTGCTGGTAATTTCATATCACTTTGATTTTGGCAAAAAGTAAACAAACATATTGCAGAAAGCAAAATGTGTTTATTGTACTGAGGATTCTTCATTTAATATGTTTCTAATAACTGGGAAAGGTTTCTTTTATTTCTCAAAAGCCCTTGCAGCAACTTCGTCTTGTATGTCGGTATTTCCCATACCTCAAACATCTGTCATTTTCCAGAAAGCATTTTGAAGACATGATTAAAATGTACTTTCAAGAGTCACAGTTTACTGTTACAGGAGAGGCCAGCAACAAAGAGAACTATGTTTTAAAGCTATCAATATAACAAAGGGAATATTCATTTAACTTGCTGTTAAAATAAATTGGAACTCCTGGGATTTTCCTTTTTTCTGCTCTTTTACAGTGGGAAGAAAAGCCAAGAATCTTAAACGTATTTGGATATCCAGCTCTTTCTAAAGCCCTGAACAAAGCCAAGCTAACTGTCTTGGTAAATAACACTGATGTTACACTGTTAGGCTGTTTGCAGCACAAAAGCTTTTGTGTTTGGCTCTGTAGTCTTCCATCTCAGAACCAAAGAAGATCTTTTGTGCCCTGAAGTTTTGCATATTTACTCTGAATACATTTCCCGTTTCTACAAATCTGTAAATATCTACATTCAAAAACTTAAATCCTCAAAATTGTCCTCAAACCCTCTTCAAATTCTGCCTAATTCTGGGTATCTGTGCAACCAAAAGGGTCTACTATTTGCCTATGCACAGAATCATAGAATGGTTTCAGTCAGAAAAGATCTTTAAGATCATTGAGTCCAATCATCAATCCAGCCCTGCTAAGTCCACCACTAGATCATGTCCCAAAGTACAACATCTACTCGTTTTCTAAACACCTCCGGTGATGGTGACTCAACCACTTTCCTGTGCAGCCTAATCCAATGCTTGACAGGTCTTGCAGCAAAGAAATTCTTTCTAATATCCAGACAAAATGTCCTCTGGTGCATCTTGAGGCCTTTTCCCCTTGTCCTGTCACTTGTTACTTTGGAGAAGAGACCGACACCTACCTTGCTACAACCTCCTTTTAGGAAGTTGTAACAAGTGATAAGGTCTCCCCTCAGTCTCCTTTTCTCCAGACTAAACAACCCCATGTCCCTCGGCTGCTTGTCATACAGCTTGTGCTCTAAACCCTTCACCAGCTTTGTTGTCCTTTTCTAGACACATTCCAGCATGTCAACGTCCTTCTTGTAGTGAGGAGCTCAAAACTGAACACAGGATTCATGGTGCAGCCTCACCAGCACTGAGTACAGGGGAAGGATCACTTCCCTAGTCCAGCTGGCCACACTATTCCTGATGCAGGCCAAGATGCTGTTGTCATTCTTTCCACCTGGGCACACTGCTAGCTCACATTCGGCCCACAGCCCCTGGTCCTTCTTCTCCAGGAAGGTCTGGGTCTGATCACCTGGTTGTCCTGCACATGCCGCCTGATGGCACTCAAGATGATCTGCTTCATAACCTTCACTGGCACTGAGCTAAGATTGACAGGTCTGTAGTTCCCAGGGTCCTCTTTCTGGCCCTTCCTGTAGATGGATGTTACACTTGCAATCCTCCTCGGTTAGCCAGGACTTGTGATAAATGATGGAAAGTGGCTTGGAGACCACTTCCACCAGCTCCCTCAGGAACATTGGGTGGATTCCATCCGGCCTCATAGACTTGTGTATATCTAGGTTCTGTAGCAGGTGACTTACCATCTCCTCATGGATTATCGGGGCTTCTTTGTGCTTCCCATCTCTGTCTTCCTAGTCAGGGGGCTGTGTACTCAGAGTACTACTGGTTTTCTCACTAAAGGTTGAGGTAAAGAAGATATTAAGTACCTCAGCCTTTTCCTCATCCCTAGTCACTATGTTTCCCCTCACATCCAATAAAGGATGGAGATCCTCCTTGGTCCTCCTTTTGTTGTGAATGTATTTATAGGAATATTTTTTATTATCTTTAACAGCAATAGCCAGACTAAGTTCTAGCTGGGCTTTGGCCTTTCTAGTTTTTTTCCCTGCACGACCTCACAGCAACCTTGTAGTCTTCTTCCAAAGACCATGAACTTTCCTCTGTTTTTGAGCTCTAGCCAAAGCTCTCTGTTCAGCCAGGCTGGTTTTCTTTCCTGCCAGCGCACTGGGATGGCATGCTCTTGTGCCTTTAAGATTTCGTTCTTGAAGACCATCCAGCTTTCCTGGATTCTTTGCCCTTCAGGACTTCCTCCCAAGAGACACTGCCAGCCTAGTCCCTAATAGACCGAAGTCTGCCTGCCGGAAGCCCGAGGCAGCAGTTCTGCCAACACCCTTCCTTTCTTCTTCAAGAATTGAAAACTCAAACATTTCATGATTGCTGTGCCCAAGATGACCTTCAGCTGTGACATTCTCAATGAGACATCCGCTATTCACAAACAGCAGGTCCAGCAGTGTCCCTTTCCCCTTCTAATCTAGTTCAAAGCTCTTTCTATAAGCCCTGCAAATATATCCCTGAGAGCACCCAGAGTCACTTATATTTTGGAGTGTAAGAAATGTGTTACTGAGACCAAACCCACAGAAGTCCTATCAACTGGAGGAGTGAAACAGGAGATGGAGCTCTCATCTCTTCTTACTTTGTCGGGGTATGGATTCTCTGTTTCCAACTCCCAGAAGAGCAACAGAAAGCTGTGAAACAGGCTAAACACATCTTCATTTCTCCTGTTGCAATTGTCACCCCATGGAGAGAAATACAGGACTCAAAGGCCAAAAATGAGCAATGGAAGAGGCAACACAGTTCTACCCAAAAAGGACAGCACTCACTAAGAGGAGGGAAATGTCCCGTATTCTGATTCCTTTCACTGAGTTTTTTAGTCATTATGCACTGAATATTCATGGAGTTGCTACCAATGTCTCTGCTACATCAGATATTCTGGACAATTCAGTGGGCTATAACATTAATAGATCCACATGGAAAAATAAATGCAGCCACCCTGACAGTGGTTCTGGAGCCAAAGGAGATGGCAGCGTGGCTGCAAACTCCCTTAAACCTTCACGATTGCCTATTTGAACTGAGTTGAGCTCTTACAGCTGTACTTCATTTGTGATCTGATCTCATTTGACATGCAGACCATTAATGTTTCTAGTTGTTGTTAGTAGTACAAAAAAAATGTAGGACATATTTTAATACAAATAGGGACATGGTATAAAGAGTCTGGAGAAGTTTCCAGAAAAAGCAGATATCTTCACTGGCATTGCTGGGTGAGGGAAAGGCAACAGGAACAGATTTCAAGTCTGAGGATTAGACTCACTGAAGAGTTTAGGCACATTAACTGAGCTACTTGCTCTTGCAGTTGGCTCCTACGTTTTAGTCGTAGAAATTTTTATCTCGGTTTGTGTTTGGTACTTAAATTTGCTTTGCCAACTTTTGACTTTTATGTTATCAAAGTGATACTTTGGGCTGAATACTTATATTACCACATGCATGTCACCTTCTAGACATGACATTGCATTCCTCATGTGCCAAGGAAGTATTAGTTGCACAGCAAATTCAACTCCAGGGTCATGAGCAGCCCAAAGACATATTCTTGATGCATGTTCCTATAATTAACTATGTACACATATAGGTATTAAAGAACAATTTGAGCTGCCTTTAAAATACTGTGGGATTTCCTCTGAGAGGATACTCCAAGAAATATGTTTTTTTAACCTCTGGGCTACAGTTTATCAACCATGGATTTGTTTTTATATGTGTTATTTCTCCTGAGAGAAAAAAAAAAAAAGGTGGTGATCTTCAGAAAAAACATGGGAACATTACAATGGGCTTTTTCCCACTGTCCAGAGTATCATGTATAGGAAATTACTGTCTACTACCAGTAAAGAGGTCAAATTTATAGTTTGTCTAACAGCCAAACAAATATGCCTTTAACTGCCAGCACTTCAGAGAAAAAGAGAGTGAGAAAGATCTCCTGAACATCAGTAGAAAACAATAGCTTTTTCCTAGGGATATTTTTATTTGTTAGAAACAACAGAAGGTAAAATCAGTAAAATAACATGAATTTTGTGATCACCTGAAAAGTAATGGGATAATTTAAGTGCTAAATTATTTTTCCTTATGTTTGGTCAGCTTTCTAGTTCCTTTCTTATTTTCATGTGATATAGCAAAATAAGGATTTAATGATTTTTTTTTTACTCTATCATTTATAATCTTATTTGAAAATTTAATATTGCTGATTCTAGCTGTATGGTATTTAAATATTTTATAGTAGCTTTGTTGCATATAAAACCATAGTCAACATTCTCTAAAAAAACTCTGCAAATGTAATGAAAAATCCCAGACTGAGTGAAAAATACCTCTTCAAAAATGAAAATACAGTAAAAAATTATAGGCAAAAATAACCCCTCAACTTGGTTTTTTTGCAGGCTGTCAGATGTGGCATTATTGAAGGCTAAGTAGGCAGGTAGTGGGAAAGGTGATGCAGTATTTCTGCAGGAATTCCTTTGCTCTCCATGCCCCTCCATGCTGTCCCATTTGTTCAGCAGTTTCCAGCCAGTTGTTCTGTGCTTCTTGGATGTTTCTCTTCTCCAGCTAGTCCCTGGCTGTTCCATTTTCTTTACAGAGAGTAGAATAAATAACAGTTATTTCTTCACTCACTTGTTTCTCTGAGGTCACCCATAAGGCCATAAAACTCCAACTGAATTAAGAAACTTCAATTGATATTTTAAAAAGTTGCTCACTTTAGATCCAGACATAAAAATAAAACTGTAACTACTGTTGAAGGGCTGGAATTCCCTCCTCTCCAATACAACACCCTAGAATGAGCAATCTGTTTCTCTGCTTAAGCATATTTTCTCGCAGAAATTTCTCTAATATGTAACATAAATTTCTAATATAACCTCAGTTTGAAGTTTTAACATTTTATATCTTGCCTCATTCCCAGTGGGCTTGAAGACATATTTGTTGGCTCTTCACAGACTCGAGAAATAAACAGAACATAATTCTGTATTCTCCTTAATTATTCTGTTTCCTAGACTAAGCAAAACTCCATTTCTCTAAGCTTTTCCTAAAGATCTCATTTTCTAGACTTCCAGTTACTCACATGACTCCCTGTCACAATATGTCAAAACTGACCCATGTCTTTCCTGACTGTGCAGACCCCACTTGCAGCAGCTCTGAATGTTGTGGAAGAACTGCTTCACTATTTCAATTGATTTACAACCCCATTAGGACGATTATCAGTAGTTCCACTAGAAATCTGGAATCACACAATGGGATTCATATGACCTAATGCAGATATCTGAATCTGATTGGGTCATCCAAATTCATTTGAGTAAGGGAAATGGGCAGTTCTAAAGCATGGTTGAAGTCACACAAAAGGAGATTTCTACAATTGTTTAAGAGACTCTTAAGAAGAAAATAGACCTAAAAGTGCCTATTTTTTCCCTTTAACTACATAGGGATCCTGGAGTTAACTAACCAACTCAGCAGGCACTTGCCTTGCAGACAGTTAAAGGAACCCATAGCATCATATGTTTAGAAAAAAATAGGTTAGTACAGAATTTTGCTGATTTCCCATATGTGTTTAAAAAGAAATAGACAAATGTTTCTTCAGGAATTTCAGATTACCTTGAAAAAAGATGGCTAAACTTCTGAAGCTGCTGATATTCACTCCATCATCGGATGGTACTGTAGTATTGAACTTTTCTTTAGGATATTAAAATTAATGGGACAGAGCCAGGTGAAGACATCAAAACTTATCATTAATTATTTTTTCCTACAGTTCTGCAATTTGGCACATATATGTCACCTTGAATATGTGATGCCTGTTTCATCCGTAATATGCATGCAATTTTTTTACTGTTATAAATTCTATTAATATCTGAAAATGCTTTTCCGGTAAACCTAATTCTTCCACTAAGACACTGGCAAAATTCTCAGTGACTTGAATAAAAAATAATAAAATGCAGAATGAGGGAACAGAGCTTAAATCAAGAGTGTAAGCCAATTAGGTATTTTCATGGTTGGTCTTTGAGCTTCTTAATATGAGGTCTGTTGTTCTATTTCCAAAGGCACTGATCCTATCACCCTCTCTAACTCTTACAGTCCTTTTCTGGCACCAAGGGCTGTTATCCCCTGTTCTGAGGTTTCAGCCAAGCACCACCATGCATCCTTCTCATGTGTCCCTCTCTTCCCTTCAGCCACCAATGTTCTTAGACTCCTATTTCTAACCAAATCCTTTAACAAATGACAAGAGGGCAGAACATATGCAAATTATCTTAGTGAAGTGGATACAAAATATCTGAATCAGCAGCATAACTTCCAACTACTGCACTAATTAATCTCTTATTTATGACTCATTGTCAACTGTACATTTTTGGACTGCAGATAGATATAGCTGGCAGTCAGCCATAAATAAAGTTTTAACAGTCTCTTACAGACTTAGATGCAATTTAAAGCTGTGAATTACTCAAACTAAGATACAGTAATGTATAAACACAGCCTTATAAAATAGTCGTATTCCAAATTAATTGTTTATTTTTACTTTTTTTATTTAGCTACTTCTGTATTAGGAAATGGAGGACAGAGAATATTGTGCTTTGTCATGAGCTTAAACACAATCTAAGCGGTTGGACCTTGCTAAATGATATCTATGAAACAGAAATGTTTGTCAGAAGTATCCTCATTACTCAGCAGTCAATGCCATTAGCTGCCTTAGGCCAAATTGGTTCCCTGGCATAATGTCCAATTAAGTAGATCCCCAATGCATCTGATTAAGTAAAGTGTAGAAAGCTACCTGTGAATCACTGTAGCATACTTTGCTCAATAAACTTTCAGCCTTCTACAATTTTAGTGAGGATTTTCCTTTTCACTTCATTGAAAGTACTTTCAGTGAGGGAATTAAACCCTCTGAGGTTTTGCATGCTAGAAATATGGCAAATTAGATCAGGCAGATCTTCCCTGACCAAACTGAAGTAGGCGATACCAACTCAAAATCTTGAAAATTATGTGGGTAGGGTCCAAAAACTGATGTGCTATGGTTTTAATTATCCTTTAGTAAAACTGCTTCAAATGAAAAATCAGAAAATAGTTATAGCTGAAATAGTCTCCCTAGCTCTTTTTATTGTCCTCATGTATAGCACAGTTCATAGAATCACAGAGCCATAGAATCATAGAATGGTTTGTGTTGGAAGGGACATTAAAGATCATCCAGTTCCAAATCCCCTGTCATGGACAGGGATACCTTCCACTGGATTATATTGCTTAGAGCCTCATCCAACCTCTTGTTAAACACCTCCATGGATGGGGCATCCATGCTAGGCATTCAAAATTAAGTTTTAAAATAAATTAATCTCTTATTTGAATTTATATATTATCAGACTGAATTCTGTCTGGATAACCTTCCCTTCTTGATTTGTGACTATCCATTGCACCTGTGAGATAGTTGTAACAGTATGAGGGAAGAAAGCAAATCCAGTATGGACCTTCTTGCTAAATATAAATACTCTTAAGGAAGAAAAAAACCTCTGTACCACACATACTGGTGAACTTGAGATGTTTGTCAAAACCCCTCTACAACTCACAAAGGAAAGAGTCTCCAGATTTACAAGTCTCTATTCTTTCTCTGGTACAGGCTGGTTAGCCTATTCTATCAAATTTTGAAATCAGATAATAATCAAATTTATTCTATTATTTTTTGCAATACATGGAGCAAAACTATCTCCTACTGGAGCCTGTTGTGTGTGCAGTTGCTATTTTGAGGACAACATTTTCAAGTATGTATTAAAAATCTTGCAACGTTCAATCTGTTGCATGTTCACAGTTGAACTGTTCGCATCTAACTTGAACCATCCAAAAACTAAATCACACAATAGTTAGTTGGTATAACCTCCTTTAATAAATCATGGCAGGAAAAAATCCCACTTCTAAAAGACGGCCCAAAATAAACATGGAAGAGAGACTTAATAAATCTCCCTGAGGAACGTCCATGTCTCTTTATTGACTATAAGGAACACAAAGATAGGTGGTTTGTGCCAGAATTAAACTGATTTACTTAGAATTAGCTGACAAGAATCACACCTACAGAGATGTAATCACTTCCCAACACAGGAAGATGACATGGTTCCTAACTTTTATCTCTTGACAATTGTAATGATAGAGTTGAAAATCTGGTGCATAGAGATGAAATTGTGAAACAAAGAACTATTTTTATGAAAAGCTGTTCAGAGAAAACTGGTGTTTTTCAATAGCAACTGCTGCTCTTTGATAATAATGTATGCTTTCATGAAAGGAGGTAATAAAAACAACTGAGCATGTTATAAAGGTTGATTAGCTAATTTAACAACATTTATTTTTTTCAAAACACAGGAGGAATAGTCTAATTGCTGCACAAAGAAAGCAGCCCTAATAAGTAGGGTAATTGTACATCCTGCTGTCCTTCAAATTGCAATGGTTTTCCAGAACATCCATATCAGTGCTGATTCAATTCCTTTAACAAAACTTTGTCTTTTTATAATCTGCCTGTGCATGGATTATGATTTTTTTTTCCAAATTATATATTTTCTAGAGCTTTTCTTTTATCAAATACTTCTTGGCTTGGATTTTTGCAGAAAAAAAAAGTGTTTGTTTTCAAAACTGAAAGTTATTAGATAAAAACAAATTGACCTTTTTTTTCTGTTTCTACACAGCACCATGGTGAATTTCCACTTTGAAACAAACTTCATATTCCCATACCATATCCAAACAACATTTTTCAGTGAATCAAATAACAGATGGAAATAAAATCTTCTCAGAAAATTGTAAGTGAATCTCACTGCATCTCAGCTTTCTGCTAAAGCAGCTAATGTCTTATCTGGTGTCTAAATCAAAGACATTTGGTATATTAAGTAGTGGATCCAAACCCTTAGGCACTGCATCAAGTTTGTTTGCCTTAGAGGGATTTTCATTGCTATGAGAACTGGGCTAGCAGAGAGTATTTACTAACAGAAAGCAAGTGTTGTACTTCCATTCAAAGAGACTGGCAGGAGACTGTTTATATCTCCTTACAAAAACTGGCAGTTTAAACCTGATACTCTGTTTATGCCTAGGAGAAAATGGACTCTAATTTCTTTTGCTATCTGTGAATTTTGTAATGAATTAAGTGTTCACACAGCTAAAACTTTCCAAAAGTCAAACGCATGCATTTACTCTTACTTCAGATACAGGTCAGCATGAAAACTTGTAAGAAGTCCATTCAAATCAAAGTAACTGATTTGACACACAGTAGAGATTTTTTAAGGTCTCATAATCTTTATGCATCCAAAGGAAAAACTGCTTTCCTAAAAGAAAGAGCAAATCATAAAGACAGGGATTGGGTCCATGATTATAAACTTAGTCGAAGAAAGAAAAAGGCCTGTAAGAGAGGCAATGTGTTTTTTCCCATCGGAAAGCTGGAGATGGACTCTTTATCGGGGTGTGCAGGAATAGGATGAGGGGGAACCGTTTAAATTGAAAGAAGGGATATTTAGACTAGATAGTAGAAAGACATTTTTTACTGTGAGGTTGATGAGACACCGGAATATGTTTCCCAGAGAAGTTGTAGATGTCTCATCCCTGGAGGTCTTCAAGGCCAGGTTGGATGAGGCTTTGAGGAACGTTATCCAGTGGAAGATGTCCCTGCCCCCATAATAGGAGGTTTGGAACTGGATGATCTTTAAAGTCCCTTGCAACTCAAACATTCTATGATTCTTTGGAACCTCAAAGTATAGAAGTATCAGTTCAGAGTATACTGAAGTATGCTAGTGTCCATAAAATCCCCATGGAGGTTGACATAGCCATTAAGGGTTTTATACATCTGAATTGTAAAATAATATGTATATACTTATTGTCCACAAACACAGAGCTAACACAACTGGTTACTTTTTTTTTTTTTTTGTCTTCCACAGAATTAAACTTTCTTCTGTAGTCATAAGAAAGTAAACTTGATACAGAGTGGCATGCTGTGAGATGTAAAAGACAGGATAAGGTGAAGTAAAAGTGCTGGGGTTTTTTTTCTGCCACAAAATTACATTCTCTTTTATTCCTCCTTTTTCCTTTCTTAGCCATTAACTCTCACATTTGAAAAAGAAAATATCATTTCCTTCTTCATCAAAGCAAATTTCCTTCTGATGAATGAGAGAATAATCTCTTTCAAAGGGGGAAGCCAAGCAAGCAAGCCTGTTATTTCATGGTAACACTCTAATATCATGAAAGCATGATCAGCCTGTGTGGGAATCTACAGGCTTGAGGACAGAGAAGGAGCTCTCTTCTAGATTAGTGACTTTTTTAACACAGTGTTCTCCTCCTCTTCTGTTAAGCAAAAAGGACAAGGCACAGTTTATGTAATGTTAATAGTGCAGAAACTTGCTGCTGCAGAAGTCACATTCACGTATTAATGCAGTCTGGATGGATCATCAACTAAACATTGCTGAGATTAACCTGTCACCCAGGAAATATGAACAGATGGAGGATGCAAATACAAGAGAGAAGATATTATTAGTTTGGTGCTATTTTGTCCTCAGTGCCAACATTTCTGTTCCTCCGTAAGGTCCAGAATATGAGTTTGAAGATGAAAAACACATTGACAGCGTTTGACGAATTCATTTTCTGCTATATGACAAGTAGCTATGCTGTGCACTGCCACCAGAACTGCTGACCTTAAAGGTCAATCATTCTATACTTTGAGCAAGTGCTTATTCATCCTGTCCTAAACGACAAAATCCCCTGTGTAGTACAATGTCATGAAATTATTGAAAAGTTCTCAAACTTTTCTTATGCACTTCTACTACTACTTTTACATTTTTCAGCTTTTTATTCCCTCATACCTTTTATACCTTCTAGTTTCTACCTTTTCTCTTGTCTTCTTTTTCTCACTTGAAGGAAGCCAACAGTTAGGACCCTTGCCCCAAAATGCTCATATCACTCAGAGCACCTTCCCCTTTTATTAGGGAGAAGCTTATGCAATAGGTAAGAATGAAGTGGGATCAATGTGAGCAAATGAGACCCAGTGTGCCTATACCTTTTAAAGCATTTGGAAATATATTGATACTAGAACATGCAGTCTTGAGAACACAGCTCTGAACTTTGCTCCCCAATGATTACAGTGAAAGCTGTCAAGTAGATTTTGCAGATATCTTGACCATTCCCTTAAAGAGCAAATCGTTAATTTCCACCATCCTTTTAATGTTTTTCTTTCTAACATATTCCTTCATTATTCAGTGCCTCCTACAGCATGATTAAATTTGTAAATCTGATAGGGTTGTCTTTGGCAACATGCAGTCTCTCTTCCCTTTAAAATGACTAGAATTTTACAGAGGGCAATAAGATCACTGGCTAAAGGAGAACTATTTCTTTCCCCAGACATTTATTCTCATGTTCTCATCAAGTCATAGAGTCAAAGAATGGTTTGTGTTGGAAGGGACATTAAAGATCATCCAACCCCTACCATGGGCACCTTCCAGGGGGTCAAGTTGCTCAAATCCTCATCCAACCTGGCTTTCCTTCTCTTCTAAAATTTATAGAAGTAAAAATGCATTTCAAAACACTCAGCTTGTTCTAAACATGCTTTTAAAAATCCAGTTCATTTTCCCCAGGGACCTCTGAAAATTAACCCATATGGGTGTTGGATTAATGACTGGTGGTGCATTCCCTTGAATTGTGGGCATAGAAGATTAGGATCAGCACCTGTTTTTTTGACATTTCTGGCCAGGCGTCAACACAGATATTCAGTGATGGTACAATGTACCCTGATGCTGGATGCTCATGCCCATCTGCGAGGATGGCGTTGTTCCCATTTGTGAGTCCAAAGTGCCTTTGTCTGTGATCAGCAGTTGGTTTAATTGAGCAGCTTACACTGGAATGAAAGAGCTGTTACTTCCCCATACCCTCTTGCGCCAGAATGAAGCTATGGTGACACCTTCCTCATCCCCACTGTCACATTTTGATATTTATGTAAGCCTGAACAGTAGAATGGAAGAAATCAGTCACTATTCACAGTAACTGCTATGTGCCAAAAAGACATATTCGTATTGAAGCAGACAATGGAGAATTTCAGGATGAAGTTGTACATAAGAAAGGGTTTTTTAAATACTCTCTATGTGCAGATCCAGAAGGCATGCATGATCAGGAAACACACTAAACCACTGAGAAGCATTTCTGGCTGTGCTCAGCAATACACCTATAAACAACTGAATTGGAGGTAGATACTCTTAATCAACTGGAAGTAAGGGATTCTTTTTATTTATCAGAGTAAAACACTGTTGCCCAAAGACCATGCTATTCACTGAAATACAAAACGTAACTGATGATATCACATCAGGAGTGGCACATGGAAAATGAGGAGGTTGGTGACAGCCAATAGGGCTTCACTAAGGGCAAATTATGCCTGAATAATTTGGCCTTTTACAATGGAGCTACAGCGTTGGGGGATAAGGGAAGAGTAACTGACATCATCTACCTGGATGTATGCAGAGCATTCAACATTGTCCCGCATTACATTCTTGACTCTAAATTGGACAGACACAGATTTGATGGATGAATCTCTTAGTGTATAAAGAATTGGCTGGATGGTGGCACTCAAAGAGTTGCAGGCAACTGTTCACTGTCCAGAGACTGGTAACAAGTGGCGTTCCTCAGACCGGTTTGGACTAATGTTGTTTAACGTCTTTGTCAGAGACATGGACAGTGGGACTGAGTACATCCTCAGTAAGTGTGTCGGCGATACCAGGCTGTGTGGTGCAGTCATCATGCTGGAGAGAAGGGATGCCATCCAGAGGCACCTTGACGGGCTTGAGGGCTGGGCTTGTGTGAACGTCATGAAGTTTAATAAGACCAAGTGCAAGGTCCTGGACCTGGGTCAGGGCAATCCCAAGCAAAAACACAGGCTCGGTGGAGAATGGATTGAGAGTAGCCCTGAAGAGAAAGACTTCAGTGTCTGGTGGATGAGAGGCTCAACATGAGCCATGTGTGTTTGCAATCCAGAAAGCAACCATATCCTGGGCTGCATCCAAAGAAGTATGACCAGCTGGTCAAGAGAGGTGATTCGGCCTCTCTATTCTTTTGAGACCTCATCTGGAGTACTGCGTTCAGTTCTGGAGTCCTCAGCACAGGAAGAATATGAATCTGTTTGAGTGAGTCCAGAGGAGGGCCACGAAGGTGATCAGAAGGCTGGAACACCTTCCATATGAGGATAGGCTGAGAGAGATGGGTTTCTTCAGCCTGGAGAAGAGATGGATCCAGGGAAACCTTCTAGCATCTTCCCCAGTACTTAAAGGGGACTGACAGGAAAGATGGGGGGAGGATTTTAAGCTGGGGTAATGGTTTTAAGCTGAAAGAGAGAATATTTAGATGGGATATTAGGAAGAAATTTATTCCTGTGAACGTGGTGAAGAAATGGAACAGGTTGTCCAGAGAAGTCATAAGTTCCCCGTCCCTGAAGGTGTTCAAGGAAAGGCTGGATGAGGCTTTGAGCAACCTGATCCAGAGGAAGGTGTCCCTGTCCATGGCAATGGGGGTTGGAACTGGATGATCTTTTAGGTCCCTCCCAATCCAACCCAATCTATAATTCTGTGTGTGAGAGAGAGAGGGCATCTGGACTTTTAATGACATTAAACAATAGTAAAGTTAGAACTGAGCTTACTGAAATTTTCATGCTGTACTTCTTCTTCTGAATAGAATTTGGCTTGCAATGTGCAAAATTCAGGTATCCTGACTGTATTTCAACCGCAGCAGTGAAATATAAAACAACAAATACCTTTTCCCAAATACATTTCTTATCACTCGCCCAAGGCAAGTTCTGTCACAGCATTTGCATTTATGTACCCTCCCATTGAGAGCTCCACTATTCAAAAATGTGAACTTGATTTCCTTGTTATCCAGCTGCTTAGGCTGAGCTGTGCTTAAGTTCGTAAACACATTTAAAGAAGGTCTTTTAGCCTAAAGTGTTTTTAGTGATGCACAGGTTTCAGCCGTAAGAAATGAGATGCCTTTCATTCAGAGTCTGCCTGTTTTAGTCTCTGTACCTTTCTGCAAATCAATATATATATACTTCTTGCTTTCGTTTATTCTCTTTCTTATTTTATAGAGGTCTCATTTAGTTTAATGACGCTTTTTATTTGCTGATAAGGTGATTGCATAAATTATCTTACTGAAGCAGGTCTTTTAATTATTTCCTCTTTCAGAAAATGTAATTTTCAAAATTCCTTATTTCCGTTATTGTGAATACAATTTTTTATATTTCTTATGTTGTCAGATTTAATTTAAATATTATTCATGCTGTGCTCTGATTTCACCGCATTATTTAAATATGCTGACTTACATATTTTCTGATTAATTTTTGGGGAAAAAAGGTTATTACCATCAACTGTGATTCTTGAATAATACTGCTGTTGCATATTCATTTCTTCTGCTGTACACCAGTACAGTGTAGTGCTAGGATTGTAGATCTTTTTGAGAGAAACAGGTCCCATACAGATCAGATGAGCTCTTCTCCCAGATGTGAAGGCTTGCTGCTGATACTATCAGAAATAATTAAATTCCCAGTTACTGACAATATCTATGTTAAATCCTTGGGCACTAAAGAAAAAAAATTCTGTGGATGCCTTTGAAGTGAGGGAGAGGGACCAGGAAAAGATAGAAAAGAGTTGACACCAAGAAACTCCAAGGACGTGTCTACACTGAGAAATAAAATCATATCAACAACTAGTTTGCATTTACACCTCTTTGGGGAAGCTGTCCCCACCGTGGACTTGTCTTGGAAAAATTTATTAAGAAGGCCCTAAAGAGAGAGCAAGCTGAAAATTAACAAGTATATCCCTGGGACAGACACATTGTCCCCAAGCCAGTGAGACTTCAAGGAAGATCTAACATTCAGCATTTGCAAGGAGCGTAACTAGCTGTTAAGAGCAAGAATAGTACTATCAAGGTTGTTCAAGATATTTTATTTTATTTTAATAAGTTCATATTTTTTCATATAATAGCCAAAGTAACATTTCATAGAGGTCTCACAGGATGTTTCAGCTTGTGATTTTTGACATGTAAGCTTGAGAAGAAGCTTGAGAATTTTGCTAGGGTGATTACTACTTGTAATGCATGTTATGTGCTTCCTTCTCATGTTACTGGCAGTCTGATGTAGATTAGGAATGCGAAAATTCGTTTTATGGCCAATACTAAGTATGAAAATTATATTTACCAGTCAGTTGGGAAATATGAAATCGTTCAGAAAATTGGCTCAAATTCTGTCCAGAATGGTTTTGAATGCAGATTGTGATTATCCAGTGGACCCTGGCTCTTGGTGCAACTATTGTCTGCCTCAGAGTCAACTGCAAGTGCTCAGGAGGGAAGTCAAATCAAATGGATTTTGAAAGATGAATTACTTTCATACATTCAGAAGTGGGCAGTAGAACATCAGTCAGAAAGAGCACTTCAAATATTTGAGCAGAATATTTGAAGTATAATTGATTTCAAGACTTATAATAGGGCAACTGGCTTGTTTAAAGCTAAGCATATCCTGAAGGATATTTTAATTTTGCTACTGGAGCCATATTAGTGTTAAGGCATTTTAGTAAGGCAATAGAGGAATTTAGTGTGCTTTTCCCAGTTTATAAACAGATGACTTAACTTTTCATTTCTGTCTGAGAACCACATTTTCCAAGCATTTAACTCACAATGCAAATCGTGGAAGTAAAGGAACAATAGTGTATAAGAGAGGAATCGCAAACAATCCACCCCATATTTGGTCAACCAAATTGTAAATAATGTAACCTGGCACTGTAGAAACCAGACATAAGGAAGCTATATAGCAAAAAATTGCATTAAACATCTGTCAAAAGCGAATTGATTTGATTACGTTCTGTTTTGATCTGCTATGAACGCAGAGGTTAGTTTCCGAAAAAACACTTTAAAGCTCTAATCACATTTTTTGATAGTGTGAGACAAATTTCCTTGATAACATAATACAGGAATTAAGTGGATTTGGATGAATTAAGAAGCCTTACATGTATGATTGGGATCATAAAAAATTTTGCATTTGTGTGAACAGCAGTATGAATCAAACGAACTGGGAGTGAAGCATGTGGCTGTATAGCTGACTTTCATGAAGAGATTGCCAGTAGCCCATCTCAAGGCACTTTGCAAAGTGGGGACGTCTGTGTTTCTCATGGGGAAAGGGAACAATGGAGTGGAAGAAGCAGAAGAATGGTCCTCAACTCTAGAGCCACATTTCATCTACTAGCATCTAAATGCACTGAAAGAGTAATGAAAGTGTCATGGAGGAGGCATGACAACTCTACTTGCCAGGAAGTTTCTCTGCAGTGGGAAAAAGCCCTTTTCTGAAATCCAACATGAATAACACAATGCTAATGAGAAAGAACAACAGAGATTTTCTAGGACAGAGTTTTTGCTAAAGTAGTCAGGATTACTACAAAACAACCAGTAACGTAGTGATCAAAGAATACAACTGGCACGCTGAAGGAAGTTTCAAATTCCTGCCTGGTCTTTCAAAGCTAAGTGAGGGCCTGAGTTACAGTGTCTACTATTCCTGTTGCGCTTTTACATGTTGTTTAAACATGCAAATATACGTATTTACTCCTGTACTCTCCATGGGCCTATAAAATCCTTATATGATTATCTAATCATTGCTGATCCTATCCGTGTGTCATATCTCCATTTCTTTCTACTTCAACAAATATTTCTCAGATTCAAGGCAAATTCTCTGATCAAAACCTGTCAGAACTATTTTGGGACAAAGCATTACCTTCAGAAAATGCCATTTCTAAATGTCTTTGTTTAATTGTGAAATGGAAAATTTTTTAAATGTTGATGTCAAAATTTCTTTTGAAAAACAGGAAAACATTTTTTTCAAGCAGAAGCCAATGAAGCCAGCCTGCTTTTTCATGATAGCACACTAACATGATATAAAGAGAGCACACTTGGGCTGCATGAGAATCTACCAAATTGAGGACAAGAGAAAGAGCTCTCCTCCAAATTAGTGGCTTTTTGATGCAGTCTCCTTTCTCTCTGCCACTGAGCAAAAAGGAAAAGGCACAGTTCATGTAAAGATAATTTTTTACTGCTCATTTTTTTTTACTGCTCATTTTTTACTACTTCAGACATCACTATACATATGAAAATAATAACAAATTACTCAGAAATTCTGTCTACTGCTGTAAATGAGTGCTGTAAGAGGTGTGCGGTCTGCATAGATGTTCAGCTAAACATTACTGAGATGAATGGGTCACCCACAAAAGGTGAACAGATGGAGGACAAAAAAGCAAGAGGGAAAATATTAGGTTGGTGCTATTTTGTCCTCAGTGGCACTATTTCTGTTCCTTCATGAGGTCCAGAGTATGAGTCTGAAGATGAAAAATACATTGATGGCTTTTGATTCATTTATTTTCTACTATTTGGCAAGCGGTTATGCCACCACCAGATCTGCTGAACTCAAAGGTCAATCTTTCTATATTTTGAGCAAGTGCTTATTCATCCCCTCGTAAACAATAAAATCCCTTGTGTTGAAAAATGTAATGAAATGATTCAAAGTTTCTCAAGCTTTCCCTGTGTGCTACTTCCCACTCTTCCATTTCTAAAAGTCAGAGATGAAATTAAATCCACGATACTTATTCACTTTTCCCTCAAAATACAGTCAGAGATATCTTGTGTATTGGTGCAGAGAAATGGTCTGAAAAGCAAATGGTGCTGCTGGAACTGCCTGTCCAGAGCTGTGGGCTTTAAGGCAGGCTTGCATATGTGCCACTTTTGAGCTGCACTCTGAAATTACAGCTTGCATGCTCTGATACACCAGAGTACTCTGAGTATGGGGCCAGAATTCCTTGGACCAGAACCAGTTTTGAGCATGAAGCCTGGCATTTTTCGTTACCCTTGCTGAACTGGTGCTAAAGCATTTCTGAGGAGCACAGAAGCGTCATTGTGTCTCTCAGTGGCAGAACTCAGCCAGTACTTTAATTTGAATCAATGTGATGGTTTGGGCTAAAGCAAAACATTTTTTCTCTAACTTTTCAGCCTGATATCTGTCACCAAGATAATTGGTGTGTAGAGGGGCCACTGCTCATATCTATTCCTACGTAAATTAAGACCACCCCAGAGTTAGCGGGAAGGGAGTCACACCTGCTGCGAGGGTTGTACAAGACAGGTGACCCAGTCTGGCCAAGGAAGCATTCCACGCCATACCCATCATACCCAGTATAAAAGCTTATGGATCATGAGTGTCAACCTCTTTTCTTCGATGGTAGATGTTCCGGGAGGACCTTGTCTGTCTGTCTGCCCCTGAAGCCGTCCATGAGTTCCTGAATCAAGGTCCTGGATCCAGTTCCTGAGTCCAGCTCCCACCTGTTGCACAGACCAGTCCAGGACCTCCCCTGTGCCTGCCCTGCAGCTTCAGCAGTGGTTATCAGCGGAGTTGGAATTGATTTTTGTATACTTGCATATAATTTATTATTTTTCTTATTAACATTGTTACCTTCCCTTTATTATTGTTGTTTCATTAAAACTGTTTTAATGTTATTTTCCAACCCAGAAGTCTCTCTCATTTCCCTTTTCTCTTTCTATAGGTGGAGGGGATTTGGACTAAAAGCTGCCCAGTTTTAGCTACTGACCTGTCTGCGGGTCGTGCTAAAACAGGACAATTGTCTTGATTATTAAGTTACAGACAGACAAAAGTGGGACAGAGATTGTGACAGGCTTGACAGACCTGTAAACCCGTCCAATTCTTTCAGCCTCATTTAGCCTGATGTAAATTATTTGTTCCTAGAAACTTTACCCGTCTTAATTTCAGATTATACAGTGAATCACTGACAGAGTTGGCTTAAGTGGAACGAATCTCCTGGCAATCATCTCTAAGTCCATACATGTTGAAATCTCATTTTTTCCATAATGTATTTATTTAAATTTTAAGTTTTAAATCACAGGTTTCTAATCCAAAAAAACCTGTTAGTGTCTCCATCCAAAATGGTGTAATAGCCCTCGAAGCTTTTCAGCTGGCTTTTGTTCTGCTTAAAACAGATGAAGCCAGTTTAAACACGTGTTCCTAAATGTATGATTATAGTGCTTTTTTATAATTGGAGGGTTTTATTTGAAGTAATATTAGAAACACTTCCGTGACGAGCATGCGTTACTAGTCATCTGGAACTTAGCCAGCCAGAAAACACCACTCTTGTGTTTAAGTCTTTTGAATGAAGGAAGTAAACCCACAAAATATCAATAAAGCTCTCCACCGTTCACAAATGGTGACCAGACACAAAGACAGTCTCCCATCAAAAGTGCCTCAGACAGCTTACTGTAGGCTTTCCAAGACTCACAAAAGTGCTGCTGTTCTTGTCTTTCTGTGCTGGGAACAGCTCATCTTCTTAAGTATTTCCATACTTCTAATCTTTTTCTTTTCCCCCCTTTAAAAAAGAAATCCAAGACAAATGTCACAAGAAGTATTTAGAAACAGGAACATGATCTCTTCAATTAAAAAAAAAAAAAAGAAAAGGAAACACATGAATAGCAAATTCAAACTTTCAGTTCATCTCTGTAAATCTGCTTTTTTCAACCAAGTATATTACCAAGCAGTGCAAAGACATGGAAATACCATGCTTTATAAAGAATTCATGAAAACTGTTTTAAGGGTTAGGGAATTCAAGTAAGGATTTGAAAGAAAAACTCAGGACAGTATATGATTGTTGTGTCCATTTACCCTTTGTATTTTACATATATAGATTATAGATACAGGATACTGTAAAACCTCAGTTTAAAAAACTCAGAGCTTTGAGTGCAGTTGGTAAAGTCTGCTCATCTAATCACAAAATCTTTCTTCTATCTATTCCTTGGAGATGTTCCTCATAGTCTTTTGTAGTTCACTAACCCACTGCAACTCTCTCTATAGCATACGGACACACACTTATGTTTATGGCTTCTGTCTCAGTCTGAGATAAATAACTATTCAGACATGAAAACTTTAACTCCTTCATCTGAGCAGTGAATGGGAACTTTTCTCTGTCTGTAATTATTTTCTGTGGTTTTCTTGATACAGTATTTTGTGGATAGCTTCAAGAGCATCTGGCTTCACTTCACGCTTGTTTTGTGTCTATAGATAATATTACCTCCATGGTCTACCTTCCAGTCTTTGCTTTTTCTCCCCTACTCTCCCAAACATATGTTTTATAAAATTTTTAGACTCAGATTTTTACAGCAAAATGTCATGCAAGGAATCCTGTGTTCTTCTTTACAATACATGTGCAAACCAACAGAAAGGGAGTTCAGAAAAGCAAAGCCTGGCCAACGTTTAGAATCTGTTTATTGTGGATAGTCTGAACTCAAACATAACTTGCTTCACACCTGTTCTGTAAAGTTGTCATTCATATACAAAACAGCGGAATAAGAAGCTAGACTAATCTCCAGACATTGTGCTTTTTATCCAGAGTACTTCCACATGTTTGTGCTGTTTCCAGTAATTATAGATGATGGATGAACCAACCTATGGAAATAGATTTGGAAAAGAAAAACAAGGTACAGCAGACCTTTCACAGATCCTTCTCAATAATCACTCCTTCTTTACTTTTTTTCCTTTGGAAAAAATAATTTAAATTAAACAGATTAGTTATATGCAGCACAGTGTTGCCATGTGAGCCCTGAACACTTTGTTCAAGAGCTAGGAGGCCAGCCAACTGCTTTGGTTCCTTAAAGAATAACAGATGTGTCCTTCCAAGTCTCATGCTAATGGAATTTAGGCTGTGGTAAGGAGTTTAAAAATATTCTCAGTTTTCTGCAGGCTCTGTTTCCACTCTAGTCTGCTGGTTAGCTTGTATCAGGCTTGTTTTTCCAGATCTTTCAGAGACATTGCATGAAGTGTCCAGTTGTGCTAAAGCCACTAGTAACTTACTTTCACTGAATTCAATCAAATAGTTAAAAGTAAAAGTCTGTGGATTTCTGTTGTGTATGATATAGAATCATAGAATAGAATCATAGAATGATTTGGGTTGGAAGGGTCCTTAAAGACGGGGACAAAATCAAGGTTTAGCCCTCTCCTGACAAATTTTGGCAGCTAAAACTGAGCAGTTGGACTCCCAATTCTCTCCAGCCTCCCTGCCCCTTCCCCCCTTACCCTCTACCCTTCCTCCTCCCCATCCCCTTCCTGGGAAAGGAAAATGAGAGGAAAAGACTTACATGTCGGAAACTAAAACTATAGCTTTAATGAAATAATACTACTACTAAATAAAATAATAAAATACATAAAAATATATTAAATGGTGCCCCCAACCCTCTATGACTATATGTCACCACAGATGCTGCAGGGGAAAACACGAGGGAAAAGGTTTGAGGCCAGGAGGGAGCTGGTCTCAGGAACTGGATTCAGGAAAGCACAGATCTGGGATCAAGGTCAAATATATAGATGAGATCCTCATTAGATGTTGGCCATCAAAGAAGAGATCGAGACCCTCGTGGTCTCTCAGTTTTATACTGAGTATGACGTATATGGGATGAAATACTCTGCTGGTCAGTTAGGGATGGCCTGTGCTGGCCACCCCTCCCTGCAGGTGCGATCTTTTTCGCATCTTTGACTTACAGCACTCCACCAGCTCAAGGTTGTCCTTGGTTACTATGGGGATAAGTATAAGCATTGGTCTTTCTACATAGCAATGCCCTATGTTACCACTTTTAGAGACAAACACCGAAAAACATGCAGCTAAATTTCAGAAAGTGAAGTTACTTAAATGAGTAAGAAATCTTATTCTGCTTTAGCTCAAACCATAACAGACTGGATCAGGTTGCTCAAAGCTTCACCCAGCCTGGCCTTTAATACCTCCAGGAGTGGAGTATCCATGACTTCTCCGAGTGTGAGAAGTTTCTCTCAGGCTGTTACTATCAGCCTGTAACTACTGTCTTTAGAAAACAGTGAATGAATTACCCTCTCCTCGTGCAGATACAGTAAAAATCTGCAATCTTTGCTCCTTTACTAGCACCATATGTTTGATATCTTTAATTTTATCTCCAAATATTAACTACAGTTCTGTAAAAATAAAGCAAAAGGTTTGGTGTTGCCATCCTTAAGCAGAAGATGTCAGTAAACCAAAATGACAAATGGGGCAAAATAAGTTACCCTTTGCATTGTAGTTCACATCTATATGTTGTGAATGCTCTAGAATCACAGGGAATAACTGTAGGAACCTTGAGGTGAAGCTATGGGGATTTTTCTCCAGCAAGCGCCTGTGTCAGTGACGAAGAAAGTGCTCTTCCATGGTCAAAGATCTTACTTCTACTCTCTGCACTTCAAATACATGCAGGCTAAAGTGAATAATGCTTTTTATAATCTGATCATTGGATGGTTCTCTTGCCTCCTTGGGATTAAAAGGAGGTGAGGGAGAGGGCTGGTGGGAAGAGAGAAGACCTTCGGTGGTTTACGAAGGAAAGTGTATGAGAAGCTTTGGTGAATGGATCTTTAACTGAAAATACTAAGTGGCAGGAAGAAAGAATGAAAAGTGAAAAGAGCAGCTGCAGATGAGGTATTTCTTCAATACTCCTATTTTCCCTCCTTAACTTTACCTTAGATCTACTACATTGTAAAAATCATCCTTTCAGAAATGCCCCACCTCCCCAACCACTCATCCTGTCAGAATTCTTCCAAGCCAGCATTCACTCTTGATTTCCCCTGTTTCTTTCCTATTCCATCTGGCACTTTCAATTTCCTCATATATTCTGTTTCCAGAAATTCCAGTAGATTTCATTCCTTTGTCTTCAGTTCTGCACCCTTTCCTTCACCGAGACATTCATGGTCCCTTTCCCATTCAGTGGCACTCTCACACGGCATTCCTCTTCAGTTCAGCTCTCTTTCTTATACTTCTTTATCTCCATTCCACTCTCCCCAGCTCCTCCCCTGAGCTCCTCTCTGCCTTTACCACTCCAAAACTTTTCCCTTTACAGTTTTTCCCTTCTTCATAAGCTGCTTTACTATCTCCAGTTTTGCCCCCGTAAACTCCTTCATTGCCATTCTCATGCTTTTCTCAAGCAATTTTTCTTTAGACCTATCATTTATATTTTTTTCTATTTATTTTGTTTTCTTCTGATCTTTTTCAGTAGAGGAAGATAAAAATTCCTTGACTTTGGACAGCCAAAACCATAACTTGCAAACTTTTTTTAGTGATTTCAAACATTGTTGTCCTAGTAACATACAATGGGCATCATATCATAATGGATAGCCACTCTTACACACTACCATTATTAACAAAATGCAGATGGTACTATGCAAATGTCATCTTGGCTACACATCTTCCTTCTTTTTCAAATCGACAGTAGCAGAGAAGTTTGTCTGTAGCATTTAACTGCTTTCATTTTATTCAGAATGAAGAGTGAAAGCTTTTAAGCAGTGGAAGGCCATAGTTTATGTGACAGAGAGCAGCAGAATATTCATATAGTCGTGATTTTATTCCTGAACAACATCTTCACTGTGATCAGGGATGGAAAAGCAGTGAAATCCAGCATCTGCCGCAACTAGGGCAAGAATTTTGCCACTGGTTCTGTGGTGTAATACATTGTCGAAAATTAAGCATTTCACAGTCTTTTCAGTCTGACTTTGAGTTCTGTTTCTCTTCATTGATTTATTTGTTGGTTTGTGGGGTTTTTGTTTTTTTTTAAGGGCACTAACTCCTGATCTATAAGTAGATTCTTTTTTCCCTTGCTTTGCAACTTACTTTCAAAGCACAGCTCTCCAGTGTGTAGACATCATAGGCAGTAGGTAGCAGGGAGAAGCTCTGTAAAAGCATAGATATTACTGCCATATCAAGTTAATGGAGCTGTATGCAACTGTTTAAAACACGAGCAGAAGAGATATGCTAAAAACTGCAAGGTTTTTTAAGATATGTCATTTTTTGCTCAAAATGCTTTACATGCAGATTTTCCTGAGTGATACAAGAAGTAGAACAGAGTAAGTAAAAGAAAATAAGCCAGAACAGGAGCCTTTGATTAGAGATATTTTACTCTCTGAAGCATGATATTGCAGAGCGTGGGTGTTTCTGAAATTCTGTTAGTAGGCTAAAGGCAGTTTTCAATTTGAAAAGTAAAAAAAACAGATACATAAAAATGTAAAAGCAAGAGAGACTTACTCGGCTTATTGGACAGTTCTTGCAAGTAAGTATACCCGAGAGATCTAACACAAGGATGCTCAGGTGCTGTTTTTTTTCTCTAAATTATCTGGTTGCACAGCAAACTCTTCAAGAAGAAGCCCACACCATCACAAAGATACCAATAGGTGAGTACAACTCTAGTTGAAAAGTGCTATTAAGTGCACATAATCCTAAACATTAGTGAGTGAAATAAGATCATTTGAACCTTTTTGTTTCTTTAACTTTCCAAGCCTCTTCTTTTATTCTATACCCTCTCTATTTTCAAAGCTACCATAGAATCCAAGAATCATAGGATAGTTTGGGTTGGAAAAGACCTTAAAAATCATCCCATTCCAACCCTCCTGCCACAGGCAGGGACACCTTCCATTAGATCAGGTTTCTCAAAGCCTCATCCAACCTAACCTTGAACACCTCCAGAGATGAGGCATATATGACTTCATTAAGATGAAAGAAGACATTGGCCAGATTTATTTCGGGGTAATTCCAGTGATCAAACTGGACTATGAACTATGTCGTACCACATACTTTTGCAGGCTTGGCTTCTGCAGGCTCTGAACGTGCAAAATTTTGCAGCTATCCATAGACATGAGTCTACTTCTACTTCTGCTCTAACTCCACGCATGCCATAATTCCAGGTCTTTCGGGAAGGAGCAACATGCAGAACGCACAAGAGGTAATGATGACCCCAGCACTCCTTATTGTTGCTAATAAGATTCTTATTTAGTCTGTAAGTTTGCTACTAGACAGTACAGATGTGCTGGTTTCCCTGGCTCCTCGGAGTGGAGTGGACACATAAGCACTTGCATAGTTGTTTGAAGAGGCATCTGTGAAGCACTTCTGCTGCTGCTGAGGAGCACAGCTAAGCAAGCAATGCCAAAGAAGAGGCAGCAGGAGCTTTAGTCTCTGCTTCCTCTCTGCTGCTTCCCCCTCACCAGCATTTGCTGTCATCTTGTGTGGGACTGAACCAGCTGGTAGTGGAGGAGCAAGCACAGCTCATTATATTAGTCAAGTATTAGCACCATGGGAAAGGGTCAACTGCAAAATGAAGGTTATTCTGAGGAGTATGACATCAATCCAATATTATTAGCTGTCAATATTGCGCGTTTCCTGTGAGTATCTTTATAAATGACAACAGCAAACCTTCATGGCAAATAACTACTTAAAAGACTTACTTGTATAATTCCAGAATTGACAAAAAAGAGCAAATACTTTCAGAAGGGGAGGCGTGCAAAATAACACAAATCTCAGGAATATTATTTTAACTGAGCATAAAGAAATTGCCAACAAAGGTCTGAACTTATACTTCTTCAGCCTGTCACACCAGGACTTGCTTGCCTTGGTAGTTGAAAGCCTAAAAGCAAATGCTGTTTGCAAGTGGATACAGAGAGTTTGAACTAAGGAGGATAGTCCGTATTTTCTGCTAACACAGTGCAAAGATGTTGCCACCAATGCCTGGGTTCCAAATCTAGTAAAATGCAAATGTTCTAGGTGTTAAAATAACCACTCTTGAACACTCTCTGAAGATATTAATGTTTTTCTATTTAAATATCCTATTTATTAATAGCGTTCAATATTAACACAAAGAACCCCCTGCATGCACCAGCCAGCAGGTAGCAGACATCTCACTTCAGCTGTTTTATGAGCAATATGATTAACAAAGCCAACTGTACAAATTCCAGTTTTATTCATTTGCTGATGCTTATTTTGATTCATTTACAATTACGCCAGTAACTGGCATAACTGTTTAGATATATTTGGAAAATATCCAGAAGTGGATATCTTAATTATAGATTTATCCCAGTAGTAGATACTCACATTGTATAATATCAACTTTATCTATCAGGAAGCGCTATGCCGATTCCTAAGGCAAAAGACTAGTGGAGGCTGTGGTTTATTAGATTATTGCAGACAGAATAGGTATGACTGCCTATCCTCTGATGGTGATCATTCAGATTCTAAGTGCTTTTTCATAAGCTAAGTGCTTGGAAATGCAAAAGTCCTGCCAACTCCAATACAAAATGGTAGAGATATTTTATTTTCTGAAGCGCCCATTCAAATACACCAGAGAAATCCAGTTCTGGGGGACCTTAAACCGCAGCTGTCTGAAGCACAGTCAAAGACAGAACTTAGCTGACAGTAGTCTACCTTAACCCATCATCCCATGCATTAGTGCCAGGGGACTCCATGCATCTACTGTCACAGCTGCAGTACTGGCCATGATGCCCACTCCAGCACGCAGGCCAGGCTGGGTGCCTGCAGCAGTTACAGTGGGGACCAAACCATGGAGGTACACATGAAGCAGGACAAGACGAAGGGCACTAGAGAACTCAAGCTGTGTCTGGCATAAAGGCTAGGAGTGTTTAACTTACAGGCAATTGCGACAGCTCTTTTCATAAGGCCTGGATCAGTGAATTGCATGTTACAGACATGATGACTTTTAATTTGAGATGTTTTTAATTCACTTCTGAATATGAGATGATCATGGCAAGGGGGAAGGTTGAGTCACCATCTCTGGGTATTTAAAAGATGGGTAGACAAGGTGCTCAGGGACATGGTTTAGTGGCAGATAGGAATGGTCAGACTCGAATATCCTAGAGGTCCTTTCCAACCTGGTGATTCTATAATGCTAAATGAAAACAGAAGTGTTTTATGTAGACTGAAATGAGTTTTTTATTTCTTTCTCTCTCAGAAGATTAAGAAATTAGAAAAATAAATAAAACAACCTCTCCAGTTCTTTGCATTACACCAACTACCCATTCGACTACAGATCAGGTTTTGCACAATAATCTTAGAGCTGTTTTTCCCTCTAGATAAATTCTCTGAGTTGCTGTTTCCAGCAGAGGCAGCTTCTGAAAAGTCAGGCTGAACACAATATGTACCCTTCAGTTTAAAAGCAAAGCAACATGTGCCTGCTCTAGATTGAAAGTGGCTCCATGAGGGCTGGTTTAGCACTTCCATGTCATCAATGTTCAGAACATATCTATACATAAGATAATTGCAAATTCATGATAATGTACTTGGCATGATTTTCCTGAGCTTATTCTGATATATCAAAATTGCTGCCTATTTTGCAATTAATAACATGTATTTGAGTACTTTCTTATTAAAGCAGAATATTTTGTACCAGGAAAACACATTTCCATCTTTTAACTCAATTTAAAAGTGAATGAACTTTGTAAAATCAATGTTTTCCTTTCATGAGGCAGGAGAAAAACATCTTCATTTTACATAATACAGTGAATTAAAAAATGCAGGTACCAATATTTGACTTGTCTGTGACTGAGAGTCAATGGAAAACTTTAATACTTGCTTTAACTTCACTCACATCTATCACAAAGACTAAACAAAGCATTTCCATTGCGCAGCTGAAGTTATTTCTGGCTATTGATTTTTTCCTCAACTTCATTTATTCAAAATGAAACAGACATAAACTAACAACTGAGCTTATCCAAGAACTTATAAACAACTAACTCTGAATACTGACATATTTTGCCATCTTATGGCTGTCACTATTCCATAATTTCATATACAACATAAATTACATATAGCATCAATAATATGACAGTGATCCTTAAGGGCTTTAGTAACATGTAAGTCAAATATATCTTGCAGAGCAGCTCATGAAGTGCCACGGGAAAATTTCTGTTTGATTTTGAGTGGAACATAATTAAGTGCAAACTGTGAACGCCTATTTTGTTAACACTTTCTTTTTTACATGCTGAAGGTCATCTCTTAAGTTTGTCGATGCATCACACTGCCAGAAATAAACTGTCAGAAAGAAATGTCTTCTGTCTTCGGGGTGATAATTTTTGTAAAAATCCACAGCCACTTGCTCTGTATGTCATTACGATTTGCTAGCAGGTATAGAGAATGAAATTGCAGGGATTGTTGAAATTGCAACAACAATTGATTAGAGGAAAGTAAAAAACAACTTTTTCATGGAATCATAGAATAGTTAAGGTTGGAAAAGACCTCAAGATCATCAAATCCAACCGTCAACACAACATCAACGTGCCTACTAAATCATGCCCTAAAACACCACATCTACACACTTTTTGAACACCCCCAGGGATAGTGACTGTACCACTTCCCTGTGCGGTCTATTCCAGTGCTTCACCACTCTTTCAGTAGAGCCATTTTTCCTAGTGTCCAATCTAAACCTCCCGTGGCACAACTTGAGTCAGTTTCCTCTTGTCTTACCCCTTGTTACTTGGGAGTAGAGACCAACATCCACTTGACTACAGCCTCTTTTCAGGTATTTGTAGAGAGCGATGAGGTCTCCTCTCAGCCTTCTCTTCTCCAGGCTAAACAACCCCAGTTCGCTCAGTTGCTACTCATAAGACTTGTAGTGTTTTCAAGACTAGTTATCCAGAACCACAGAGCAGGTAGAGAAAAAGGTTAATACTCCAAAAAAAGCCACAATCGACACGGGTCTTATCTCCACTGTAATTTATAATACTCCTTCTGGCCTTTCAATTTCCAGTCTATAACTTGGGAAAGATAGGGGCTAGCTGTAATTTGTGTGCGTCTTTCTTTGGAAGGCTTATTTCAGCTGCTGCTGCAAAACCTACTGAAGCATAAATCTTATCATTTTAGTTGGGACCAAACAGCATTGTCCTCATTGATTTATGTTCTCTTTGTTTCCTTCTGCAGTCTCTGATTTACTTCCTTGCATTTGGGATGATATCAAAAAAGTAAATTGATGTGCACATTAACAAAAATATATTTAACTGTCTTACACTCAGCTGCAGGATCCATTTAAGTGTCCACATAAATTTGTATCAAGGGACCCAGCACTGGGTACAATCTTATCCCACTTTCACCACTACTTTGTGTGTTTACCTTGTCACAGTGTATATTTTTTTCTGATGAACTAGACAGAGTTCAGCTCACCATAACTATTTAATGCTGGGCACAGACTTTCATCATAGATTGAGTCCCATCTAATATTATCATTGATTAGCAATATCTTTGAATGGCACCAGATTTTAGAAAGCAGTGTGTAATGCAATGTTATTAGTGAGAACTTGGCTTTACATAACATGAAACCAGCTATAAGGAACAATGAAGAACATTATGAATGTTGCAAGCAGAGAAGTTTTGCTCTTCACTAGTAAAAGGATTTAACAAAAGGATTAAGCTCTATATACCCATTTCTCTGGCCAAAAGAGACTGTTAGTCTAAATGGAATAATGCATTTGTATTATTACTTTACTTTTATTATATTGAGCTATATTTCAACCTGTTATGGAAAGTCAGATATTATGCCCACAAACTTTTAATATTCTGTCTCAGGGATTTTTTTCTGAAAATTGCCATTCTCCTTTTATTTCATTCTTATTTATTTATTTACCCTGAAATGATAATGCAAAATATTCTTTTTTTGGGAGTTCATCCATAAGACATCTTAACACACCTGTCTCTTCTGCTGAATATCTAATTCTCTAGGAGAGACTTTTCTTCCAAAAATATTCTGAAGTGAAGAAAATAAGTGATTTATGCCATACAGACTTAGGTCTCTCATTGTCTATCTCTTTTGCATTCTACTGCAATTGCAATACAGTGCTGAAAATAAATTTGACACATCTATAAAAGTAAAGTTGGCAGTCATTTCTAAATGCTGGCTTTTGTAAAGAATCATGTGGAACAAAACTAGAGAGGAAGCAGAGCTGAGAGAGCTGATAGACACAGTACAGTGTCCACACAAAATGGTGTAGAAATTTCATCAATTCATAGCTTTGGCAAGAATCAACTTTGTAGATAATTAATGGAAATATATTTAGCATATTTGCTGAAGTCGCTGTTTATTTTCCTCTTCCATTCTCTACAACTAGTACATTACAGCACATGAAAGAGACCACCACAGAGCCAAGACAAAAACTTGAATGGACCATTGTTAGGACTCCCCAATTCATGCAATATGCTTCAATAGTTCTGATTTCCTTAAAAGGGCATTATATCATTATATAACATTTATGACCTTAGTTCTTCCCATACACGGATAGCTAGTAGAGAGTTGATAGGCTGAGAGAGTTGAGGTTGCTCAGTATGGAGAAGAGAAGGCTATGGGGAGTCTTTATAGCAGCCTTTCAGTACTTAAAGGGGGCCTCCAGGAAAGATGGTGACAGACTTTTTAGCAAGGGCTGTTGTGGCAGGACAAGGAGCAATGGTTTTAAACTAAGGGAGGGTAGATTTAGACTGAATATAAGGAAGAAATGTTTTACAATGAAGGCGATGAAACACTGGAATAGGTTACTCCAGGAGGTAGCAGAGGCCCTCTCGCTGGAAACAGTCAAGGTATGGTTGAGCAGGGCTCTGAGCAATCTGATCCAGTTGAAAATGTCCCTGTTTATTGCAGGGAAGTGGGACAAGATGACCTGTAAAGGTCCCTTCCAATTCTGTGATTCTAATTGCAGATCCAAAAGAAGATACATAATAGTTGTGGCTTTGCCTAGGACTCCATAGGTCTAATCGTGCTTGCACCCATCCTGATCGGAATAGAGCTCTTAAGGATAAATTAGACAAAATAACAGCCCCCAAGTAACTGTCTTGGTTATTGTTTTTTTATTATTATTTCAGAATTTAAAACTAATCCCTTCAACTGCTTTCATTATTAACCAGCTCTTTAAAATTAATTTCTTTGTGACTGTACTCTCTTTTGCTCTCTATAGCAGGGAAGGTCAAAAGGAGTGCTGATAAGGGTTTTCTTCTGTGGAAATGGTTTATGTTGGAATATGACACTTTGTCAAATCCTAAACTTCTCGTATAAACCTGCCATTTTGAACAAACCTTCATTGCAAAATTTGTGTATCTGCAGGGCAAAAGATGAGGAGAGGAATTAAAAAAAGTTTCCCGAGCATACTAACAGAAAAATTCTGTGTAAATGTCCTGAAGATGTTGGAGAATTATATGCAAATCCCCCACTGTTTTGGATCAATGAAGAGCAGTTAATCCTTCTTAGTTCCTCCTTTTGAAGAAGTTTTTCATTATTTATTGCTACCAATAAAGAAACTAAAGCTGTAAACTTGTATTAGGACACCCAATGGGGAGGTGAAGTGCCAGTCCTGATTCAGTTAGAAATGGGAATGGCATGTGATCTCCTATTGGTGAAGTGAATGTTTTATCCCCATGTCAAGATGGGTTATCTCTCTGTGGTTTTGTTTTCTTTTATGTCTTGCTTTCCCCAGTGAAGAAATTGGAAATATCCTGGCTTTATTCCAGTAAAGAATGAAAAATTTAAAAAAATGAACATGTTTTCTCCTGAGACACAGTTCTTGTTTTCTAGACTTCTAAAATCAGGAGTGGCTAAGAACTGAAAATGTAGCAGAGACTAGCCAAAAGTCAAAGCAAAGATAAAGAATCTGAAGAATGGATTATGCATTTGGCAGAGAAACCATCAATGGCTGTTTCAAGTCAAACTCTGCTCATACGTGGACACTTTAAGGCTGTCAGGTTCGTGTTTATTTGCACTAGAAAATACTAAATATTTTCTAATATTCAAATTTCTTGATTTCAGAGAGTGGTTGATACTGTGGAGAGTTACACTGTCATTCAGAAGGACGTCAACAGGCTTGAGAAATTGGCTGGCTAAAAAGCAGCTTTGTCAAGAAGGACCATGGGATCCTGATAGACAACAAGCTGAATATGAGCTAACAAAGCACTTTGGGGGCAAAACAAAGCAAACAGTATCCTGGGATGCATTAGGAGAAGTGTTGCCAGCAGGTTGAGGGAGTTGACCCTTCCCTTCTACTCGGCCCTGGTGAGGCTTCATCTGGAGCACTGTGTCCAGTGGAGGGCTGCCCAGCACAAGACAGACATGAACTTACTGGAGAGAGTCCAATGAAGGGCCACCAGTTAAGGGAATGGAACATCTCTCCTCTGAGAAAGGATGAGAGCTGGGATTGTTTAGCTTGGAGAAGCCAGCATGGCTTCACCAGGGACAAATCCTGTATGACCGACTTAGTGGCTTTCTATGATAGGTATTGAGCAAGAAAGGGTTAACCTAAGAACTACATCAATTCTGCATTTCAGGAATTAATCTGTTGAAGTTATATTTTCAAGTATGCAGTTTTATTTAAGTGATTGATAATTTACTGAGGAGTGTTTTTGTGTTTTTAAGTTGTGAAAACTCCTGCCAATTTCCTTTTGCTTAGTGGCCCTGAAGGTTTCCCTGAGAATATGCCAGAAGAACTTGTACAATCATACAGACACATAATGATCTTTTAATATCTTTGAAAAACTTCCAATACGTGATCCCAAGGCCTCAAATCAGTCTTCTTTAAATATACGTATCTTCTATCCTTGATTTTCTAGTGACATCTCTTTTCAAAAATCCACCAGACAACATTTGCTCCTTGAACGTTTATTAAACGCTTTCTCTTTTACTCATTTAAATGGGTCCCACCACTCACCAGGAGAATATTTAATTAGTCTGAAATGCTCTCAGAGCAGAAACAGTGATCTGCAAAACAAACAGATCCTGCAGATACAGCCCCTGTGTGCAGTACAGCCATAATGGGGCAGAGAACACCAATTTCCTCTACCAGATGCGTCAAGATGTTGCGTTCTGTATAAGGTATCCATGTAACTGAGACAGATTCAAATAGTGTTGTAGAAGGGTGGGAGGAGGGGAAGGCTTATTATGTTTTGTTTATGGTAAAACTAAGGTAGTTTTAATGTCTCTCATATGCATATAGATTATGTAATTTTTTTATATGCATGATTCTAAGGTCTTTTTTCCATAGGACGCTGTGCATTGTACAGGCAATTCTGACTGAGTGCTAGTTAATTCTGTTCTTCTATGTGTATGTGTATAGCTATATCTACTGTGTAGCACAGCAAATGCAGGTATTTCTGTGGTGATCGCTCTAACCCCTCCATGTTTAAAATAGCCAAAACAAATTATTTGATTTTTATGTTGATCTTGAAAGAGGAAGAAATGCAATTACCTTTGATTAAGAGTTAGGGGACTTATATGTGGAGGAAGAGCAAAAGATCTGTTAAACTAAAGGGTAAAATTAACCATATTACTTGCCTAGGATCACAGAGGAATGCTATAACAGAAAGGAGAAGATTCTATTTTCCAAGGACTTGCAAGAATGTATACCACAAAATCATTATTTTGTTATCTTTTGATCTCTTTTGCCAAAGTTCCAAAAATATACAACTAGGCAAGTACGTCATGAAAACAATTTGGTAGGTATAAGCATCCAGAAGATATTCTTGAGGTTAAAAATTGTTGGAAAACTTTGACTACATACGTGTCTATCAATGGTGTGTTTGCAGACGGTAGACTTCTGGTCACAGGTAAGAAAGGTTCAGATCTAACATGAAGGGTAGCATAAGCTCTTTAGATGTACCATATATTTTTGTAAACTAATGGAAACTGAAAATATTTGAAATTTAATATACCTACTTAATCTTCAGTGTCTGCACTACAGTTTATGCTGCGTCTCTTACTGAAATGACTGACAGAGGTTGATCAGTGACTGCGCTCACTGAATGACCATGATTATAAAATCAGTAAGGTTGGGAAAGACCTTTAAGATCACGTCCAGCCATCAGCCTAACACCACCATGCCTGCTAAACCATGTTCTGAAGTGCCATGGCTGCACATTTTTTTAACAGCTTCAGGGATGGTGACTCCACCACTAACTTGGGCAGCCCCTTCCAATGCCTCACCTCTCTTTCAGTAAAGTAAATTTTCCTAATAACCAGCCATAGTATATTTATGCAATGCTTGATGTAACCAAGACTTTTTCTTGGTGGCACTGTGAAAGAGGTTTGGCACAACGTTCGCTACTTTATCCAGTATGAAGTTTGAAGCCAGTCTAACGGGTACACTATATATGTACATACATATCAAAGACTATATAGCGCTCACATCTGAAAGTGACACATAGTTTGAACATATTAAGCTTCACAAATAGGATAAATTAAAAAAAAATAAGGGCTCCTTTTTTCTTAGTGGATGACAACACAGTACTGAAACACAGGAATAATTGCCCCAGAGGGGAGTAGGAACTGATGGACAGAAGGGAAGGAGGTCTAGTAGTGGGAAGAGGTATTCTTTGGGGCCACTTCGTCAACATCTTGATGCACCCATTTATCCCTGTGCTCAATAGCTACAAATGATCATCAAGGTTTGCCTGCTTTAGCAACAAACATGTTCTAGGATTTTTGGGGTGCTCAGGAGAAAGTTGGTGACAGATTTTAATAGGGCCTGTTGAAACTGGACAAGGGGTAATGGTTTTAAACTAAAAGAGGGTAAATTCAGGCCTGATATAACAATGAAATTTTTTACAATGAGGGTGGTGAAACATTGGAACAGGTTGCTCAGAGAGGCTGGAGATGCCCAATTGCCAAAAACATTCAAGGTCACTTTGGAAGAGGCATTGAGCAACCTAATCTAGCTGAAGATATCCCTACTTATTACCGGTTTGTTGGACTAGATGACCCTTAACGGTCCCTCCCAACCCAAACCATTCCATGATCCTATGGTTTCCGGGATAGGTTGTCACTAGATGGCACCAGCACAAGCGATTTCACAGAGTTTTGTGGGCGAGAGGCAGGATCACTGCATGCCTTGATGCTGTGGGCTCTGTCTGTTTTGGTGATGGTAGTGAGTGGGTGGGAAAGTGAGGACTCAAATGGCAAGGGAACAAATTTTCTTACACTTGCTAATATAGCAGGATTATTTATGGAGCCAGAGTCACCCCCTGAGGCCAGGCACTGCTGTCAGCTGAGCTCCTGGAATGCCAATTTGACTACAACTTAGTCCTGCCCACCTCTGTTCTGAGAGGGTGGCAAGTAATCTGGAGAAATGTATGATGATATTACACATATAATTTGAGGATATACACAGGGAAAGTGTTACTGGCTTCCCTTCTAAAGAGAAGCTGATTTACAGTGCCTAGAAATCATGTGATGCTTAGCAGAGGTGCAATAGTATTTTAAGTACCTGAATATCATGTAAAGGAGATAATGATGTGATTGATTGCACAGACATGTGAGAAACTAATCTGTGCACTAAAAGCTCTCCTGTAATCCATCATAAACAAAACTTATTCTGGACATTCAAAGAGCTAACCTAAAATATTTCTCTCAATAGTTTATGATAATTTTTTTACTTCATAGATTAATTTTCTGTCAGTTCTCCATCCATAAAAAATTTATTTTCTTTCGTAAAATCATTTTCTTGGAGAAAGCCAGCATTCAATGAAGGTTTGATATTTTGTGGCTTCTTGAATTGGAAAAAGGACCTTTTTTACTCCTGGGGCTAGGGTTTTAGGATGGGACATACAGCTCTTACTTATGACTGAGACAAGCTCTTGGAATTGGCACATTTGTTCAATAAAGCAGTTTTATGCCTTTTTTTGATCTAGTCATGTTTTCCTCTGAATTCTGAACATACTTGTGAGTTTTACTGATAGCGAATTATGTAAAGGTGAACTAGCTGTAATAATATCATTTTAATTTCTTCGTTTGCTTTTAATGACGCTGGCAATCTACTAGTATGGAATGGAGTAAAAGCTTTTCTATCAGGAATTTCAGATAGCTGCATTATTACTATAGCAAAGTCAGAAATAAACTGACTTTCATAATCACAGATGATCAAAACTTTTCTATACTTGCCACATGACATAATAAAACGCACTGGTTTTATAGACTGTCTTTGGACATTCATTATGTAGACTTTCTTAAAGCCTGTGGTGTCAAGATGGTTGTTATTAAAATATATTAGAGGTCTGTGCTTCAGAGTTATCATTCTGAATGCTTATTTGTCCATCTGGAGCTATAGCTCTGACAGAGACAAGATGAAACAAAATCTTTGCTTTAGAACACTTTCAAAGTGATCTAAAATCTATTTCTAAATAAATATAAAATAACACAGCATCTGGGAAATGGGGAAAAAAATACTGTCTGTGCTCTGGGATGGAGAAAATTACTAACTGTGTCGTGTCATTTCTGCAGTGTTTTGCCTTGTAGTGTGTACATGCTGTGCTAGGAGACTTGCCTTTCAGGCAGATCACAGAAAGTGAAAAGAAAGCGGAGGCAGAGGTCAAACTCAGCTGAAATCCCTGCTAGTGCTTCTGAGGTATATGCTGAAAACAGCATGCAAGAGCCAGATTAAGCAGGCAAGAAATTGTCACCCTGTGACAGAGGTTGCTGTTTCTGGAAGAATGCCAGTATTAGTTGATCCAGAGTTGCATTAGGATTTGTGCATGGGTTGAAAGGAATGACATTACCTCACATTTAGAACTTCCTCCAAAAGGATATGTTTTTTCTCTAGCTCCTAATCATATAGAAATGGTGAAGTTTCATTGCTTTTAAGATTTCCTGAAGATTCAATCAATATCACTTTACTTGACCCCCTAAGTAGTAGCATTTTTCTTCAACAAGCAAAATTCAGTCTCTATATGTGTTGCAGATATTTTCAAGTGCCTGCTGCTACCGAAGCTAACGGGTTACTTCTGTTTCTTACTCTTACTGCAATTTCCCAGTCGTATATCCTCCTCTTTTTCCATTTCATCACTTCAGTGCTTACATACACACAGAAAATCCAAAAGGAACAACCTTTCTCTTGAATAGTGAAACCAAAGTGATTGTATATTAGGAGCATAAAGACAAGTGCATCCAGCTCCTGGTAACTGAGATTTGTCTTGGTTAGTAGAGGCATAGAACAAAAGTGATCATGAATTTGCAAATGTAGCACTCAAGGCACCACACCTGGAAGAGAAGACATTTGGACTCCCACCCCCAATTCACTTAATAATTCACCAAATCATAGAACAGTTTGGCTTGGAAGGGACCTTTAAAGGTTATCTGGTCCAGCCTGACCTGGAATGAGCAGAGGCATCTTCAACCAGATCGGGTTGCTAGATTAATATAAAATGCATTATAGGCTTAGACCATTGGGCCAGAGCCCTGCTACTAGTTAAACTGTGCAGACAAAGTGACAGAAATATGGGGTGATTATACCCTATACTCCCTAATTTCCATACCACTGTTCTTGGAAGAGACTGCATCATATAAAAAATGTTTAGGGTGTTTTCTTAGGAACTGGGAATTATGAAGTCATGTTTTTTAGAGAAGGGATTAGCAAAGTCTGTGGCGGCTTCAAAGAAAAATTGCTGAAGTCATGAGCACATTACATCTGCTACCTTCCTTCTGTGACTGCTATTGGTGAAACCACGCTGAGGATAATGGATTTGGTTCTGGAAAACATAATTCAGAGAAAATCTAGGGAAAAAAAATCAACACATGCTTTCTATTCTTTTTAGTTAAAAAAAAAAAAAAAGAGTACTACTGTAACTTCATCTACATAGGAATCAATATGATGAATAATATTTTCATAGAAGGATTTTTGGTCAATCCAGGTAAATACGTAATGAAATCCAACATTGGTAATTTGAAGTCAGACAAATTAAAAACCAGGTGAATATGATTCACTGAGTAGCCACCTGATTAACTAAGCTGTTTGCGAAGGGCTACAGTGGATTTCTTCTACCCTTAGGTAAAGAGGGGATATTTTGATTAAGGTAGATTTAGGCCAAATGGAAGCATATTCTGTAGTTTTTCATAGGGGTGGGTGGATTGATGCCTAAAACCTTCCACCTATCTTCATGACCCAAAGGTGAACAAAATTAACTTATAACTGAGTAGCACATTGTATGTGAATGTGTCAACCTCTTCTTGACAAAGGGTTGATCTACATTCTTGAAAACAGAGGTCCCAAAAACTTAACCCAGGGAGGGTGTCTGAGCTGTGAAGGGCTCTCCCATAATGAAAAGTTCAAGTTACAGTACTTTTTCTGCCACGCTTCTTGCAGGACCTCCAGGCATGGCCTTTTCTGCTTGGCTGAGAAAAGTTGAGTGCCACTTATAAGAAGGATGGGAAAAGGAACTACAGCACATTTCCAGGCCTTCTCTTCTGCTGGGAGACAGAGGAGGCAGTGGCAGAAGAGGTATGGGAAATGAAGACTCAGGGACTCAATTAATATTACAGATTTCGTGATTCTATCAAGAGATAACCAATTTGATACTGGTTGGTCGGTTGGTTTTTTTCATAGAATGACATAATGTTAAACTGCACCTGTACTTGTGATGGCTTCTGCTCCAGGGCTTTCAGGCCCAGTGGTAGCGAATGATTGCATCCTCAGGCTATTCTCCTCTGGAGCAGACTGGGCACAACCGCATTGCGTAGCACCAAACCTCCCACCTTTATTCTCTTGTGCAGTTTTTCATTTCAAAGCAACTGACATAATGCCAGAGCTCTGCCACAACGCACCAGAAGGTTTTATAGCATGTTACTGAGGAAAGCACTGCTGTCTTGGATGTTGCGTAGCCAACTGATAGAGTGACGGAATGTTATGTAGCAAGAGGGAACCAAATGTGGTATGGTTTGGTTTGTGCTTTTCAGAAATGGACTCTTTTGGGAACTGTCCCAAGAACTGTACCTGAGTTTGGTGAAATGATGTTTATGCTGTGTGAGTAGACAGGGTGCAGAAATGAAGTGGGAACTGAGATCTGCCTAATAGGAAAGAAGCAGGAAGTGGTTTTCAGGAGAGCTGATCTTCCTCCCCTCAAGTTCTTCCCTTTCATATTAATAATTGAAGTATTAAATATTCATCAGACCCAGGACATCAACAACATGGGTTCACACATCCACCCTGACTTCTGTAAACGTCAGCATATACAACTGTCAATCTATCTGTCCTTCCCACCTTATTTTTTTAATCAGTTCAGTGATTCATGTTTGCAAATCCTAGAGTTTTAGGAAGTCTAGTTTTGAGTCTTTAATAACTGACTGCTTTTGTCTCACTAGATATCTTCTGTGAGCATGGCAAGAGCTTTTAACACTGGTCTCAATAAACTGCAAAATTTCAAATGGACAAACCAGAAAAAAATAACCCAATTTTTTCTTACTAGAAACTTTGTCTTGCTGATGCCTTTAGCCCATGGCAGTTATGACAACAATACCAGAAAAAGTGCATCTTTTCCATCTGCAGAAGTCCATCTGCAACTACACAATTGCATGGAGCTTTCCACTTCTACTGAGATCAAAGTTATTTCCTAAAGCCCATGATCTAATTTCTTCTACCATACTAGTTTCTGCTTGTAACTTCTTAAGCTGGTGAAGTTTTTAAGCAAACACCAAGAAAATCACGTATGTGATATTAATTACAGTGAGGTAGATGTAATAATTTTTATTTTATATTTTGTAGAAAAAAATCTGTGCAACGTACACTCTTCACCTGGAGTACTGTATTCAGTTTTGGAGCCCTCAGCACAGGAAGGACAAGAATCTGCTTGAGTGAGTCCAGAGGAGGGCCACAAAGATGGTCAGAGGGTTGGAGCACCTATTTGAGGACAGGATGAGAAAGCTGAGATTGTTCAGCCTAGAGAACAGAAGGGTCTGGGGAAACATGGTAGCAGCCTTCCAGTACTTAAAAGGGCCCTATAGGAAAGCTGAGGAGGGGCTCTTCAACAGGGAGTGCAGGGATAGGACAAGAGGAAATAGTTTTGAGCTGAAAGAGGGGAGTTAGTTGCCTTGTTTATTATGTTGTGTCTCGTAAATAATTGTGTGAATAGACACTCAGGAAGAGCTCAATGAGACCTAGAGGAAATTATTAAATTACCTCTCTAAATTACTTGACCACAAAAAAAGCAAAATGAAGTTTAATAGTGACACTTTGCAGTTTTCTAATGATGAAACACTGACGCAACTGCAATTATTCTGAAAACTCTTAAATAAATCTTCTTATTAATATGTCATGTTCATCTTCTAACACATAGACATACACTTCTATCTTCCACAGCTTTCAATTTTCCCATTGGATGTATTTTAACTCTGATCCTTTTTGTTGGTCTTTTAAGGGATTTTCTCAGATTGAGCTTTATCTTTCTTTAAGTTTTGTACCCAAAAATGAATGTAGGACTCCTGCACCATTACTAATGTCGAGAGAGCATATAGGTGCCCCTGAAGTTTAGGTAGTACTAAGAATTTCAAAACACAACCATCTGTATTTATCAATACAACTTTTGTTTAGCAGAGAGGTTTTGGGGAATCAAACAGACATATGTTATTTCTATCAGCCTGTGTGTCATTTACATCCATACTAGGGTATGGTGACTTACTGGGCACCAATATTCGTCTTTCCTCCCCTGAGCACCAGCCTATTGCACAGCTCTTGGATGATACAAAGTGGTCATAGTTGTCTCTAGCCTTGACATAACATTTTGTGAAGTTGAAGTCACAAAACTTTGTTACTGGTGGGGATTTGCTCTCCACCTAAATGAGGATTGTGCAGCTAATTATCTAGGCTCTCTTTACGGTTAGTGAAGAGTAATGGGTATTCCCAGAAGATTATTTAGCATATCTATTTTAAACATCCGCCTTGAGTGGGATGAGTCATCATTGCGAGGTGCCCATGTCTGTCCACTGACTACAGAGGAACCTAGATATCTACTTTACAGCTAGACGGCTAAGTCCTAGATGGCATAGGTTAAATGAGATGAATCATTACTGGTGACTGCAGAAACAGATGGGTCTATACCAGCAATAAGGAGAAGGTTTTGTGTTATGACTTTCTCTTGCAGTTTAACAGTCTTGCCACAGCAGTTATCCATGAAGGGGTCACTCCTCCCAGTCAGCTTCTCTCATTAAAGAGAAGTTCTTTTGTGGCAGCTTGAGGCCCCAGCTAGGTAGGTAGCCAGATGGAAAACTCACCCGTCCTCTCCCTTTGCTGAGCAAAGAAGGTCATCTTTGTTCTTTGCTTTTCAGAAAGGAAGAACATCACAGCAGTTTCGAATCCTGCCCAAGCAAGGACAGCAGACTGGCTGTAGGTCATCAGAGACCATCCATAAGCACTATGGTTGGGCTGGAGAGATCATTATGAAGATACTAAGGACAAAACAGGCATGTTGTAGAGGTGCTGCTATTGCTGTTGAGAGCAATCAGTAACATAGTTCGAATTCACAGAGAATGGTTCCAGATTAAGCACTAAAGGAGTCTAGTATAGGATCAAAGGAAATACAATGGTACTATGGCCATGGCTGCCCCTGCCAGCACCTGCACTCTGTCCAAACTGCCTTGCATAATGCTGGCTTTTGTGTAACATACCAATCATCACTAACTAAAAAGCACAGTGCTATATAAGCCTTTCTGCAAAACACAAGTTCTTGTAGTGTTCTCATAAAGGAACAATTCCCCATATGTTTCTTGACATTTGAAATAATGGATGTTTCCTGGGGAAGGACTATTAATGAACTAAAGAATTTAAATGCCTATAGACAATCCATTACTTAATAATACTCAAACTTCTGAAATGGTCTCCACTGTTATGTGGATGTGGGGATCTCTGGGAATGTCCCTAGTGAATCATAGAACTATAAAATATCTCACATTGGAAGTGATCCCTGAGGATCATCACAACTAACTCCATGCTCCTTGCAGGACTAAACCATATGACTAAGAGAGTTGTTCAAATGCTCCTTGAACTTTGACAAGCTTGGTGCCATGACCACCTCCCTGGGGATCCTGTTCCAGTGAGCAGCCACCCTGTCAGTGAAGAAGTGAAGGTATTAGTGAAGCTAGTTAATTCACTAGCTGTGTCATGTCCTATGGCTCGTTTGTGAACTTGTGATCTCTGTCTACTGGGGACTATCCCGACGAAGATGTCCAACCATGCTCTCTCTCCCACCTCATATTCTCAGAAGGTATCACCCCTTCCTGCAGAGCATTTGGATGAAGTGACAGCTGAGAAGGTTGTATTAGAGATGCTGTGGTTTTATTTTCCCTTGTGGAAAATAAACATTTTCTCATGAAGCAATGGCAGCTCACAAGAATTCAAGAGTTGAAAAACATTTCTTCTTCCTTTTTCCTAGATAGCTATTCATATAAATCTATGCTGCAGTACTACTTCTGCTTAACAAAATTATCATCTGTATTTTCAAGTACAGAATTCAGAATCATGAACAATTACTTTCTAAATTATCTAATTATCTGAATAAGCAGATGATAACATACTAACATTGGCAAAGAAAATATATGCTAACTTTGAACTGAAACGACTGTAGGCTCCCACCTTTGCATTCAATAGGGAAAACCGTTCAGTCCTGTCGGCTGCCTGTTCTTTCTGCTGCCAGCAGTGCTAACAGTTCACTTTGACTCAAGGATCCGTCTGCTAGCCAAGTAGTATAGCTTGGCTTGGAAACTAGAGCCTTCACCTAGCTTACAACTGATGCCCAGCTACTGAGATGATTTGGAGATCCAGTGCTATATCCTTACTGCTGACATTTGTTCCACGTGAACAAGTCGTATGAGGAGCGGCTGAGAGAGCTGGGGTTGTTTAGCCTGGAGAAGAGGAGGCTGAGGGGAGACCTTAATACTCTCTACAACTACCTGAAAGGAGGTTGTGGAGAGGAGGGAGCTGGCCTCTCCTCCCAAGTGACAGGGGACAGGACAAGAGGGAATGGCCTGAAGCTCCGTCAGGGGAGGTTCAGGTTGGATATCAGAAAAAAATTCTTCACAGTAAGAGTCATTGGGTACTGGAACAGGCTGCCCAGGGAGGTGGTCGAGTCGCCTTCCCTGGAGGTGTTTAAGGAACGGGTGGATGAAGTGCTGAGGGACATGGTTTAGGGAGTGTTAGGAATGGTTGGACTCGATGATCCAATGAGTCCTTTCAAACCTTGTGATTCTGTGGTTCTGTGATTCTGTGATGCTACCCACCCAACCTGAGTCTGGTCACTGTAGCACCGAGGAGCCCAACCACACTTACTTCTGAAAGAGTTTAGATTTATCCTAACAGTGATACTCTCCAGGAGCGTAAAACACAGGGAAGCCAGGTACTAACCAATGACATTTTCTATGGTCTTGTATAGTAACTCCGTGCTAATGGTTAAATTGCTTTTGGCTTTATCTTCCCAGCTATACGTGCCTGAGGCAGCATAAGCATTTGTCTTTATGTCAACAAAGAAGCCATTTGCCCCAGTTTCTGCCTTCTGCACATGAACTGAAAAGCCTTCTGGCTCCTGATGCCAGTTTCCATGGGTTCGTAGAGTTCAATAACCTTTTACTGGCTGCACATATTATCATCAAAAGAAACTGTGAGTGTGAGCCTTCACTTGGACATTGATAGGTAATTGCCTGCTTCCTCCCAGCAATGTTCTTCTCTTATGTTCCAGTCACCTACCATTTGTGATCTTAATAACTTTCTCTTCTGCTGTCCTCTCCCATTTTCCCTCAGACAATGCGTGTCTTTTCTTTCACCTCTACCCACATTTTCTTCCCATAGCATAGTGACAGCTTACATCAAGCTGCAAATTTTCCACTTTTTCTTCCTAGCTTTTAAAAGAAGCCTTTGTGTTAAATGAAGGAAATAATTCTGTCACCATGACCTGTAATGAGAACACAAACCACTTTGACTTAACAGTACTACACAGTCGGAAGGATATGTCTTTTTTTTTTTCAATTTTAAGTAACTAAAACCTTGAGAGTTTGAAAAGGAATTGGGGATCAGAAGAGGGAGATCAGGCAAAAGCCTGTGTTGTCTTGCCTACCTTGTTATTCAACATGTTTTCCAGAAGTAAAATATCTGCTACAGTTGCCTTAGTCGAGTATTCCCACCATCAGATTTGGCCAAGCAGTAGGGAGACCACAGCATATGTTCAACAAAGCTACTGCACTCAGCGTCATGACTGTTTTTTCTTTGTGCTAATCTCTACCAAGGGCAAAATACAATCCAGAGCCAAACCTAAGCTCAAAATGTCTTTACAGTTGTAGAAGCAGCAAGCTTACTGTTTAAAATTTTATACCTGTGTTTGATTAAGAAGTAGAGCAAACAGACCTGTGACAACAATATCCCTTCCTTTCTCCTTAGACAGCTGCAGACAGCTCCAATGTGACTTGGTGCCTGCCAAGGACTAAAATTTTCTTCAGTCTAGCTCATGGGTTAGTATGAGAGATGACTAGGTCCCTGCTCCAGGGCCTCCTGGCCAGCCATCAGAGCTCTCAGCAATAATGCCCTGCAACAGGAGAGCAAAAGTGAGTGTTGTGGATACTTAGGAAGGAGAGCAGAGACAGTGATAGCAGTGAATGTAAAACAAGATCAGGTGTGTGCACATCTGTTTTATATTACATTACACCCTGCTAATACAGTTTCTCCTTGCTAGGAAAAAAAAAGTTATAAACAAATAAATATAGCACATGCTGCTTATCACCCCTTACTGCTTAAAGTAATGTTTCCTCTTCTACTAAGATAAGTCTTCTGGTAGAGGCATTTTCCAAGCTATTTCTTTCAGTACCTCATCACTTTTGTCTGGTCTTTAATATGTATTTTTTCTTCACCACAGAAGAAGTGTAATTTAAAATTAAAACAGATATTTTGTTGATGTATCCTATTCAGCATCAAGTAGTTCAAGACTGAAGAGATTAACTGGTGAAAACAGGGCTTGAAGAGAACGAACGTTCACCTGGCCTTGCTTGTGACCCCCCGCACATTCAATGAGACCAAAACGATTCCTGGAAATGTTTTTCTAACCTATTCTTTAAAAGCACTGGAGATTGCAATTCTACAACCACTCTAGGCTGTGTACATCAGCACTTCACCAACCATATGATTAGAAACTCCTCTTTTAAGGTGAGAACTGCATTTCCCATCACTACAATTACTCCCTTTATTCTCATTGTACATAGGGAATAATATACAACTGCCCTCTGTATGAAAACTACTTGGAGACTATTATTGTGCCTTTTAGTCTTTTCCAGACTGAACAATTTCTTCTGGTTCTTCATCACAAGCCCTGTCTCCTAATCCATCAATCTTTTTATTTTTCTCCCAACCCTTTTTTTCTCTATTTATTCCAGGTGGTCTAAATAATTCCCAGAACTAGTTCAGTTCAGCAAAATATAGAGTTCAGCTCTAGATTTAATTCCACATTCAGACACCTAGATTTATTTGTCCATAACGTGTGCCTTCAAAAGTCATGAAAGTGTCTAACCCTCTCATAGTCTATGAAAATCTAGTTAGTCTGGTCAGTGGAGTCCAGAGAGTTATTCAGTTTATCCTAAAGTAGGCATATTTAGTCAAATAAATGGCTTTGAAGGCTCCACTGTGTTCACTGCAGTTGCTGCAACATTGGATGTCTAGTGCTATTTGAGATGCCTCTGAATATCCTGCTCGAAATCCAGCTATTATTCCAGAAGGATACAGTCTCCAATAGTCTCCATGTCACATCACCAGCCCCATCTCTAAGATGTCTTACGACATCTCAATGTGTAGAGATGGTCTCTCAGATGTTTATATTTAGGCAGCTAAACTGAGCTCACTACTGACATGTAAATTCTTACACTGCAAAGTCAAGGTCAGGTACAGATTCAGAACCTTACTGTATAACAGTAAAAGCTACACATGATGCCAGAAGCTGTGCACACAGCCTATAATGATAAATGCAAGGATGTTCATTATGTATTTATGGAAAAATATTGTAGTGCCCATAAGTAGTTAATCTTATCAGAGGAGAAGAATGTTTGAGGTTTGTTGCTGTTTCTTTTTTTTTCTTTTCATTCTGGATGTGATATGTGAATTCTGACATCCTGTGTAAAACTATGCTGTAAGCAGAAAGGGACTCCAGAATCTAAAATTGTATTATTATTATTTTTTATTAACTTATTATTATTATTATCATTATTATTATTATTATTAAATGAGGAGGCAAATATGTTTGCTGGTGCAATAAAATGCAGTATTACCTGACTTTTCCATCTTTTACCTAACAAAATGTCAGATGCTTTCAAACCCTCTTCTTCTTGCTGCGCAAATATATACATGAGTTGAATGATTGCTTGCAGCTTCTGTGTTTTCACTTTAAAGATGCCATGTATATAAATTGATGGCCTGTCAAAGTTTCATTCAATATGGAGAAATTCATTTCTCCAAGGGCTGGAAAGTGGAATTGGGAAGACCATTTGTGCTAGTGGTGCATATGATGTAATGGATGAGTGAAAGTTACTACTCAATAAAAAGTAATTTTATCTGGGCTGGAAAATCCCTCCTTATATAATTTCATTTTCATGTGAGAAAGTGTAGACAAGATGACTAAAACAGGGAGAACAGAAAGGAGTGTTGGAGCTATGACAATCTCAAACTACTAAAAAGCCTGCAGAGCCCCTCTAAAACTACTGTAGATGCTCTGCTAAGTAGGAAGAGCCCTCCAAGGGTAGGAGGGAAGGAAGGTGATTTAGTAAGCAAACTGTTGCTGGATTATCTGGGTGAAAATTCTTGCTTTACTAACAGGGTATCAACTCTTCCACACAGATTTCATTTCTTTGCTTCACTCTGGATATTGGTTTGGGGCAGTTCAGGTAAAATCAACTGTTTTCTAGGAAAATTATGCTGTTTTGTGGGACCAGGGACCTGCAGTCAGCCTAAAGTAACAGGGCAGACCCCACAGCAGTCAGGCTTCTCACCAGTTTTGCTCGCTCTCTCCCTCTAAGGGTTGTTGCAAGTAATTTGTCCTCACCTTTTCTCCCTATTTGACCCAAAAAAAGTCAGTCTCATTCCTGTTCATCCTTCTGAGTGTATACAGCACTAGCAGTTAGCCAGGCAGTTCAGGTGGGTATCACTTTACCTCACCTTAAAGGACTCATTTCAAAACAAAACATCTGTCATGAAAAGCTAAGCTGTATTGACATTTGAGCTGATGCTCAAACACTAGACAAAAAAGGTAAGACACAGAATAATGGCTAAACGTTTGCTGAAGTAAAAAGGTTTTTCCACGTACTAGGAAGCCAATCAATAAAATTTGGCTCCATATTCCAAGGTGTCCATGCGTGCACTTGCTTTTCAGTCCTTGGCTGCCTATTTGATAACCCTCCCTACCTGATACATTGTGCAGTATTGTTGGTTAGCTCTAAGAAGAAACTTGATGTGGAAATGCTCAGTGAGACCGATTATATTCCCACTGGTTTAGCATGTTCTCCCGAGGCACAGTGAGCTAGACTTTGAATAGTGTTTCAGCTGTTATTACCTCTTTCCTTTTTTTTTCCTTCTTGACAGATGAATAACAAATACATAGTGGTGTCATAGTTCATTCTGTAAGCATCACAAGGCTAGAGCCTGTCTACCAACAATGATATTTCTTCTGTTTGTGACTAAATCAATGTAATGAATGTGTTAAATTTCTAGCCTATGATAGTAGACTCAATACCTGGGAATTAACACTGTCTTCAATCATTTTGCCATTCTATCTAGAAGTACATTAGCTATAAACTGCAAAAATGAGGGATATAATATAAAATTGAAAGCTGACAGATTAAAAGACACTTTGCTCCTTTAATTTTTTTTGTACAATTAATTCCACTTTTCTTCCTTTTTCTGCCCACCCTTTTCCTCAAGATACTCTAACGTTTACCCTGGGGGTAGTAAAATTCAATATATCAAATCTGCACTAATATGCCTACATGTATATTTAAATACAAACCTTCGCTTGCAAGTCAAGATACTCAAGAGAAATTAAAATATAACATTTTCTGATGCTGATATTTTGTTATCCTGATAATGCTGTCCTGTATTTTTTAAAGTTTATATACTGTTCTACTAATTTTGACTTTTAATGCCACAGTGGGAATTCACAGCTGTGCAGCAGGTCCTCAAGAGTCTGGAATAAGCAGCAGGAACAGCAGACACTGTAATGACCCTCTGCAAGAGATGTTATTGTTTGTCCCTGTGCTAACCTGGGTTTTGTGGTCAACACAGGGTGCAACAGCAGGGTCATCTTGAGCAGGTCACACAGGAACAAGTCCAGGTGGGTTTTGAGTATCTGCAGAGGAGGAGACTGCACAACCTTCCCGGGCAGCCTTTTCCAGCGCTCTGTCATGCTCACAGTAAAGAAGTTTTTCCTCATGTTCAGATGGAAGTGCCTGTGTTCTAGTTTGTGCCTGTTGCCTCTTCTCCTGTTGCTGGGCATCACTGAAAAGAACCTAGCCTCATCCTCTTGACACTCGCACTTTAGATATTTAAAAGCATTGATAAGATCCCCTCCCAGTTTTATCTTCTCCAGGCTAAACAGACCCGGCTCACTCAGCATCTCCTCATGAGAGAGATGCTCCAGACCCTTATCATCTTTGTGGCCTTACCTTTCTCGATCTGGGGCGCCCAGAACTGGGCACAGGACTCCAGACACAGCTTCACTAGGGCAGAGTAGAGGGGGAGGACAACCTCTCTCTGCCTGCTAACCACACTCTTCTTAATGCACACCAGGATACCTTTGGCCTTCCTGGCCACAAAGACACATTACTGGCTCATAGTCAACTTTTTGTCCACCAGGACTCCCAGGTCATTCTCCACAGAGCTTCTTTCTGTTAGGGGTTAGGTTAACCCCTAACCTGTACTGGTACATGGAGTTATTCCTCCTCAGGTGCTAAACCGGCTTGTAAGATTCCAAAATAAAAAGGCTTGTATGTTTCAAGTGACACAAGTCATCATAGTTCATCTGAGGATTCATGATTTCTCAAAGGCTTTTAAGGTTTTCCATTATGGAATGAACACTCAAAACTGTTTAAGCTTATCATTGTTGCTTGAAAAAGAAATATTTCATATGCTCCAGTTGAGAACAGACTTCTCTATTCCAAAGCCATAAAAACATGTCCCAGCCAGACTGTAAAATTCAGTAAATCATCCTCTGCTCTTCTTTACCAAGCAATTTGGGATCCACGAGTGAAAAAAGCTACAGAAGTTAGCATTGTGGCAATTACTGTTCTTAAGACTGAATTCAATTTGTATAGAAGAGGCAGTTTTTTAAGCAAAGCTGTGGCTAAATAGAAGTGAGTTCGTATTATCCCTTAAAGCATTTCTTACTATAATTTAGCAAGATATCAACAGCTGAGGCCATTAACTGTGGAAGAACATGTTATTTTTGATCAAGAACATTGCTTTCATTTCAGTATAAAGAAAATAAACTTTTTCCATTATTTCCAAAATTTTTAGTCACTCTGTAATCTCAAAATAGCTCCCAACAATTTTCTGAAAAGAAAACCAAGCATGTCCTAAATTAGCAAGAACATAGAGATTTATTTTGTATTTTTTAACAGGGAGTGGACTTGTCATACTTCCATCAGATTATACAAAATGTCCCTAACATTACTATTCTTAATTAAAGAATTCATTAAATTAAACATAACTGACAATTCTATGACTGGTCCCCTTACTTTTGCCAATGAATTCTCAAGTCCATCTTCTGTTATGCACAGCTTCTCTTTTCTTCTGGCTAAAGTCTCACTTTTGTCATCATTAGAAGAACCATTTACTAATAAGATCATTTTCTTAGTGTGGGCAGATATCTGTTCCTGGTTTAGCTTTCAGCAGTGTGACAACGTTCATCTTACTGTGCTTTACAGCAAGAATCTTTCCAAAAGTTTGTTACATTCAGATGTATTAAAGATTATAATTCTGTTAACTCCTAATTCGTTGGCCTAGCAACAATTTGTCTTTTTGGACACGTTTTTGTAGAGGAAAAGCAAGCTATTTTTACTGTGTCATTTATCCTCTCTGGTATTAGAAAAACATTTGAACACCTTAATATTATGTCAACTCATGTCCTATACTCTGGTACACAAAGATCACACATACTTAGCAAGTAAGTACTAAACTAAACAGAAATTAAGGAAAAAATGACTCAGGCAGCGATAACAGTTCTACCAGGACAGATACATATTCTCAGAGAACTGTAAGAATTGTTTCTTATTTTCCATATCATATAAATACTTCTAATACTTAACGTGTAACTGAATAAAAAAAGGCTTTCAGAAGCAGATAAGTGAGAGTGTGAGCACACAAATGAAATGTTAACATCTCACCAACAAAACAGCACAGATAATCATCATAAGGAAACTGCAAGATAGACACTGCACTGTGTCTATCCCTGTACAGTGCTGCTTCTTTAACCAATTTTGGATATTACTGTTCTCTTCCTACTATTAGTTTTACTTATTCCCTGTGATTATTTGATGTTACCTTGGGAAATCAGATGTGAGAAATGCAATTCGGCTGCCCAAACCCAGATCTTCAATGTCCTTAGACATCCCAACACCAGACCTGCGGTGCTGCAGGAGATATTCCAGTCCTTCGCCCACCTGCAACAGAGGACACATGTTAGACCATGCACTAAGACCAGCTCCAATGGCAGTAGATACCTGCATTTAGGGAACTTAATTGAATCCAACAACTCCACGGGCTTCAAAAGCTCTGTCTTTATTGTATGACGTATTAGTACTTCAAACAGCTACTCTGGCATTTTCTGCAATGAGAAAATAGGGTTTTACCTCTTTCTATTTCTATTGCTTTAAAAATACCTGTTTCTAGACCTATTTTTACTTATAGATGCAGTTCTGGTCTTTTTTTTATCCCTCAATGATGATATACTTCTAGGTTATGCACGTATATTGACCACACTAGACAACTCTGAAAAGTGCTGCTACAATAATTAATACCAATGATTTTTATAAGAAACTTTAAAGCTTGTTTATGAGGAGTTTTCAGGAACTGCAGCATGTTCAGGCAGAGGAGATTTCTTCAGGCTGAACGCCTTTGGATGAGAAATCTTCCAGCTAAGCAATGCTAAAGTGTATATTGTGCCAGCTTTGTAGTTAGGCAGAGTAACTCCATCTGCAGTGTCCTAAGTCTGTTCATAAACACTAAATTCACATGGAAGAAAGCAGTTTCAGTAACATGCAACTAAATTGGAATCTGGAGGAGCTAAGGGATGGCTTTATGATACACATTGCCTTAAAGACACCACAAATGGTTTCAGAAAAATTATGCAAAATGTATAATTACAGCATTCTTTAATGTATATTTCTCATTCTTTATTTAGCAACAACTAAACAAGAAATTGGATTTCTAAGTGATTCTTCCTCTTTGTCTGAATAAACCCCCTAATCCTTGCACAAAGGATCAAAAGTGAAATGTAAAATATATTCAGTCTTTTCTAGGTCAATTCATACCCTGCTCTTATTTAAAAAAATAACACAATTTCTATAGCAGCATTCCAGGATATTCCAATTTACAATCACTGCTACTTCAAATTTTTAGCCATTTTATTCTGATGCCTTTAAGGAGTGATTTTCTGATAATCAGTTTATTGTTTATTTTCATTAGTTGCTTGTTGATTCAAGGAGCATCAGCAATTTATTTAATAAGTGAAACTGGAACAGAGTAAAATGTTACATTTACTTTTATTTGAAGTATTATTTTCCTGGGGGTGGGGGCTAAGGTGTAGATCTTAAAAATCCCAGTAAAAAATATTATTTTAATTCTGACAAAAATAAGCTGAAGAAATCTAGAGATCACTCTCATAGAAAACTTAAAATAAACCTCAATTACAATGCCTGTAATACAGTGCCAGCTCAGAGCACTGCTAAGAAACAAGCATCAAGTACTTCACTGCATTTGTAATCATATTGAGTCAATGAAAACAGACGAAAAAACAAGCAAACAAATCTCACTCTTAGGATAACAGACAAAACACAGGAGTAAAATAATCAACTTTTCCTCTTTAATGCATTAATGTAGAAATTAATGCATAACAGGACAGCCCATCTGTGTTCTGTTTCTAATGGTAAACATTTTAAGTAAAGATGAATCTCATTAAACTCAATTGTCCAATAATGTAAAATGGAAAATAGTATTTTACTAACAAGGACTTATGAATATTTGTTATCTCAAAGTGAAAGGGAGCTTCATGCATTGTATCTGGATTGGCACTGTTTAGTCATAACCACTACAGAGCATCCCACACAGTTTGCAATTACCAGGAAGCTGTAATCACCACGGATACTAGCATTCTCATCATTCTTTAACACTAACCAACATGCTGCCTATGACGAGTTAATTTCGCACTAAGTATCTCTTATGCAGATGCTGAGGGTGGGTCAGGAACATAGTGATGTTACTAGAAAGGAATAGGACAATGCTTTCATTCACTAGGTGTCTGCTCATGAACAGTTCCTATTATAGAAGTTACTAATGAAAACTTCTTGATCACTGTAGCAAAATTCCAACTTAAAAGCCTTCTTTTACTCTCAAAAGATGTTAATGTATAATTTGGTAGAACACATTTACTATGAGAGAGGAGGAAAACAGGTAAATGTCTTATCAGACAAGACAGCAGTTTTATGCTCTTTCTCTTTGATTCCTATTTGAATAGTAGTAAGACTTTCGAAGTTCTAGTGTCTTTCTCAGGAGTTGCTAGGAAACTTGCTCAGATACTTAATGTCATTTGATTTGGAGTAAACTGTCAGAAAATGGTGAGCGTTTCCCCTATTTCTCTTACCTTTTGTTTGGTTGGCAGTGTAATCTTGATTTAATTGCATGCCCAAGCATTCCTTCAGTCTATTAAGTGCTTAAGTACTCCAGCAAAACATAGAATCATAGAATCATTAAGATTGGAAAAGACGTCTAAGGTCCAACCACCAGCCCACCACCGTGCCTACTAAACCATGTCATGAAATGCCACGTCTGCACATTTTCCAAACACCTCTGATGAAGGAGACGCCACCACTTCCCTGGGCAGCCTCTTCTAATGCTTCGCCACTCTGTCGGTGAAGAATTTTCCTAATACCCAATCTAAATCTCCCCTGGTGCAACCTGAGGCCATTTCCTCTTGTCCTATTGCTTGTTGCTTGGGAGGAGAGACCAACACCTGACTCACTTAAAACCTTCTTTCAGCTAGTAGTAGAGAGCAACGAGGTATCCCTAGGAGAGATGACACAACAGATCTCTGCTACAATACATTACATCCATTAGGGATAATGTTCTGTACTGCAGCAAAATGCGTTAATAGTATTGCATTATAATGTTATAGCAGGGCTACTGAGGCATGTCACAACTCAGCACAGTTCATTATTTTGTTATTTTGTGATTGTGATTTGGTGCTACGTACATTAAGGTATGTAGCAAGATAAGCACAATTTTACAGATACTTTTCTAGACAGATTAGGTACTTCTTAGGAGTAAAAAAATACTGTCAGCTGAAAGGCTTTTCTTCTCTTGCATTTTGTGTTTTCTTTCTGAAATCCTACATACTTGTCATATTCTTGTTTTGAGGCTTGAATGACAATCAACATTTTCTACAAGATAACAAGGGAGGAGTGCAAAATAACACTACAGAAAAAGACATGTTAACATTTCCTCCAAGACATCATTACTCATTAAGACCTTCACAGCATTCAGAACTATTTTGACAGAAGAAATCTGTGCTCCCTCCTTTTTTTTCATGTATGAATTAAAATTGCAGTTAGTGCATCTGTAGAAAAATCACCACCTAATATACTAATGTCTGTCCAGAGATATTTTTTCTCTCTCCCTTGCAATTGACTAAATAGTTTCAACTATTCTGTGGTGTCAAGGAGACCAGTGACATTTCATTACAGCATCATCTCATTTCATTGTTTAAGTCTGTAGCTAATACTAGATAACGAGGCACAACATCAAATTCATTCTTGCAGGTGCAGAGTAACTTGGAGCATTCTGGTTTGTTGGAAAATGCTGGAGTCCTCTTCTTTGTCTCTTTTCAGAAAGTGTATCAAGTTGTTTCGCTATATTGCAGGCTACACCCATGGGAGCAGAGATGCCTTTTTACTCTTCCTGTTGATTAAAGAAAGATCGATACCTAAAAGCGAAGACACTTAAAGTGATGATATGAACATTCAGCTCTGCAGTTACAGGTGTTACAGTTTCTCACAGAACTGCCTTGTGCCTCCATTCCTAAAGTAGGTCTAACTTAGAAGGTAGGAGTCTTACATTTCAAGATCTTATTTTTCAGTGAATCATCTTCCATATAAGCAAATTAGTATGAATGACTGGAAACAAGGCAGTTAGTAGACATCAAAAGAAAATCAAGGACAGCCATAGAAGATTCCCTGGTGCTACAATATTGCTTACTGCTTGAAAAATTATAGAAAATCAGACTTATTGCTTTCCTAATGAAATCAGTAGTATAAAGATATAGATGTCACCAGTTCCCCTAAGTGCTCAAAACACAAATAGCATTGAATTCGCACTTAGATATCCTTGTAAAATTATAGCAAATTCTTTGGTGTCTCATTTTTTTTTAAGAAATGCATGGATAAGGGAGAGCTTATATTTCTTCCCTCTCCCTCTCCCTCTCCCTCTCCCTCTCCCTTTCCCTCTCCCTCTTATTATTTACCTTTCGCTTTTTCCCTTTTCCTTTTTTTCTTTTTCCTTTTCTTTATAGTTTTCCTTTTCACTTTTTTTTTGGTTTTTTTCCCTTTCAGAGGCAAACCCATCATTAGGGCCCTGTACATCTTTCTGCTTCCAGGAAATTAAGCAGTCTCTTGACTCTAACACTCTTTGCAGTGGCTTTATATAGCCTCCACTTAGCAGTAGACTAGTCTATAAAATTCCAAATATAGAAGATAAAAATCCATAATAATAAAAAAAGAGATATGAAAGACTCAAAAAACAACAAAGCTTAGAATAAAATTACTAATAACAGAATAAGTTTAATGAAGCCCTAAAAATTTGTAATTGCAATGATGATGCTATTACACATTATTTTTATTACTGAAAAATCTGGAAGAAGACTGGGAAAAAAACCACACAAAACAGAATAAGTGAATAATTTATTATCACAGTAGCACTGTACATATCTGGATCTATATTTCTATACAGGTATTGGTATAGCTTGTTGGATCTGGACGATTCTTTAAAGTGCAAAGATTTATATACTGCTTTACAGTAACATGATTTAATATAATTATAAACAGAAATAAATGCTCCAAAATGTTTTGGGGTAAGTCAAAGTCTTCTACTAAGTAACGAAATATTATTATGACAACACTAAGAGAAAGATGAAAAGCAATTCAACAACTTTAATCTTACTGTGCCCACTTTTCTCCAGTTAAAGAAAGAAAAATACTATTAAAATAAAAAAAAAGAGAGCTAGAGAAGAAAATGAAGATGGAAGTCAATGCTTGTAGGACACTGCAAAAGGAAAGGAATGAAGAATGTCATTTAGAATTCCTTGCTTGATTTATCTGCAATATTCATAAGTATGTGTTTATCCAAAATATTTGTCTTGGATCAGGCAGTTAACTAAATTAGATAAGATCTCAAGAAGGGACAGCTGAGAATTGTTCACAGGGCATAGCTGGTAATCAAATTTGTCTCTGCTATTTTTCTTGGGACACATTTCCTCTCTCTGTACTTCTCTGCACTTTCCTCTCTCTGTACAGCACTGGAAAGATGAGAGGACCATGGCTAAGCAGTACATGTAACAAGCAGACCCAACACTTTAGAATTTGAAGTTAACAATAATATTAAGTGTTAGTATAATATTTCTCAGCTCCAGCAAAAGGATGATTGCATCTGAGCATACCTTCACTTCTTTGGGCAGATGCACACAAAGGTTTCTGTCCAGTCCATTTTACTTGAGGATAAGTGAGGAAGTAGGTGACTTATGCAATGCCAGGTCAAAGCTGAAAAACAAGATAGGACTGAAACAAGATCAGAACTGTTAAAAACCCCAAGGGTGAGAAGGCGACCTGGCTTCAAATTATCACAGAAGACCATGGAAATCACAGGAGAAGTTGAAATATGGCAATAAGGAGGAGCAGGTTTCAAGAGCACCTCAAATAGTGTGTTCAGTTTTGGGCCCCTCTCTACAAAAAGGACATTGAGTTGCTGGGCCATGTCCAGAGGAGGGCAATAAAGCTTGTGATGGGTCTGGAGAACAAGTCTTATGAGGAGTGGTTGAGGGAACTAGGATTGTTCAGCCTGGAAAAGAGAAGGCTGAGGGAAGACCTTATCGCTCTCTACAACTACCTGAAAGGAGTTGTAGCGGGGTGTGTGCTGTTCTCTTTTCCCAAGTGACCAGCAATACGACAAGAAGAAATGGCCTCAAGTTGTGCCTAGGCAGGTTTAGAAGGGATATTAGAAAAAGTTTCTTTAGCAAAATAGTGGAGCATTGGAACAGGCTGCACAGGGAAACAGTGGAGTCTCCATTCCTGGAGGTGCTCAAAAAGTGTGCAGACACGGCACTTTGGGACATGGTTCAGTAGGCATGGTGGTGTTGGGCCAACAGTTGGACTGGATGATCTTGGAGATCTTTTCCAACCTTAATGATTCTATAAGAGCTTCATTGTAATTTTAGTATGGTTTTTTTCAGAGCACTCAAGCCAGTCACACATTCCCCCACTTTGGGGGCACATGAAACTTTGAGACAATACTGGCTTTGCCCATAACAGGAAGAAATTAAATATTCCTCACAAAACTAGATGATTCATACAGCCTGGATCAAATATTGGCTTCTTGTCCTAAGCACTGGGACTGCAGTCTTGTTCGGTGCTTCTGTAAACTGCACCAAATCAAAACAGGATTCCTAAAACCTCCTCTGGAAATATAATAAATATGCAGGCAGCATTTGACCCCAAACTTTGATACTACAGGGAATTTATACTGAGCTGCTTGTTCTGAGTTGTCTATGTTATCTCCAGAGCATCTAAATATTAGAACTTGTCACAATATTTAGAGAGAAAGATACCCTTGATGTATTTACCTCTATACATGTTAGGCAGTTTGGATCCACAGCCTGAGATTCTCACTAAAATCAGACCTCTCTCTAACTGACCCATGGGAATTTGCTTGCCTTCTTTGGAAGCCGCTGCTTCTTAGCAGTAACTTTTTGACTAATAGACCTGAATATCTCATGACACCAGAAATTACTGTTTTTTTCACCCAAATCCCATTACTTGAAATTCATTAAAATCCATGTTGTGTTTATTTATACTCATAATTTCCCTGAAGAAAGGCCATCAGCTCATGGCAACTGCACTGTCTGACAACACAGAGTGGATGCTTACTTAGGCAGTTACTCCCCTGCATAGCTGTAGATGCAATAGGCAGCTATACAGCCATATACACTGTGGGATGTAGTCTTAAAATTAGGGATAGATCACTAATTAAGATAAAAACTCTGTGATATTGCTGTAAGTGGAAAACAGCCAACGCTATTTTTATTAAATTCACAGATCTTATAAAATAATCCTTTTTCATCTAGCATCTTTAACACATGTCTTGAATATATTTTATACCATGTATTCTCACTCCATTACAAAAATGCAGACTGCTGTTTGTTCCTGCATTTGGAAATGTGTTCAGTCTTTTCCTGCCTAATGGTCTTAGATGTTTACTTTACAAACCAAAGCAGATATAAAGCTAAGTAGACTTTTTAACTGCAAGGGTCAGTCACATTCCTTGTGTATGACACAGGCAGAGCTGCTTCCCCAGTTTGGGACTCAGAAAGCCACCAACCATACCAAAGTCTCCTTAGATAGTCAACAGAAGTTCTCGATTTTCTGTCAGCTGACATGACAGAAACCTGAAAAGTCCTCCTTTTGGCTGCTTTTTGTGGGACCTCGAGTCTGATAGACTCCTGTTTGAAAATGATGTTACTAATTTGTGCAGCCTGCTGAGTCTTATGTATGAGCTCAGTTCTCCACGCATCTCTGGGACATCAAAAACTTAAGCACATTGACAGAAACTACGAAATACGAAACTCAAACATTTCATTTTAAGGTGGAGGGAAGTAATTCATGCGGTAGCTCTGCGACTAGATCCCTTTTTAAGACCAGTTCTTCAACTTAAATACATACCATCAGCTTTCTAATAGAAAAAAATAGCCTGCACTGGAGCACTTCCTGATGCTGTAGTTGTGCAAAAGGAATAAACACAAAATATTTACTACTGAAGTAAACTTACTTCCCATTCCATTCTTACTGGAGTAGGCCTGACCATTTATAACAAGTGCATTGGTTTTGTGTCACAAGTTTTGCTACTGGGGAGAACTACAGGAGTAGCTTCTGTGAGAAGTTGCTAGAAGTTTCCTCTTATGACCAACAGAACCAATGCAAATCAGCTCCTATATGAACCCACCACTGGCTGGAGACGAGCACATCAGTTATGGTAGTAGCATGTCTGTGATAACGTATTTAAGAAGGAGGAGAAAAGAACCTGTGCATCACAATTTCTGCTGGAGAGAGGGATGAGAATATGTGAGATCAAAAATTCTGTGAACACCAAGGTCAGTAAAGAACGTGGGGGTGGAGGTGCTCCAGACACTGGTGCAGAGATTTCCCTGCAGCCCATGATTAAGACCATGGTAAGGGCAGACTGTCCCCTGCAGCCAATGGAGGACCCTATGCTAGAGCAGGTGAGTGACTAAAAGAGGCTGTGATCCCATGTTGGAGCAGGTTTGCTGGCAGGTCTTGTGACCCCATAGGGAACCCACAGTGGAGTGGTCTGTATCTGAAGGACTGCACTCCATGGAAAGGGAACCACACTGGAGCAAATCATGAACTGCAGCCTGTGGGAAAGACTCACATTCGAGAAGTTCATGGACAGTTGTCTCCTGTGGAAGAGACCCTATGCTGGAGCAGAGGAAGAGTGTGAGAAGTCCTCCATCTGAGGAGGAAGGAGCAGCAGAACTAACATGTGATAAACTGACTGCAAACCCCATTCCTTGTCCCCCTGTGCCACCGGTGAGGAGCAGGTGGAGAATTTGGGAGTGAAGTAGAGACAAAGAAGAATGGAGGGGTTGAAAAAGGTGTTTTTAAGATTTTGTTTTTATTTTTCTCATTATCCTGCTCTGACTTGATTGGTAATAAAGTAAATTAATTTTCCCTGAGCCAAGTCTATTTTGCCCATGATGGCAATTGGTGAATAGTCTCTTCCTGTCCTTATCTTGACCCACGAGAACGGCATTATATTTTCTTTCCTGTCTGTCTTAGGAGGGGAGTTATAAAGCAGCTTTGGGTGGAACCGCATGTCTAGCCAGGGCTAACCCAACACAACAAGATAATTAAATACCTACGGGACTAAATAATGAAAAGGATATTTGGAGATACTCATTTGATTAATCGTAAGGAAATGTAACATCACATTTTTTTAACCACTGTAAAAAAGTAAATACTTGGATGTCAAAACTAGTCAGAAATCAAATAGAAGAAGCCAAGTGGCTAGAAGACAGTAAAATCAGTAAAGCAAACAAAGTTGTTTCACCCTCAAATATTTGTTATGAATCAATATTAATTATTGAAATGTGAGTAATTAAGCTGAGTGACTACATTATTTTGCACCTTTCTATGAGTCTGTCACTAAACAACAGCTGAGTCAAGGGCTAATTCAGTACTGAAAAAGGATTTCCCCCAACTTTTCCTGCAGGGGGAAGCTCTTCAGCAGTAAATGGGAGCCTGGCACAGGATATCTGCTTGTTTGGGTTTTTTTTCAGATAAGCAGAACAAGTCATTACACTACTTTTTAAATGAAAAGCGTCTCCCCTCTCACAACCTGACAGAAACCACAACAGAAAAATCCACAGATAAAGATGCCTGAATTTAGGTGTCTGTATGTAGATATCTACCTGTGTGAATTAGATTACTAAGCTCCCATCATAACCAACACAGATTTAGGGTTCAGCTCAGTTGCATATAAATTGGTATCTAAGTGAGTTCAAGGTGCCAAGGCTATCCCACTTGGCCTCCAGTGGACGTTTGTGCATGATTTGTGAAGCTTATCCACAATACCTATGCAGAGCTGGTAGACAGGATACAAGACTTACAGGAGACCTGCAGTCTTCTGGAGAAGCACTCAGAGGCCAGGTATGACATGATACTGCAGAGTATTCTAAATGCGTACATACAACCAAGGAATCCCACCTGAACTGTTTGCCTTGTATGACAAAAATTCTTTTTCTTCATTGTCTGGCAGTACCTGAACAACTTCTTGCTCCCCAAATATGGTACCTATAGCAAGACGTTGAATAAAATTGTAAGGAATACATGCACCTATAGCCCTAAATTAATGAAGATGGCTCTGTCCAAGTAAATGTATCATCTATATAGCTGGCACAGTTAACACTGTTAATTTTGGTGCTGGCTAAGTTAAAATGATATGCTGCCCCTTCCTTCTGTCCTTTCCACACTGAGAAAGCAAAACAGCTAAACTACTGCAAAATTTCCTGGTGTAGAAAGCCCACGGGTGTGCTTGTACAGGGCTGTGTTTTAAACTGATTTCTGCTGCCAGTAAGAGGTACTGAAATAAAGATTTGCAGCTCAAGGGAATTAACTGAAATGATGTTGACTCTATTGCTAGCACATGAACAGCATAACATTTTCCACTCAAAATTAGGTGCCATATGATGATGATGATCTGTGTTTGACCTTCCTGTGTGGGCATGATCATCTAAATTCCGCATCTGTTTGTCCGAAAGTAAAGGGCAGCTCCTAGCACAGACACCTCTACACACGGCTGTCACAATAGCCTGAAACAGATATAATGAATTTAATTTGTTGAGGGATCAAGTAACTTCAAGACAATTTGCAGCATGAGCTTGCTCTGGAGGGCAAGGCTTAGTGTTAATTTCTTCTCTCATAACTGAGAATTCCAGAATCATTAGCCTCAATAATTAGAAAAATATATATGAAAAGATAAGGGATGAGAGAGCTTTCAGAGCCAATTGCATGTTTGGTTGTTGCCTTAATATCACTATGTTTGTAAATTATCTCTAGACACTGAGCAACACTGCATTTGTTTTTCAGCACAGCTTTCCTGGTCTCAGCTTTCTAATCTGGAATATTTTTATAGTATGAGAATAGCAAGGGTGACCATCCACTTAGCCATATGAGGTAAGACCAACATCATTCACAAGTTTTCACTCTCCTTTATATGAGTCTTCCCTGTGCTTGTATGTCATACTGGTGATCAAAATCCTTAACCTTTTAGTCACACATTGCAGATATTTAGAATAAACTGGTAACAGAAAGCAAGATTGAGAAGGAAATTTTTCTCTTCTCTCTCCCAGTCCTGTCTTTAAGCATCCTAAGCCTAAGAATCAAAAAGAAATGATCCAATAGGATCAAGAGGACACATCCCATATATATGATTCCTGATCACAGGCATAGAGTATTTAACTTTATCTTACTTTTGAGTTCTGTCCGGTGGAAGTAAAGGCAGTAAATCGTAGATAAGATGATTTCTCAAGTATCCTCTCTTTCTGAAAGAAGATACAATATGGGGCTTAGTCATGAAATTACAACAGGAAAACTATCTCCTTTTCATGCATGCAGCCTGTAGGTTGTCTGTCAAAAAAAGGAAATTGTGTTGCAAGTAATAAGTACACGTTAGTTACAATCTAATATGGTGGATACTTACCAAATGGAAGGTTTTTCCTTAAGACTGAAAGCAATGGGATCCTTGAACCCACCATCAGCCAAGATGTTTTTGTTCCCACCCCTGAGCTTCTCAGGTGACAGAGACTTTTTTTCTCCCTGGCATACATTACAGTTCACTTAATCACAGTGATGAATCACAAAATCATAGAATGATAGTATCATAGAATGGTTTGAGTTAGAAGTGACCTTAAAGATTTTCTAGTTCCAACCCTCCTGACACGGGCAGGAACATCATCTACTGGATCAGGTTGCTCAAAGCCCCATCCTACCTGGATGAGCACCTCCAGGGACGAGTTGTCCATGAATATCCCGGCAACATATGTCAGTGCCTCAAGACCCTCACAGTAACAATTTTCTTCCTAATTAGCTAGTCTAAGTCTCCTTTCTTTCAGCTTAAAACCATTCACCTTCATCCCATCCTTGCACTTCTTCATAAAGGGCCCTGCCCCAGTGTTCTTGCAGGTCCCCTTTAAGTACTGGAAGGCTGCTATAACGTCTCTCCAGAGTCTTCTTTTCTCTAGGCTGAACAACCCCAACTTTCCTCATACACAAATAATGGCATTTTTTAAGTGCTGGGATTGTCTGTGAGTGATTTTACCAACACCAGGTACACTGGAAGGAGAGTTGCAAGCACTTTGCTGACCAGGTGCTGCTCTGGAAGAGCATTGCATGGAGTCCAGGCACACTTCGGCCGTGCCCAGCGGAGCAGGTGGCAGCTGTTCATCTGTCAGTGAAATCACTGAAATGTATTCCACTGTTCTCCTCCTCATGAAACCCTTCTTATATACCCAATCCCACTTCGTAACTAATGAGCTTAATGGCTGAGGTGGATTGAATCCCTGCAGGAGGCCTTTAAGTGCATCTCTCTGTCCATTGAGTGGGCACTTGAGGAAGACAGCTTCACCAAGCACTGAAAACTGAAATAGAAATATATAGCACCATCCTGTGATACACACCTTTCTCTCTGCAACCACGCTGTTCTCACCTTGAACATGGTCCAAAATGACTACCTAAAACTAAGAACAGGATTGGCTACTTGGCAATTGCAAGTTTCAGAACCTGAGATTTAGAATTATAGAATCATAGGGTGCTTTTGTTTGGAAGAGGCCTTTACAGGTGATCTAGTCCCACCCTCTGCAGAAGCAGGGACATATTCACCTCAATCAGGTTGCTCAGAGTTCCATCCAATCTGACGTTGAATATTTCCAGGGATGGGGACTCCACTGCCTCCCTGGGCAGCTTGTGCCAGTATTTCACCACCCTCATTGTGAAGTTTCTTCCTCACATCCAGCCTAAAACTACCCTCCCTTAGATTTAAACCATTACTCCTTGTCCAGTCACAACAGGCCTCACTAAAAAGCCTGTCTCTATTTAAAGCACCTTCCTTCAGGCGGCCTGTTTTAAGAGAGATTTACTGGATTTGCTGCCAGAGGCAGATTGACTAGAAAACTCCTGGGATTTTTGTGCTATAGATCAGGCTGGTTTTGGATTATCTTCTCCTTCCTTTAATTTAACAATAATATTGATAAATTTGCTTAAATTTATAAAATTTATTACATTTGCTTCCAGAATGGAGGAAGATCAACATTTGATCTCTAAAAGCAGAGCTCCTCACTGGACTTAAAAGGCTGGTGAACAGGACCAAATACAAGGACAATAAGTTAAGTGCTACTTCTATTTTTTTTTCACATTCATTGCACAGTAAATAGTTTTATCAGTGCAGTATATGAGATTATCTTGACAATTTGCACATTTGCATCACGTAGGTCTTTTTATTATTACCGGTTTGTAGGCTTACTACCAGTGCAGCTGAAGGAAATTCTGTGAAGGTCACATAAACCACCCTAGGACCACTTCTTCCCCCACATCTATGGTAGTTCAAGTACTTCACAAACAATTTTGCTGAGTCTCTTGTTAACTCTACCACAGAGGTTCTGATTCACGTGTCTTTTCCACTGGTATTTTATCTTTTCCACCTGAGAATTTCCTGTGAGGAAAGATGCCACTGCAGAAAAATTCACTAGCTACTGCGTCACCTTTCTACTCATCTTTCCACATAGTAGGGAAGGCAAAAAATAGGTAAGGAGTAGGGGAACATTTTCACAGCAACATTTTTACTTGGCTTTGGATCTGCTGTAATATTATCTAGAGGAGCAGCCACTCCTTCCTCCAGTCTTTACTTCTTGTGAGCTGAAGATGCAAAGCACTTCATTGTTTTGAGAACTTCAAGAATGGGAAAAAATAGGTCACACTGAGTGTAAAAGAAGAATATAGCTAGAGCTGGCATGAAAGAATTCATTCTATCTGTGTAAGGAAGATGATAATTGTATATAGAGAAGATAACGTTTTAGAGAATTGCTTCATCTCATTATTCTATTGAACCATATCCAGATCATTACAGTCCTGTCTAAAGAGAAATCCTTGTAGCTTGAAATGACAGGAAATTTTAAACAAGAAACTATTAATAGGTTATCAAAGAGATGAAGATGGGCTCTGTTTAGGCTACGCTGTGACTACAGCTCCGAGTGGAGGGAAGACAGTGGGTTAAAATTAGCAGTGTGTGTCTTTCACACATACCATCTCCTTTCATTCAGGCATACAGAGTTGCTGGTGAAGGAGCTAAATTATCTCTTGGAACAGATGAGAACAAATCCCTATTGCCCTGAGCTTACAACAGTCACAATAAATGCACAATGTCTTGTGTAGCAGTCTCAGTACCCTGACAATATCATGATATTCCCTTCATTTATTGCCACATTTTATTGCTGAGATTCTTGGCTGCTGGCAATCTAGGAACACTAATGGAAATGCGGAGTTCTGTCCTGGTCCTACAGTGCTAATTCCCAAGCCTTTCATTTTGTATTTGAACAGTTTTTTTCCTGGTTAATTAACTTCATTCAATTTTTTCAGTTACTTAATTCAAATTTCCAAAAGCCTTCAAAACTGCCAGTAACAAAATCAATTTTATTAGACAAATGGTTTGAGAAGATACCACATCTTTCAGGAGACAGCAGTGAGGTTGATAGATAAGTCCATCAAAGTTGGAAATAACAATACAGGACAAATCAAAAAGGTTTGTATAAATGCTTTGCTGAGGAGAAAAGTATCATAAAGGAAACATAAAATCAAGCTCTCATGAACCATATCCACATAAATTTGTGTAATGCATTTCCAAAACACTGTAATGTGAGTGTGTATTTATTATCCCATAGGATTTCCTGTAAAACAGCGTAAGTCCCCGAAGCAATGGGCCCTTTTATTATGGAGGCAGGGACAGGCCTTTGGAATACAGTAAGGATTAGAAAGAGAATAAATTACACCTACATTCCATCAAGATACTCAACCTACCAGAGAAACATATTATGGGATAGGACAGTTCTGCCACGAACAGTGGAGCTAAAAGTATTGGCACCACTGCCAAACGAAGAGTCTGTGATGGCTTTATAAAGAGCAATTTCTATTTAAACAGTAAGCTAAGGAGAGTCCCACTTTCCTTCCTACTATTAAAAAATCATGTTGCACTTCCCAGGGCATAGAAGTTTCTCACATAAACCATTAAAAATCTGCATCAAAAATGCTGTCAACATTGTGTCAGAGAAAAGAGTTATTTGATTTCATGGTAGAATTGTGCACATGAAGATACTTCACCCTCGAGGAAAGCCAGACTGTTAAATTTTAAAATGAGAATTTCCTTTCAGGCGTGCTGTGTTTCCTTGTAAACACGCTAGACCACTTCACTAGCTCGCTAACTACCTAACTGTATTTTTCTAGAGGCATTTAATTTAAAAGTTCTGTCAAGCAATGACATGACGCTTGAGTGTTTTATTATGTACAACACCCTTTCAACAAACAGCATCCTAACTCACCTTGTAGAATCAAGCAATGTAGTGAGTTAAATAATAAATACTAGCAGCCTGAGTCAGAAATTAAACAATAAAAACTAAATGAAAGAAATGTTAAAGATCTAAGTGAGGGAGGTTGTCTTTGAGCCCTTGTAATTAAATACTCAGTCACCTGAAGGAACATGTGTGACTTCAAGGAAATTCTGCTTTTCTCATCCTTAATGACATACTGTATTGATGAGATGAACTTATAAGTAGGAATTTTCTGAAAGTATGAAAGGGAATCAGAGACATAACATGAAGAAATGTCATCTAGCCACCAGTGGCTCAGAACGCTATCCCCCCATCAAGCAGCTAAATGACACTTTCCTTGTGCTGCCTACTGTGAATAAAGATACCAACTGCAGGTGCAATGTCAATATTTACATTCAGGATACTTCAGAAGTAAGGTGCACAGGGTCAAGTATTAAATAAAGACATGAGGTTTGTCTGGCACCTTGTTGTCGATAGCTGACAGCTTTGCCCTGTCAACATAAAGGAACAACAGGCAAACCTCTAGAAATCCACACAAGAAACACTGTCTCCACTCTGAAAGCCAAAAGAACAAATCCAGTTCCAGATTTGAGGCTTTAAACTAAAGAGAATCAATCTTTAAAAAGAGAGTAGATTTCTCTGAACTCCATTGGGCTGCAGACCAGCAACCTTATCATTCAGTAGGTTTAAGAATGACTCCTTCACAACTGTTGCTATTAAAATAAAGTAAATGATCAATATTGTGTAGAAATAGTACTTCTGCTCTTTCACATCTCTTTGTAGGGGGAAGCCTAAAACATACTGAAAACAATCTAACTTTTACACAAAGAACTTTAATCTACAAACACATGTAATCAATTAAGGCTGAATATCTGATTTGAGACAACCTTAAAAGCTTCAAATCATGCTCAAATATTATTTAAATTTAGAGGATCTAACAAGACTATTTATTTAATCTTTAGATTTGCCTGTTGCTATAACGATAACATATGATGGTGTGGTTTTAACTTTTCTGCACCTATTTGCAGACTGCTAAATAGAAAATGCACTTAGTGATGCATTTTCCAGTGAGATGTTTTCTCTGCTACTTGAACTACATCATTAAAAAAGGAGCATTGCAAAATTTTAAAACATTTATAGCAGAATTCAGTGAAGTTCACCATCAGACACCACAATGTCAGCCTCCAGAAATACTGTCTTTTTGTAAAACTGTAGCATTTTCTGTTTCTACCTCTAGGCAGATGCTCAACTTTCATATTCTTCCTTTCTTCCACTTTCTCCTCCTAATCTACTCCATCCCAGGTTGACAGGATCCTCTGAGTAGATGCAGCTGCAGTTTTTTCCAAGGCCATGCTGTCTGGAAATTTGGATGACCGTGGAGACTCATTCTGCCTTTAATACTTAAAACCCAATTATTGCCTTTCATCTCTATCCCACAGTTTCTACGAAATCTCTCTGCTCAGATCATCCCCTTGGTTGACAGCAAATCATTGCATATCACACTGATCTATTAAGATTACTGGAACAGCTGAGTTCTGCTCTTGATCCTTTCACAGGACTGAAATGTGCTGGGAGGGAGTCTGCCCTATGTGACCACTGATCTTGAACAGCCAAGATGGAAATGCACACTGATCTGTACATTTCAGTGTTTTCAAATCCATGAAAAAAGATTTCTCATGAAGAATTCAATGAGAGTTCTGCTTGCTGGATTTCTGTTTCTGGATTCACAGAAAGAAATTGTAACTATCAGAAGTCAAATGGATGAAAGCTGATAGCCATAGTTTCGTATGCATCTCCTTATTTGATGTTTGAACGCATCTTATATCACAGTGCACAATCGCATCCTGCTGTTAGAGCTACTGCTTAAACAAACACATTACCTGCTTTATTGCATGGTTGGAAGCAAAAGGAATAAGTTAGTAGCTATAAGTTTGGTAGTGCATTCCGAAGACACTGCTTGAGTTTTAAAGGCTTCACATTTTTTGCCTGATTTTTGACTTGCCTTAGCCTCTTCTCATGTCACACAGCTGGTTTCTCACTTTTCTCAGGATATATGAGGGATCCTTGGTCCTCTTCAGTTCTACAAGAAAAAACTGGTGTCATGTACCTTGTTCTGGCCTGTATTGCACCAAATGATGTCATCGACATACAAAAGCTTAGGACACATGACAAGGTAAGTAATTTGTAAAAACAAAAGCTTAGGACACATGACGAGGTAAGTAATTTGTAAAAACTAGAAACAAATGGCATCTTATTTGTTATCATACTAAGAAAAAAGTCAGACCTGGCAAAGATTAATTTCATCTTTTATACCTAACTACAACAAAATGGAAATGCATCTTAGAAAGGAGAGACAGTTAGAAAGGGGTTCTGTGATGCAGTGAAAGACCAAGTTTTGCTCTTTCGATACCCTTTCACCTTCCTATTGCCCTGGAGATTTATTCTTGTGAGGGTTGAAAGTAATAGTGAAAAGATGGAAATTTTGGTTAGCACAGAAGGCAGATCAAATGTGGGAATTCTCCTTCTAACTAGAAAGGAATTAAACTCTTACACTGTTGCTCTTGCTATGCATAAATTACACACAGTTTCTAAGTATATTCATCTCCTTTTAGATTTCTTAGGTTATTGTTACATTTGAGAGAGGCTCTGAATCTTTGAGTCTGCTCAAAAGAGTAGGAGCAAGAGGGCTTCCACATCAAACAACGGAAATCCTCATGACAAAAATTTTTTGCTTAATTTCAACTACTCAGCAGACATTTGGAACATCTGTGTGAGGTGTAGGTAGCCTCAGTGACTTCAGTGCAACCCCACAAATAAAAAAGCATGGTTTTAGCAGATGAAATCATTGACATATAGAAAACAAACAGGGATGTAAATAGGTCTCAATTTGTTTCTCACTGAAAGCATAGAGATGGCCAGATATGGAGGAGAAAAGAGAATTGTTCCATCTGGAGGACAAAAGTAAAAACTAGAACTGACCAAGAACTACAAAAATATTCTCAGGTCCAGATTTACCACACTGCCGGAAGACCTTAACTTCTGCTTGTTAACATTGCAAAGTGAAGTACATGTGATGTGCCTGTGATTTCTAGGCAGCAATACACTCAGAGGAGGACTTGTAGCTGCAACTCCCCCCAGGATGCCTGTTGTCCAGGAGACTCAGACAAATGACAATCACACAGCAGATATGCAGTAAGTTCAATATATCTATGACAAACCGGCCCTGATTCACACCCTGTGCAGTCAGTCTGCACTTCTGCATATCAGTTAACCCATCTTCTCCATACCGTGCTATGTTGATGCTTTGCATGTGCACAGTGAATCTCGTAAGACCCATATTGATGTCCTTTCTGAGTCTGTGAGCAGCTGTTACGAAAGCTAAAACATCCCACAAAAGCCTCTGAGCAATAAAATTTTAGGATATCCAGGAAGGGAAATTCTCACCCTCCCTGTGATCCTATAAGATTGTGCAGTAAGGAAGGAAAGAGCTAAGCTACCAGAAAGAGGGAAGTAAAAGGAAACTTCATGCAGAGTTTAGACCACAGACTTCAGTGGAGCAGGAGCTAAGCTCCAAGTGCAGCTCTCTCAAAGCTTCATATATTTTACATTGCATTTTCTGTATCTGAAGACAAAAAGTGTCTGGCAGTTGGAGTGAGAGCTCTGTCTTTCACCCGCTGACTAAGTGGTCAGATCTTGTCTGCTTGTGCAAACTAGATCATTAAACTTTTTTTATTTATCTATTTTAAACTCACTCTCACATATCATTCTCTGTCCTATCCAAATTATATTGCATGCAACATGATAAGATGGATGCAGAGTCTCTTTATGTAATCTGAATGACTAATAAAAAAGCACTTACTCTCTACAGTGTCTTGTAGGTGACAAGTAAAATTGCAACTCTAATTGTAACGCATCTGCAAAGGAGGGAGAACTTATTCTTTGTCTTACAGATTCAAGAAACTACTACTAATGTTTAGTTAATGTTTCAGAATTCTTTGTTGCTCCAAAGTGCTAAATTAGTGTGACACTGCAGTGTTTCTGTGAAACCTTTTCATGCAATTTTAGCTAAACTGTAACACCATCTTTGGCTTGTATTTGGCCAGCACAGAGAATTTGTATAGCTTACTGTGTCACATGAACACAATAACAAGCTTGTATCAAGAACAGTGCTGCTTCTTTCTTCTGAAGAATTAGCGCAATGTCATTTCTTGATAACTACGAATTATTAGACCTGCAATTTTCTCATTGTGTTTATTCCCAATTGCTTCTTAATCCCTTGCACTGCTGCTGTTCTTTTTTAATGGAATAATGGTTTAATCTTCCACACTTTAGGTTCCAGCTAACAATGACATTTCTTTAAGGAAATTAATAGCTTTGAGTTCTGCATCTCAGGTAATAAAAACCTTAGCAACCTGAGATTTCTGGTATTAACTTCAGTTACATTTTCTATTCCTGAGGGAAAAAAAAAGATGATTCATGTTCATGTGAACATTCTGAAGTTTCTAAACAGTGTTTACCATGTATAGATAAGTCATTATATTTCCAATTTTTTGGAGTTTCTCAAAGACCATTATACCATGACACAAATTACAGTAACTCCAGTGTTATTGCTTTTTTCCAGGAGATGTTGTGATTGCAATGGAATTGTCATTATTTTGGCTGGCCATTAGCAATCTAACTGACATAAATTATGAAGATATATCTCCTTGAAGAATCACTTACATGTAAATTCTTTACTCAATACTTTAGTAGGTTCACCGAGGAAAGGCAAAAAAAGCCAATTTCTTGACCTACAAGGGATCTGTAGAGCTCTCCAGTAGCTGAAATATGTTTCATGGACCCTCACATAATCCTTTCCACGTGCAACAGGAGAAGGAAAAACATCCACAAGGAGCCTTCTCTGTCTTATCACTTACATATCACTGCATAACCAGCCAAACTCTTGGACACAGAAGCTTGGCACCACTTCTAAATCTTAACCTCACCCTTCTATAACCCATGGGAGGTACAGCTTGAAGGAAGACCCAATAGGGATTAAATACATCTGATCCTTAGGGAGAAATTATATGAGATTATTACTAGTTTCTCGTGGCACCTGGGATTCCAGGTCTGTATACTTTGTTATGAAGCCCACAGTCTGCTGTCACAGTAAGCCCCAATGTCTCAGCTTTTATTCTAACAAAATAAAGAGCAAAATCTTCAAAAAGCAGAAATCAGAACACGAAAATTTACCAAGCATTTTTTTCCTATGAATTTGAATCTTAAGGTTGATTGGAAGTTAAGATAAAATGGTTTTGTTCCTATTTAAAGCATTCACTTTTTTTTCCCTAATGGATTCACTGCTGTCTAGTAATATATATACTTGTTCTGAAGCTTTTCTGTTGTTGAGGGCTAGTACAGGGTCTCCTTTCTCAGACATCTGTAAGTCTTACAGATGACTATTTTCCACAGCTTTTCACTCAAATCCAGCTGAAATGGTCATTGAGCTCAATGTTCAGAAGTTAAGGACAACCAGAGAGTGTAAGCCTGATTTTTTAAGAATAAAGGTAAGAATAATAGCATTGTTTAATGTTGTATAAAAAACTGTGAAAATAGCGATACTATCAGCCAATTAAAATGTTTCCATGAGTAGCAGAAAAGTCAATAATTAGGAACTTTATTTCCTTTCAGGTTGTGTTAGCAGGAGAAAAAAAAAGATACTTTCCTTGCAAATTTCAAACAGATTCTTCTTTCCTCTTCAGATGTTCTCACTGTGAAGAACAAAATGTTTAACTTTCTTTTTATCTCTTCTGTAGTGCAATTATGCATTTAGAGGAAAAATAAAACCACCTTTGGTTCTCTGAAAACTTATATTTTTATGACAAGTATAGGACGTTGAATCGAATACAAAATTGATTAAAAAGGAAAGAATGGTACTGACGATGACATTTATTTGGTTCATTAGAATCTTATTCTGTGTGGTTGATCATTGAGCTGTCAGTTTATAGCAACAGAAAATTTGGCCTGATCCTCTAGCTGAAGAGTGTATTAATTGCTTATCATAAAAGCCAGTATCTTAATTTTATTCACAATGACGGGAAAATGTTGACTTTCAGAAGACTTCGTAATTAAGCATTAACAACAGAGGTTTCCTTTGCAGCTAAAAATTAAAATGTCTTACCACATCTGGGAACATTCTGAAAGCAGTTAAATCTTTTATCTGTAGTTGGTGATGATATAGGTAATAAAATTTACATAAGAAAAATCTTTTAGATGTTTTGATACTTTTCAAGTTTCTGCTTAAATGTCCAGCTATACATGACTACATGCTCACCAGCAGAAGAGCATCAATCTCAGATGATTTACTAGATTACAGAATTGTGCAATACCATCTCACTCCCTGCAATATCTATCACTGAATCTGAGTAGTATTCAATAATTATACAATTCTTTTCTCTGTTCTAGTGTCATTAGTTCTACCAAAAAGACTGTGACATTCATAGAAATGCCATTTCCGTTACTTCACAGTTCTGCAATATATTGCAAATTGCAGCCAGCAGTTTTCTGGAAATGTCAGATTTCCTGTTTCTGCAACATATTGTAGCAGGCTGAATTACAATGCCAGAGATGGGAAAAGCTGGCCTGTTTCTCATATGTGGAAAAAAAATCCATTGCTAGAAGCAACTAGACACTTGTCTGATAATCTGTAAAATATCTTCACAGTTATTAGTTCGTTTGAAATAGAGAAGAAACCTGTGATTCAGATCAAAATATTTCACAACCAGGAAAGATTTCTTGGATGTAACATAGTTGGACTGACTGTGTTCAGTACTTTTTGTTCTAATAACAGTATTTCCTTTTGGTTGACTATTAACATTTACAATAATTTCCCATTTTATTTCTATATGGCTCAGAGAGTTGGATGCTTAGTTATTTGAGTGTAAAGACCTGTAAGAAGCCTATAAAGGTGGCCTTCAGTTGTTCTATCCTTTCTTCTGCAATGACAGGATTCAATAAAGCAATAACTTGGTTAGAGATCCATATACCCACCCTAGTCTTTGCCTGTCTCTCCAGCCTCTAGTCAGATACTGAATTGTATCTTTGTGTCCATTAGGTACTGTGCCAGAAACACCAATGAAATGCAGAAATAGAACAGGAATTGATGTACTACTCTTCCACAGTTAAATTTTCATGGAGCTGGGGGGGGGGGGGGAAACCCTGTTAATAATTAACAAAACAACCAAAGGGAAAAACTTGAAGACATATTGTTTGTAAGACAAACGCTAGCAGGAACGCTTGAGCCTGGCTGTGTGGCTAAAATGACTAAATATTAACCAGCATGTAAGTATCATTCAACTCTTGAGATTGCTCCAACCTTTATTAGATGACTAGCTTTGGGGTCAAACATCCTTTAATTCTGTAGAAAGAAGCATAGGCTTGCCACAAAGTCCTCCCTGATGTTTCTGGAATTACAAGCGGAAGGATTGGGAGGTTCATAAGTCTTGTTACAATAACAGTGCTATTGCAAAGGAAAAAAAATCCATAATTCTACACAACCCATCCAATACTAAGGCCTCTGCCCTGAAATTAGTAGATTTTTTTTCAGATTGTAATAAAATATTGAGGTGAATTATTTAAAGACTGTGTGATTTTTACATGGAAGGCTTGAAAATAAAGAAAGTAACTGTCTTGTGACATCCTAGATAAGCAGTGAGGTGAAAGAACAGGACTTAAGCTAAAGATTTACTAAAAATAAGAGACCATCATATAGAAATCTTACGAGTGATTTTATGAGTGAGCAACAGAATATCACTGCACTTGCCTGACTGGACTTTCTTATGTCTTGGAAATAATGTTTATGAAAACTATCATACTGTTTCAGATAGTTATAGTTAACTCTACATTCAACACACCTCTTCTTTCTATCCTACACTGCTCCAAGACAACTTCTTCCTTAGAGTTTGTCTGACCTTGAAGATACAACATTGTTTCCATCAATGTCTTTTGATCCTGAACAGCATCTGTCAAACTAAACAAGTTAAGCTCCATAAATCTGAAACAGCAGCTCTAGCTTTTCAGATACACAGGATCTCATTCACTCTGAAAAACAGGATTATACCTAATACAGCTTTGCATCAAGCTAAAAATAAAAAAGCTCAAAGATATCCATTCTTTTACCTTCTGATAGTACAACTGAGCAACAAGCTTATTAATTTTACAGATAAGAATCACTCAGGGGCTGACCATTGAAGTCAAAGAAAAGTCTCTCTGTAACATCATGTGCTCTTGGGGCAGATGCCTACCCACTCTTGCAAAACAGTGTATTCCCTATATAGATGCCTTCTATTATCGAAAACTAACTCATACAACTCTACATCTGTGTCCACCTGACATCAGGGAAGAAAAAAATCCAAAATGCTAGGATGAATTTGAATGGTTGTGAAACAGTGAAATAAATGAACTTTAAATTTCTGTGTCAATGCTAGCAGTAACTCAATACCAGTTGAGAGGAAGACTTAAGGTTCACAGCAATACACATAACTGGAATCAGTGCCCACTGATACATGGAAGTTTGAGGGGGAAGTTAATTGGAGCAATAAAACAATTGAATGCTGATTCAAAAAGAGAGAAAGTCTGTTCATTCAGCTCATGTCCAGAATGCTTAACAGTTACTTAACTGTGATACATGATGATAAAACCTGGGAATTAAAAAGATATGACTACTGACTCCCTCACATTTATCAGCATCTCTGCTGTATTATACAGACTTTGCTCCTCCAGTAGGTCTCATAGCATTAGTCAATGTATTTGCCACTGTTTTACCACAGACTATTCAACTGCTGTTGAAGCAAGTCAAATATTTATGTTTCTTGTCTGTTTGGTGTGCAATGTCATTTGAAATTATTTTGATGATCACCCATTTCAATGCCAATTTTCCTTCCCTTTGCATCGAGTATCCCCAGATTCTGGTTCTCATTATGACTGGTCATGACTATTCTTGTGTTAGAGAACTATGAACTGGAGTCACCAAAGAGTTTGTCTGGAGATTTCACAGTGGGCTTATGCATGCAAAGTTCATTGAAGTCATATTTTAAACAAAGAGACAAAGAAGACAGGGAGAATGCAATATCTCACCCATGTATGTAGACAAAAATAAAGTATGAAATAACCATCATAAAACTGGAAAGAAAGTAGAACTATGAGTTAAATCCATCTCTCATGGATTTTAATCCATTATCTTAACCATAATGTTATCTTTACTCCAAATCTGATATTCACAATTTCTACTTTCATCTGAACAGGCAGCCTTTCTGCAAGAAGATCTGTAGAGAGTCATAATCTGCCAAAAGTCCTGCACTGTTATCTTTTTCAGTTTGGATGTGGTTTTCCTGGGTTTGTGCATCCTTGAAGGTTACCCAAAGATGGTGTGTTTTTTTCTAAGGTAAAAGGTATTTGAAAAGTAAAAATTCCAGTTCCTGAGAATGTTCTGGAAAAGCCAATTGCAATTCAAACCTGTTTCTGTGGAGACTTCATGAAGCATGGCTCTTCTGGCTATTTATGGCTTCCTAAATATATTTTTCATTTCTGGGATAAGAGAGATCATGCTCAATTCTAGTATGATTGCTTATTTCTGGAAATAAACTCTGTGAAATCTACAGCCAGTTTAATATTCATCATCCCATCTGCTTACCAACACAGTTTTCCTTGAACATGTTGTTCCATTGCTCATGTCCATTCACAGGCTTGCACCAGCTTGGACACATCTCAGGCACAGCTTGAGGAATCTGTGTTCTCTCCCATGACACAGTCTCTTAGTGGATCTGACTGACATTTGCTGTCTGTGGGAGTACATCTTCTCCACCAGAAGAGCTTTTATGATGACTACCTGTCATGGATCAGTGAAACAGAACAGGACACAGAGTCTTCCAGCCAGCTCCAACAGACCCACTGCAGGGAACAGCTGAAATCATCAGCCAAGGTTGTGGTGCCTCTGTGAAAGCATTTTTAAGAAATGGCAAAAACAATGGACAAGCGAGCAGTGAGATAAACAGTAGGAAAAACAGCCTTCCAAGAACTACGGTCAGATAAGAAGGTAGTGGAGATGTTCCATGGTGCAGCCTTTGTAGGAGTCATGGGTTAAAGCCCGTGTAGGATCCACATCAGAGCAGATTTTTTTCCTGCAGTCCATGGAGAGCCCACACTGAAGCACAGGAAAAAAAATGAGGAGAAAGGAGCAGCAGACAGAAACTGCTATGTACTGACCATAACTCACCACTCCCATCCCCCCTCAAAGGGGTTGATGGAGTCTAGGAAAATGAAGAGGAAAAAACCAGGAGAAGTCTGGCCAGGAGGCTGCCTAGAGGAGAAGGACCTGGGGGTGTTTGTTGACAGCCAACTGAACATGAGCCAGCAGTGGGCCCAAGTGGCCAAGAAGGCCAATGGCATCTTGGCTTGTATGAGAAATGGTGTGACCAGCAGGTCCAGGGAGGTTATTCTCCCTATGTACTCAGCACTGGTGAGACCACACCTTGAGTATTGTGTTCAGTTCTGGGCCCCTCACCACAAGAAGGATGTTGAGGCTCTGGAGCGTGTCCAGAGAAGAGCAACGAAGCTGGTGAGGGGGCTGGAGAACGAGTCTTATGAGGAGCAGCTGAGACAGCTGGGGTTGTTTAGCCTGGAGAGGAGGAGGCTGAGGGGAGACCTTATTGCTCTCTACAACTACCTGAAAGGAGGTTGTGGAGAGGAGGGAGCTGGCCTTTTCTCCCAAGTGACAGGGGACAGGACAAGGGGGAATGGCCTGAAGTTCTGCCAGGGGAGGCTCAGGCTGGACATCAGGAAAAAATTTTTCATGGCGAGGGTCATTGGGCACTGGAATAGGCTGCCCAGGGAGATGGTTGAGTCACCTTCCCTGGAGGTGTTTAAGGGACAGGTGGGTGGGATGCTGAGGGGCATGGTTTAGGCAGTGTTAGGAATGGTTGGACTCAATGACCCAGTGGGTCCCTTCCAACCTAGTGATTCTATGACTCTATAATTCTATGAAAGGTGTAATTTTAATGTTTTTTTTTTGTTTCCCACTACCTGAATTAGTAATTAAATACGTATTTTAATTGGCAGTAAGTTAAGTTTTTCTTCCCCAGGTTGAGACTGTTTTACCCACAATGGTAATTGGTAAGCAATCTCCCTGTCTTTGACTCAACCCATGAATTTTTCATTACTGTCCTTCCTATTTCTTCCTTCCATCCTGCTGAGGAAGGGGCAAGTGGCTGAGGAAGTATTTGCTTGCTAGCCCATACAAAGCCACCACAGAAGGAACAATAACGGGACCAAAAGAGACTGAGGGCATCACCAATGTCCATGAAGTCCCTGAAGGAGCAGATCGTTAAAAAAAGACACTCAAATTATCCTAAGAACTGAACAATGGCCTCTGTCAAATTAAAATCTAGAGAATCAAAATCAAGAAGGCATTGTTTACTGCCAGGTAGGCTCAGGTTGAAAGTCTTTTTAAGGCCAAATCTGATGATTACATTAATCCTGAACACGTGAACAAGACACAAGCCATGTTTGTTAGACTTTCTGTACCGTATAGAGGGCAGGCACATCTGATCAACATCCTGTTTCTGGCACAGCCTATCACCATTGTTTCTTCTTCCAGAAGCCAAAAAATATCATCCAATAAGACAGGAATGAATTATCCATTGTTTCTGCAACACAGAACCAAAAGCCTGTTGAATGAGATGTCCATGATTACAGGCTGGGCAGAGGATAGACAGTAGTCTTGAAAAGAAAGATTTGCAGGTAGTGGTGGATGAGAAGATCAACATGAGCCAACAGTGTGTGACCAGCAGCTGGAGGGAGGTGATTCTCCCCCTCTACTTACACTCCTGTGAGACCTCACCAGGAGCACACTGTTCACTGCTGGCATCCTCAGCACAGGAAGGACAGGGATCTATTAGAGAAAGTCCAGAGGAGGACCACAAGGATGATTAGAGAACCTCCCATACAAGGAGAGGCTGAGAGAGATGGGATTGTTCAGCCTAGAGAAAAGTAGGCTCTGGGGAGACTTTCTAGCAGTCTTTCAATACTTACAAGGGGCTTACAGGAAAGCTGGAGAGGCGCTCTTTATTGGGGAGTGCAGGGATAGAATGAGGGATAATGGTTGTAAAACGAAAGAGGGGAGATTCAGAAAAGAATTTTTTAGAAGGAATTTTTTCCTGTGAGGGTGAGGAGGCACCAGAACAGGTTGCCCAGAGAAGTCATGGATGCCCCATCCTTGGAGGTCTTCAAGGCCAGGCTGGAAGGGTGGGGGGGTTGGAATTGAATGAGATTTGTGGTCTCTTTCAGCTGAAACCATTCTATCATTCTATGATTCTCTGAAACTAGCACAATGGGGACAGGATACAACAAACAGTCTCGCAAACAGAACTCGAATATCTTTGAGGCCTCTTCAATATACTATTAAAACCAACAGTGAACCATAGCTTCCAACATTTAATTGCTTTCGGAAGGCTCTTAGACAAGACGCTGATGAATGTCTCACGGGGCCTCTGTAATATAATGTTGTTGTTAATTCTATGTTTAAATATTTCAAAGATGTTCAGCAAAAAGATTAAGTATTTCAATGGTAATAGGTAATTTATTTGTTCTGAAGGTACTTTAATTTGGTTGTATTCTAATTTCAGACTCCTGTCAGCCATAGATTTCTTTGGGATACCAGTAAGACAAATAAAGCTCTTGACCAAATGAGACTTATAAATCAAAATGTGTGTAATAAACTGCAGGCTTTTGCTACCAGTTTTCCTCAGCATTAGAAAGAATAACTTTGAGGTTTGCTTCTGGGAAACACTAACTAGAATTTAAATAAAGAGATAAACTATAGCTCCCAGAGAAGGAACTTTTCTAAAGTAAAGGGAATGATTGGCAATGTCTGAATTTTTGTTACATCAATAATAATAATAATTTGGATCAGAGAGACTTTTATTATCATGTATTTAATGAATAAAATACATCGCTTATTTGCACTGGTAAAGGGATGGCATCCGCTATCCTTATATAGATTAATATAAATCTCATTCTCCACATTTTTCAGTTTTTATTGACACAGTGAATAGAATAAGGTATTGTTCATAATAGGGGTTACTTTATAATTAGGAGTGGAACTAATTTTCTGAAGAATAAACCACAAAAAATAACGATGATTGCAAATGTTCAGAAAGATGAAAATGTTTGATTGCTTTGGGAAAAAAACAATCACTATGTTTGAAAAGAATAACAGGATAATCAAGCAAGTCATGTTTTACTATTTCTAGCACAGAAGGCAATTTATGGATCATCAAACTATTATTTGTGGAAGAAAAAGGAAAAAAATACTTTTATCTGGAGACAATAATCTTGATTCTGTTTTACAATAAAAGTATGTGCAAGCAAGTTTATATTTTTGCCTTTTTTACTGTAGGTATCATTTTAGAATCCCAACTTACTGCTTACAAATATTATTTGCATGTAGCAGTTCAATAAACAGACATCTGGCTGCTAAGTCTGCCTGCTCTTTTAGAGATGCTAAATGAAGCTTTGAGAACTAGTAAATATATGGTTATTATACTTACAAAATCCATAACATGCCAGGTCCTCAGAGTTCGTAAGATTTATCATTTGCGAATAATTGCTTTTGAAGTGGAGGTCAGGAACTGAAGCCAGAAATGAATTGATGCTGGCAATAGTTTGCAAACAAGACTCTCTTGTCGTGCTAACTTGATTGTCCCGGTTGTTATTTCCTTTGGCTTCCTTTTAATATCGTTCTATTAAAGCAACAACAGAGAAAAGACTGATTGGGTTTGCGGAGAGATATTTTCTCATATGAATCCAACATCTTAAGAAAACAGTCTAGGGTATTCAAAATTTTTCACATACATCTGGGGATGCAACTTTATATTCACAGGCATAGTGTGGTTCTACGTGTTCAATAGATCATAGAATAATAGAATCATAGAATGGTTTGGGCTGGAAGGAACCATAAAAATCAGCTGGTTCCAACACCCCTGCCATGGGCAGGGACACTTTCCACTAGAACAGGTTGCTCAAAGATTCATCCAGCCTGGCCTTGAACACCTCTAGCGATGGGGCACCCACGACTTCTCTGGGCAACCTGCGCCAGTGCCTCACCACTCTCACAGGAAAACATGTCCTCCTAATACCTAACCTAAATCTCCCCCCTTTCATCTTAAAAAGGATATGTGAGATTAGATATGTGAGAAATTATTGTAGCATTTCATTTCATTAGAAAATTCAGAAGCAGAATGGCTATAAAGTACTGCCCTCTAAATTCATTCATTTCAGTCATCTATTAGCTAGATGTTTATAAAACAACTGTGGTTACTGAACATAAAAAAGTGAGATGGTAAGCTTTCATTCTTTATTGTTGATCTTTTAGGCAAAACTAAACCTTTGAGAAAACATCAACTCCAGGAAATACCAATGGTCATTCCAGTAAAAGGAAACAAAAAGTATCTAGAGAAAATCACTTCTGATATATACCCGAAGTCTAGTTCTAAGCAAAGAGGAACATATGGAACTAAGAATTCCTTGTTTGCCCCATCAGTATGTTAGCAGTGTAGTTATCCAAATCATTGGTCTAGTTTCTATGCTGTACATTCAGATCAAATTATACAGAAAAATGTTATAAATTCTATGCTTATGATTATTATACTATCAAAGTTACTATTAGCAACTTCTTTCCACTGGAACTATGCTCACCCTCCTAATGGCTGTTTGGGTTGAGTTGATAGTACCAATCTTCTTCCTTCATCAGAATGTGTTTTACAGCATGTCACTACCTCCCTGAAGTCTCATAAGGAGAGGTCCATGTTAATGGAATATTTTCCTTCTCAGTCTTGGTGTCCAACTGGAGTTACTTTTATGTTTTCTCAACAAGGTCACCTTCCAGCTAAAGTCTGAAATTTGTCCAGTAGCATCCTTTAGCCCAGTCTAGCACAAATGATTTTTAACTAGTCCCACCATGACTACCCAGGTTTTTCAGACCTTTGCCACACACAGTGTTCCCAGACATAAAACTCCAAGCAGCCAGGGAAGAGTCATTTCACAACTAGACAGTTACTAAAGCAAGTTAAGGCAAATTTCAGCCAAGGCAAGCAGAAAAAGACCAAGATCCTGCACTGCCAGGTCAACACAAAGCCTGTGGCCTTTCATGAGCAGTGGTAAAAATCAGGTTTACTGTGCTACAACAAAGGGAAACAGTTGGAACAACAAGAAAAATCAATAGTAGAAAGAGCATGCAAAAGCGATTACAGAAAGGGGTTTAGTTTCTCTGAAAAAGGAGAGGTTCATGTAACAGTGTGGCCACAACCAAGTCACGTCATTTGGAATTAATGAATCACTTGAGGTACTGTGTTTAAACAGGAATCCTTCAAAAAAGGTTGAATGATTTTGTAAAGATGATGCCAAAGCATTGTAGAGTCTTTCAAAGTGTGTTTGCAATAAAGATTCCATAGAACTGATGACAAACCGGTGCTCTACAATATGCACAGTTTGTTGGGAATAAAATAATGAGCTTTTTTGGTTTTTTTCTAAAATACGTCAATGCTTTTGGAGTAACAAAGTATTATATTAGAAGCCGTGGATTGAGAAAGGATTTTTCATTACACAGGGGCTTAAAAAATAATTAGAATTTTGCAATGACTTGTTGCAGTTCAAAGATTAGAGTTACAGAAAACTAATTAAGAATATTTTACAGGGGCAACGAAGTAATTTCATGCAGGCCTTTAGCCTCCCTATATTTTAATATCCTTCTTGCATTAATTTCTCACAGTAGACCCTGAGAGTTCAGTGATCTGCATCTGCTTACAGGAGCTCTCACTGGCATGAAGGCAGATTAAATACAATACTCCAACAAATAACTTTAATATTTCAAGACAGTGGTGTTTGTTAAACCTGCGATTAAACATGATAGGAAAGTTTATATTATAGATGTATTTTGTTATAAAATGCCAATTTGCCAAAGTGGAATCTTTAAATAAAAACAGCCTTTTTGATTAGATGCTTTAGAAAAATGTTTCAATATCTAAATCCCTCCAAATAAGTATTTTTTTTATTTTAAAAGCATTTTCTTTTTAGGATTATACTGGGTCATATTGAAAAAAAAAACCAAAAAGCATGAATTACTTATTTTACAATGTAATGAAAAAGAATAATGAAAATCAAAACAAAAGAAGTGTTGATTTATATTCATTGAACATCTTTAGACTGATGATTCATGAATATTTTTTGGCACTTTGAATATTTAAATCCCTATCCAGAATGGGAGCTTCCTGTGAAAAGAAAATATTTTCCTCCCAGTTCTGTTTATGATTGTCCATTGGGAGACTGAACTGTATATTTCTCTGGAGAAAAAAAAAAAATAGGGAAAGATGTTTTCTGAGTTCAGTTATTACTAAAATTTTAACTATCTGCTTTTCTCATCACAATGCGTAATTGCAATGAAATATCTCATTGTGGTGAGAAACCCAGCCAAACCACACCACTCTCGCCAACAGTGATCAGCTTTGATCATTTCTGTCATCTGCTGCAAGGATCTGCTTCTGATTCATCTCTCAGTTTGAGCCACTGGATTAAAGACCAGGAAATTTGGCTAAATCTTCACTTTCTCAATCTGCTTTTTGCTACCTACGTGTCTATATTACACGTGCATGTCAAGTCATGAAGTTTATGCTGTTTCTCAGGCAGCTGAGGTGAAGATGGATACAGGAACACAGTTTTGACTGAGCACATGCCTGTAGTTCCTCTACTGAGAGTGTAATGTATTCTGAACACTACAGACAGTTTCCCATGTTGATGTACTTCTTTAATGTATTGTCACACAAAAAAAAAAAAAAAAGAGAGAAGGAGCGAAAATAAAAACCAAACTTTGGTTGAATGAAGTTGCCAGATCTGGAATACACTGCTCAGCAAACATCATCAGGTTCCAGATCAGCTGGAGAAATACAGGAATTACAAAATTGCAGACGGTCTCCACTTTCAGATTCTTCCCAAAGAAGGAAAACACTTGGATTTGAGCAGGTCTGTATGGAGGGGGCTTCTTGCTGACACAGACATACTTCTTGAGACAAAGGGCGGCAGCTACAGGAAGAAGGTTTGCCAGATGAGGCCAGTTTGGGAAGCAACTCTGGTCTTTAAAAGCCACGTTCAACAGACTACACCAAATTGCTGCCAGTGAAGTTCTGCTCCAATCTAAAATGCACAAAGAAAGAAAAGCTCTTTCTCCCATATAAGTTCTCTAGAACAAGTGAAATTTATTCTACACCCTTGATGAGGCATCTCATCATGCCAGGCTTAAAATGAGAGTCTCCTATGTCTCTTCATCAATTAATATAAGTGCCAAGTAATCATTTCTCCTTATTTGATAAAAGTCAAGTAGCTTTATTTAAATGCCAGCAATCAACCTGCTTCCTGCTATTTCCTTCCTCACAACACAATTTTGATTCTGGCACAGCTACTTTCCATCTCTTAATTGCCCAGAATTCCTCCACCCTCCCCTCATTCTCTTGGAAAAATGAATTTTTTTTAATTTTTTTTTTCCAAAATAATCAAAATATCTCCTTTTTGTCTTATTAAGTGGTGAACTAATTTGGCTTGTTCTACCCTCCTGCAGAATCAGTAGCCCTGTGGATCTTAAGCCTCCTTGAACAGCAATGTGAAGAAGAGGAACTAGATACCCACAGTTGGTGTCTTTCTCATAGCTTGAAGTATGTTCTAATACATAAGCTCCTTTGGCTTTCCTCAGTGGAGTGTATTGTCACCCTAACCATAGCTCACCACTTTACATGCATTCAACAAAGCTTCCTGCGATGAAGGTACATAAAATACGGATCTCATATTTCAGAATGATACACAAGTTCAGGGCCTGTACAATTTTTAATTCTGGAGAATAGGAGCCATCTGTCTTGTAGCTGTACACATTACCTAAGCCAAAGTATGTCCTATAGAGCCAGCAATGTGTGCTCACAGCCCAGAAAGCCAACTGTATCCTGGGATGCATCAAAAGAAGCATGGCTAGCAGGTCAAGGGTGGTGATTTTGCCCCTCTACTCTGATCTCACAAGACCTCAGCTGGAGTACTGCATCCAGCTCTGGAGCCCTCAGCACAGACAGGACATGGAGCTGTTGGAGTGGAGAGTAATGAAAAATTACCTGAGGGCTGGAACACAGGCTGAGAGAGTTGGGGTTGTTCAGCCCGAAGAAGGCTCCAGGTAGACCTTAGAGTTGTCTTCCAGTACCTAAAGAAGGCCTATAGGAAAGATGGAGACAGAATTTCTAGTGAGGCCTGTTGTGACCAGACAAGGAGTAATGGTTTAAAACGAAGGGGAGGGAAAGAATTAGGCTGCATGTAAGGAAGAAATTTTTCACAATGAGAGTGGTGAAACAGTGGAGCAGGTTGCCCAGGGAGTTAGTGGGGGCCCTATCCCTGGAAATATTCAAGGTCAGGTTGGATGGAGCTCTGAGCAACGTGATTGATTTAAAGATATCCCTGGTCCTACAGAGGGTCGGGACTAGATGACCTATAAAGGCGCCTTCCAAACAAAAGCATTCTATGATTCTATAATTGCATGAGTCCATGATTATATTGCATTCTAAGGAAAGGAGCAGATTTTCCACCACTTAAAAGGCAATTATGGTCATGATTTATCAACAACATCTTCACTGTGAGAAAACGAACTTTGCCTTTCAGAAAAGAAATAGACCGCGATGCCAGTCAGCAAACACCAATCTGACTTTGACATTCTCTGACACCACTCATAACCAAAAGAAATCCCAGCAGCCAAGTTCTGCTGATGTTGTGATGGCTTACGCCTGTCTTCTGCTGCAGGGGCTAACTTTCTCCAATGGATTTTTATCCAGGATGCATCCACCTTATATGATACTACACCATACACAGATACCTTGAACTGGTATTTCTGGAAATAGCAAGCCTGGAATTTGAGGCAGGAATGAACGGTTACCTCTGGGCTAGTTTTTGTCACTCAGGCTAGTCTCTCTGTGTATTCCCAGCAGTGCTGTGTAGACAGAGGCAACACAGACCTCCACCTGATGCTGAACTGTACAGTGCAGACAGTTCCAAATGCAAGTAACGTATAGCATTGTCTGCAACATATTACCTGCTCATTACTGTCCCTCATGCACCAAATGTTAAATGGAAATGGAGAGCAGTTATTAAACCACAACGTACATATTTTTCAGAAGAAGAAAAAGTTGAAGAATCAGCAATAATTATTTCTTGCTGACCAATACAATAATCAGCCTTGAAAAGTCATATTCAACCTCCAAGATACACACATGGCCTAATATATATGTTCCTTTGGTTGTGTAAAGTACATCATATGCCTTTAAAATGCAAACTTTCTTTAGTTTTTTTAAAATATCAGAATTATTTTCCACAGTACAGTTGTGTGGCTATTAAAGAGCCTTCACAAACATAGTTTTGCAAAAAATCTTTTTACTGAAATATTCTTAGACTTATCTATTTAAAAAAATCTAACATGTGAAAATGATCTTCAGATTTGTAGCCAAATGTCCACAATATATAGAAAAGATGTGGAGGAGGAGGGAGGCTGAATACATACAGAGAAAAATATATATCAGTTGTACTTTAAATTCAAATTCCACTAGGATAAAAAATACCATTCTCTTTTTATTGTGGTGAATATTCACAGAGCTTAAATCTTCACCTAGTTCCTGGTATTGTCAGCAAGAGAGACAGCAAATTTGCAGGCCTTTGAAGATCTCACATACAGCTCTTAGAGGGGAACAGGATCAAGCCAGTGAACGGGAGGTAATGTCTCAGGTATAAAATCAACTCTCTGAATACAACTTGCAGAGAGTTTCTGAAAAGCATCCAACTGGTAACATTTTGATCACAAATGTCCAGAGTTTCCAGAGGCTTTGCCAACATCAAAACCAGTATTTCCCAAAGATGTACAAAGATAATTTCACACTACTGAGAGTCAAAGAGCATGTAGTGAGAGGAAAAGTCTGGTTGTTTTATGAACTGTACCTTTGTAGCATCAGTCCTAACATGTTAACCTGATAACTTTGTCTACAAAAATAGAAGGAAAGAGCTATGCAATTTTTTTTTTCATTTCTGTGTTGTTATTGTAATTGCAAGGAACAAGAAATTCACAAGAGTTCTGCATAAAAAAGTAATCCATTAAGTCTGTTCCAAGAATATCTGGAACTGAGTGATCACAACCAGCATTTGGTTGACATATTTAATAATGAGAAGCTTATACCTAGAAAATATTTTTGATAAGCTGAGCTTCAAATTTAAAAGACTAATAACTTCTTTGATTAAGTGCTAAAAGAGTGGGGGGTTTTTTGCAAATTGTTTAGAAATATAAAACCCTGGCAATTAAAGCATTTACTTGAAGCAAATTTTTGTTGTAGGTTTCCTCAATACTATGGATTTTTCCACTATATGACTTGTGAAATATGCATGATATGATCTGAAACACTGGTGATTCACATGTCCTATTACCCAACCAGATACAAGCCTAGGCTAATTTTATAGAGGTAAATTCTTATCTTATTGAACCACCTGTTTTTATTACAAGGTTCCCAATGGTGACAAAAAGTTTCTCTTCCTTAGAAAGATACTTAGGAAAGATTCAAGTAATCATTCCATGCCACATCAACCTTCTCTATTTATCAGACAAAAATGAGCAGATAAGAAACAATATATAATAGGGTTTTTTTCCTTCCTAGAACTAGCTAAGAATTAAGAAAGGAAATCTACAAAGAAGTGTTTGGAGAACAATTTAGATGACTGAAAATCTGAGAGTTTGATGTTGGCCATCCAAATTAAGTGAGGGACTATGTTCTTCAGGAAGTACCTGAAAAGCTCATACATTGATATAAGAACACCAAATACCTTGTTCCACACCTTGATTCTCCCAATTGTCTATGGGAGAAAGCACACATGGGTTTGGGCTTGATGAGAGGAGACTGTGCCCCTGAATCAGCACTAGCATAAAGGATTCCATTGTCGTGTGTGTGCCAATGCAGGTGACCAATGCCTTGGTATGCCCACAATATCAGTAGCAAACACAGAGCAAGTGGCCATTGTTCTGAAGTTTGCTAGCTGGCTTCAAAGACCTTGGAATCACTAACAGTGCTTGTGGGAATGTAGGAGCTTGTAGCAAAGAGAAATAAGAAGATAAGGGGTGCATCTCTAGCACTAGTCATTACTCTTTATCTCTGTAGTCATGGAAACTTCAGTAGTGGTATTATATTGGGGTAGCTGTTAACGGGGCAGACAAGGGTATATAAGCTGTATTTTCACTCAATAAACTTGATTTCATTTGTACCACAATTGGAGTCCGTGCCCCCACTGACACAATTCTATCAGTCATGCTTGTATTGCATTTTCCATCCCAAGAAATGCCAACGTACTTCATAAAACAAGATCGTATGCTGCCAAAATAGCATACAAATACATTTCTGAAACAAATAGTTCTCTTTTGGAGTGAAAGATCGAGACCCAATTCACATTACAGTTTTTCAGTTATAATAATACCAGATAAAATATGGATGATATATACCCAGTAACCAGTTTACTTACGCTAGCAGCCCCCCAGGGACCTGTACTCCTATGCCAACGAAAGCTCTATATCATAGCCTCTATCCTTCGGGAGGGTGGTGTCAATCCGCTAGTGGGAAAGAGTTTCTTCTGTCAGTTTATAGCATTTCTTTTGGCTTGCATCAAAAAAATGTTATGGTCAGGAGAACTAAGTAAGTGATCATGTCCCTCTATTTGGTGCAAGTGAGGCTGCACCTTGAATACTGTGTTCAGTTTTGCACCCCTCAGTGCAGGAAAGATATTGAGCTTCTGGAGCACGTCCAGAGAAAAGCAACAAAGCTGGTGAAGGTGAAAGAGCATAGGTATTATCACAAGTGGCTGAAGGAACTGGAATTGTTCAGCCTGGAGAAGAGAAGGCTGAGGGATGACTTTATGGCTCTCTACAGCTCCCTGAAAGGAGGTTGTAGCAAGGTGGATGGTGGTTTCTTCAATTAACAAGTGGTAGGATGAGAAGAAATGGCTTTACTTGCACCAGGGGAGGCTTAGATTGGATATTAGGAAAAATTTCTTTACTGAAAGAGTGGTGAAGCATTGGAACAGGCTGCCCAGGGAAGTGGTAGAGTCCCCAGTCCTAGAGGTGTTCAAAAAGCATGTAGATGTAGCACTTCAGGGCATGGTTTAGTAGGCATATTGATATTGTGTTGATGGTTGGACTGGATGATCTTAGAAACCTTAATGATTCTATGATTCTCTATGATGGGGCTGTTACTCACCAAGGACTAGTGTAATAGAGCTCAGCCAGAAGCATGGAAAATTCCAGTTCTGAAGTTATTGATTTGATCAAGTTGTATGCTAGTGATATTTTGAGAACCATGAGTAAGGAGGGAATCGGGGCAAAAGCTGAAATTCAGCCTCTATTATTGAGCATCTTGTCTATTTGCATTGCAAAAATAGGCTGATTCTTGCAAATACCTTCTTCCACCGAGCATCACAGAAAAAAAGTATGCAGAGACTGACTGGTATAACGCATCACAGTGTAATTATTAATCTTGAAATTGATAGAATTATTAGAAGTAAAATGCTAATTTCTACCTGAGAGGAACAACTTAACACTGCAACTATATATCAAGGGCTGTGGTAAAATCTTCATCACTGACTGCTTTTTAAATCGAGACTGCATGTTTATCCAAAAGTTATACTCTAGTTCCAGTAGGAATTAATTCAATATCTTATAGACTGTGTTCTGCAGATCAGACAGTGTAACTGCAAAAGTCCTATTACAATCAGTCAATCTATGAATTGAATTTTATGGTATATATTTCATATAAATTGTTTTATCTAAATAATGGAGTCAGAATGAGTAATTTTAGATTCTATTAAATGCTAGAAGAAAACCAAAGGGTTAAAAATACAGTAGAAAACATAAGCTGAATAATAAAAAGGAAAGGGTCTTGAAATTCTTAACACAATAATACCAAAATCTATTGCCTAATAAGAAAGCAGCTAACGTTGGGTCAAGCAGACCTAAGCTTTCCTCTTCAGGTGAGCACTCTCTAAGTAAAAAGCCACACCATTTTTTCTGCTTTGGGTTTTGTATTTGTGGCTTCACAATAATTAGGTTTTAATGGAGAAAAGAGGAATGTGAATCATCTTCTTCAGTTCCTAAGACTATTTTATGGAACTTGGTGTCACTGCTTCCTGCTCTCAAGCAGAGGAGGTCAAATTGGTCCAGAGATAGTCCTTCACTTCTACACATTTTTTAAATGGTAGCTCTCTTGGCTGCTGTGATTTGTGATGGACACTGAAGAGTGTCAACTATATTCTAACTCCCATTAGAAATAATGCAGGGCAGCGAATGTCTTAAAATGGGATATCTTAACTATGTCAAGGACATGCCCTGGCCATTGAAACAAAGAAAATTAGAATCTATTATTCAAATAAATAAGTTTCTATTAATTCTGCTAAATGATTGGGTCTGCAGTCATGCTTTTTTTGAGAAAGCTGGGGAGGAACTTTTTACAAAGGCTTGTAGTGATTATAGGAGGAGGAATGGCTTTAAATTGGAAGTGGAAAGATTTAGGTTAGATATTAGGAAAAAATCCTTCACAATGGAGGTGGTAAGATACTGGCATGGGTTGCCCAGGAAAGTTGTGGATGCCCCATCTCTGGAGGTGTTCAGTGCCAGGTTGGATGGGGCCTTGGGCAGCCTGATCTAATAGAAGAGAACGTTTTCACATTGCAGTTCTCATTGTCTCTACTTTCACAGTGTTGTGTATGAACGGAGGAAGAAAGAAGCAAAGCTTTCCTTTTTCTGGAAAACACACAGATGTCTCAAGGAGAAGAATGAAGTACTTAAGAAACTGAAATTCACCCAGAGGCTACACTGTCTTCACCACATGGTTAATGGAAGAGACGGGTATTAATTTAGGGCCGCTTCTTGTAAAAGTAAAAAGGGAAAAGAAAAAAATCAATAGACTCCCCAAACATTGGTCAGCATATATCAAACAGCTCTGGAACTGCTATAATTACACCCCAAGTACTTTCTCCCAAAAGAAAAGCAAAGCATAGAGTGTCAACAGCAGTGCAATCATATCCTGTTCCCAGCATAGTCATGTAACTTTCTCTAATTCCCCTTTTTCTCCAGAAACACTCGCAAGAATAACACTTGCTTTGAGGAAAGTCTGGTAACCACTTTAATTGATAATGAGTTATAATCAGAAGACAGCTGGGTCCTTATAGCCCTTGCATGACCACTGCAGCTTAGTGCATAAGTGCTGCTGAATTCCCCCAAATCCATTCTAAACCATGTAAAAGTAAGTATACTCCAAATAGTATAGCCATCCACCGTATATTATACAGGTAAACTAAATAAATGATCTCAAATAAATTTGTGCATATCCACAAACAAAGCTGTGTGGATTTTATTTAACTTGTTTATTGTAGTAAACGACAGCATTTTCTGAGTACAAACTATGCCAACATAGGACTTATCTTTATACAAACTCGGTGAAATTAGTGGCGTTGCAGATAATTTTCTCTCTGCTTTTTGTTTTGCTTCTATTTTATTTCATTTTATTCTATTTTATTTTATTTTATTTTATTTTATTTTATTTTACTTTATTTCTTTTAGTTTGTTAAATTTGGAGTGAGACTATTAGACCCTGTGGACTAAGCCTGGACGTTTCATTGCGTCCCAGGGTGAGGTGCTCTGGTACTCTGCTTTGCCAGCTCAGCTGTTTGGTAGGTTCCTACAGCCAAAATCAATGAAGAGCTGTGGGAACCTGAGGTAACCCCTGAAAACTGCCAGAGCCATTTGTGTAAAAACTATCTGATGACAGCCCTTGGCCTGTTTTCATTTTGCCTGTACTAGCGTGAATCAGAGGAAACCCTGCTGAGTTTAACAAACTTTTCAGAAGAGACTCTGGGCCACTGCAGGAAGATCAGGATGTACAAGATCCACATTTTGCAAAAGCTGTGCAAAAATAATTCCTTGCCTCTGTCTCTAAACGAATTACCATCGATTCAGGTATATGTCTGACCCCTTGTCCCCAGTGTGTCTCTCTCTGGGCTACAAGATTCGACCTTATGCATAAAAATTGCTATGCTAGGTCAGATCATCAGCAAAGTATTAAAATTCCTACTCTATTCGAATCCCCTAAGCAGCCAGTTATACATCCAGCCTTCTCCTGGCTGATTTTTAAACTGATACCCAGTGTTGACTCTGTACACTAGGGCACACAACTCAGGCTTTTCACTCCAACACTTCATTTTTCATTATCTGTGTGTATATTTTGTCCTTTTTCTAAACTGCACTAACCCAATTATATCAGAGAGAGGCAGAGAAGATTAATTTTGCACATTGATTGTTCTGTGAAAAAAAGATCAGTTATAAATATCTCGTTTTCCAACTCTGCTGGAATTCCCTAGCCCTTTATATATCAGCAGAGAGTAATTGCAACACTTTCTGTACGATTTATTTTTTCTATGAGATCTTTTGAGTTTCTTCTTTACGTTAATGAAATTCTTCAGATTGCCTTCATATAGAGGTTTTCACTGCTTTTAATATTTTTTGTTGTGCATTCCCAAATCTCTATTTATTTTGTCTACATCTGTATGCATGTTTGAGACAAGGTTACAGTAAAATATTGCTCAGCAGAGCACCACAAAGGGAAATAGAGTGGCTTAAAGTGTTCTTCTCAGGTGAAGGAAACACCTTGATATTTATCATATCTGGCACTCTATTACATAGAGGGAACATCTGTTGGCAAGAATCCACAGATGAGGTTATACAGCATTGCATTAGCAAAGAATTTATACAGCGTGAGCTATTTGGCCAAAAATTGGAAACGAAAGATAAAACCCAAGAGAAGTTTTCTTTCCTTGCAGTTGTGTTTATTTTTATCTTATTTGTTACAGTATGAACAGGAATCAGACTCTTACTCTGAAAAGCATCAGCCTGTCAGTGTTTCAGAGGCATTTGGACAATGCCCTTAATACCACGCTTTATCGTTTGGTCAGTCCTAAAGTGGTCAGGCAGTTTGACTAGATGGTCATTGCAGGTCCCTTCCAACCAAAATAGTCTATCCTATTCCACTTTGGAAAAAAAATAAAATTAAATATTCATCTAAATAGGTGTGATGCAAAAATGTTTCCAGTGACTGCAGGAGGTATCTGAGTGTTTTGTACTAGCTCTCAGCTGAGGGCTTGGCATGTACCTGTTACAGGACTTCTCTGCTTATATTTTGCTCAAGCCATTGTTTGCTCAAGGGTCTGTGCCAGCTCCATAATTATCCATGATTAGAAATGACACTGTCTCAGTAGTTAACAAATGAGAACTAGAAAATACAAGAATTGGGGTTTTATTACTTTATATTAGGAGCAAAGAATAAAAATACTTTCTCCACTGAAGTCTGTAAAAGTAATTTAAAAGGATAAACCTCAGTGACTTCACTACTTTTTTTATGAAGTACAAGTGTCTTAAAACAAAATAAATTTAAAAATCCAAACAGCTCATAAAAAATGCAATTATATTTCAATTACCCTTGGGGAATACATTGAGAATAATATATTGATTCCACAGGCTTTGGCTCAAAAGAAACCCAGAATAGTGAGAAATCCTGGCATTTGCTGCATGTGAAGGTAAGTGGCAAAGCCATTTTCATTTCAAAACAATGATACTTGATTTTTGGGTTTTTTTTAAGATTACTTGAAGTTTTCTTCTCCTTTATCGTTACTTGGAGAACCGAGTTGTCATCTGAGCCTTTTTTTCGACTTGCTTTGAACTTCATACCAAGGCCATCTCCCCTTTAAGCAGCATCTTTAGTCCCAGGTGAGACTGTTGCCCAGTTTCTTTACCTTTGTGGCAAGTAGTGGTCCCAAAGCATGGTCTGCCTCAGCATTCCATGTCGTGGAAAAAAGAATATTATTAAGATCTTTCACAGATTGTTTCCTATTTAAATATTTGCTGGAGATAGGGACAGGCTTGTTTTCCAGGAGATTGTTGTGCCTTTCAGTCAATGTCTCATTCATAATTTTATTACTTTGTGCAGTGTGGAACATCATTGGAAAGGTCTGAACAAAACTCATCACATGTCAAAGAGTCCCTGCAAGGATTCTAAGGGCTGCTATTTCTAACCTAAAAAAGCCTCTGTTATCGTGTTGATTGATAGCTGACTGAACATGAGCCAGCAGTGTGCCCAGGCAGCCAAGAAGGCCAGTGACAACTTGGCTTGTGTAAGAAACGGCATGACCAACAGGTCCAGGAGGGTTATTCTGCCCCTGTACTTGGCACTGGTGAGACAGCACCTCGAATACTGTGTTCGGTTCTGGGCCTCTTGCTCCAAGAAGGATGTTGAGGCTTGTCCAGAGAAGAGCAACAAAGTTGGTGAAGGAGCTAGAGAACAATCCTTATGAGGAGCGGCTGAGGGAACTGGGGTTGTTTAGCCTTGAGAAGAGGAGGCTGAGGGGAGACCTCATTGCTCTCTACAACTACCTGAAAGGAGGCTGCAGAGAGGAGGGTGCTGGCCTCTTCTCCCGAGTGACAGGTGATAGGGCAAGGGGGGATGGCCTCAGGCTGTGTCAGGGGAAGTTCAGGCTGGATATCAGGAAAAAAATTTTCATAGAAAGGGTCATTGGGCACTGGAACAGTGCCCAGGAAGGTGGTTGAGTCACCATCCCTGGAGGTATTTAAAAGACAGGTAGATGAGGTGCCCAGGGACATGGTTTAGTGACAGATAGGAATGGTTGGACTCGATGATCCAAGTGGTCTTTTCCAACCTGGTGATTCTATGAAGAAGGCATTTTAGTTTCAGCTGTCCTTAGCAGAACAAAAGACAGTCAAGACTGTTGGAGCCCACCTACCTGCACTAGGGTTACAGTGTCTGGACGTGTCTGGACGCTTGGAGATCCTTGCCTACCAGTCAATACAGCTATATAAAATACTGCTAATAAATTGGGTCAGCAGTCAATTCTTGGCTCTGAGTCTTCATAGTGTAGGCTGGCTCACATTAATATATGTCTACATATTTTCTAATAAGTGTCTATATCAGAGCTAGTCACTTCAGTGGTTTTCTGTGCTCACTGTAGAGATGTATGGTTACCTGAATGTGGCTCGTCCCATCCCACAGTAAAGGTCTAAGGTAGGTGAGAGAATGGGGTAAGCATTTTTATTACTTTAATCTATTATAAACCTTTACTTTAGGATAAGCTGAGTCAGACCAAGATGAGCATCTGTCTGCTAATCATAAAGGGAGTCGAGGAAAACTGGTTTTGGCATATGCAATTAAGTTATCTGAATCCCATTCTGATGGTGAAAAACAATATTTGAAGCATATATTGCATGGACTGAGGTCATTTGCAGTTAGGAGCAGCACAGAAAGGAACAGACAGCTTAAAATGCTGCCCTAGGATCTGGGGAGTGAGGAGACATGTGGCATGGACTCAGAGACCCAGCAAAGGAAGTGGATTTTATCGTAGAGCCACAGGTTGAACCCAACATCTATTATACTTCCTTCCCTTGCAAAAAAACTGTTAGGAACCCTCAACCTGCAACCATGGTTTACTAAGCCACATTGGTGGTACTAGGGTTAGGTTCTTACCAACCAAAAATTCAAGGGGATTGAACCAAGGTTATCCCCTACCTTGGGTGAACGCTTCAAACTCCTCCCAGACAGAGGCAAGTGTGGAAGGGATGTTACTGGCAGTACGTATGCTGGGATCCTTCCTTCCTTGCTCAAAATGAAAAGAATATATATATTGCAAATTTTACCCTCACTAATTCTAAAGAACCAATAAAGTATTCTTCGGTGAACTAAGTAAAATAAAAAAATGTCATTTAACCCTAGCCTAAAGCCATAGACACACTATTTTCCCCAAAGGCTATGAGTGCTCATCAGGGACTCCTAGAAAAAAGACACTACTTCTGTCTTAGGCAAGCTTTAGATTTGTGTTCACTCACTTTTAAGCCATAAGCTTTCAGAACTACTGTTAGATATGATATATATTATAATACAAGATGATAGTGATTCTTATAATTAGGAATATCAAAGAGGCCCAGTGAGAGGCCTCGTTTTAATCATTTGCAAGCTTTTGAAAGTTTCATTTGTAACTCTTTTTTCACAGAGATCAATATTTTATGGAAGACTGAGAAAAAGGGACTCTATCACTTCTGACTCTAAAGCTACAGAAAAAATATTTTTACTGATTTCACAACATTTCTGAACCATTGTGTGCCAATGTAGTTGTACATGGAGAACAAACTTGTTCAGTGTTCTGGTATAATTAGGTACTGTGATAATAACTGAAAGTTCACAATATACGTGAGAGAATCTGATCCATAAAAAAGAACTACTTACTCATGTGTAGGATCAAAAGCCTCAAGACTGGAGTTTCTTGGCAACATCAGAAAGGTGTAGAGGAAAATCAACAAGAATAGCTTACTGAATTTACTCACTGAGATTATTTGAGTCTTAGTTGGGTTAAAATGCAGTTATTCTTTGAGTTAGAGAAAAAATAAAATATTTAAAGTAATGCCAGAAAATGAAAGGACAGGACACACATGTGGCTAGGATCTATGAGTCGATTAGCATGATGAGGAAACACAGTAAGAAACTGCTGTATGAGGTGAGTGCATAAGTCTAACCGACTGTGTTATAGATGCTGAAACTGCAGAGGCAGCAGACAAGCTGGAAGAGTGTAGAGGCTGCTTCCAAGTAAGCACACATATCGAGGTGGAGAGCAGAGCTAAAATTGCTTGATCTGAGGTTAAACAAAGCAGTAGGAAGCTGATAGCCTCTGCCCTTGGCAACACAAGTGTACTTACTTCAAGTAGCTTCCCCAAAGCTTCATGCAACCAGATGATGGAGCTGCTGAATTACTGGGTTTCAACAGCCCTCAGTGAGATGAAGTTGAGGAGGGGAATAGTGGACTTAATTTTGTTAGCAACATAGCACTAAACAAGAAATTAAGTGAGTGCTCCTCAGTTCTTATGAAGTATTATTACAGTGTTTTTTTCCATAGTTTATTCTTTGTTTTCAAATATTTCCTTAGCCTCTTGCACTTGATGCTTGTGAGTAAGAATAATTTGTAAGGGCAGCCCAGCCTTGGAACTCGTCCACTAAGGGTATTCCCACTACAGCTTCCCCATCACATAGTTTCCAAGGGTTTTGCCAAAAATTGAGATGATTTCTTCTGAGGGAGAGTTAAATCCAGCCCCTCTCTTTCTAACAGACTTGGCAGAAGAATTGCAGTTGGAACTATTAAACAGAAAAGCACTAGGCACACTATGTCCAAAGCAGGGAGAAAGCTATAAAAACAACCACCAGTGAAAAGCACACCAGAAACTTTAAAACAAAACAAAACCCACCAAACTGGCCAAAAGACTTGCTAGAAGATTTACACGCAGATACAATTAGTGTTACTAAATGCAATAAAGGAATGGCTGATATCAGCAAAAACAAAAACCAAAGGAAATCTCAATACTGAACATATATAAATGTTCAGTCTCTAACTTAATATCAAGTTTATGCAATTGATTCTCACAAATAATAAGAATTATTACTTACCAAAACTTGAACTTTGCATTCACATGAATAACCATAACCCTATGAATTCTCTGGGAAACCTTCTGTTCTCTATGGAGCAAGAACATCGTCCCTTGAGACAGTACTCACAGCTACTGGTAGATTTAGTCAAGTCACCAAACCGTACCTGCCAACCAGAATTCAATTCATTTTACTATATCCTTGTTAAGTCTATTCAAAGTTCACCTTGATTTTCTTGACTTTTTTGTATGTTTTTTTTTTTAAAAATACATAATCTAAAGCATATGTGTGAAAATTATTTGGTTCTACCCCAAAGGAAGAATAATTCAAATCAGTTGAGTTGCCACCTGGCAAACACGAAATTTCAAATACAAATCCCATTGATCTGATTTGGAGTTGACTTTAATGGAATTCATTTGGCTTACAGGAGAATCAGTAATAATTTCAGGCTTTTCAGAGCCACTCCACTGTGACCGGCTTAGGTGGATTGTGAATGTAATTTGAAGCCCCTTTTATCTGACAGGATGATGTAGAGTCCTAGATTTGGTATTATATTTTCTTTGTTATTAGAAAAGGATATTCAGCTCACACACACAGCTCCTGAAAGTCCACATCAAGCTTCTCCCTGCTGTTAGCATATAATCAATATAAACCATTACTCTGGAGTTTCCCATTGAGTAGTGTTTATTGCTCACACTATCTAAAGCATTTTCAGGAGTGGCAGGCAGGAAGCTGCTGGTATAGCTTCAGGGCTCCCACAACTCACTCAGGTGCCAAAGAAAGCAAGTTTGCAGGCATTTTTTCAATAGTGTCTCCTTTTTCAGTCTCAATGATCTGACTATCAATAAGGAATGTATTTTTATCCAGGCAGCTCCTCTCAAATAAACAAAACCATTGAGCAGATATACTTTGAATTTTAGCATTACAGAGGGATGATTTCTAATAATTCTCCTTTCTGGACTTTTTTTCCCCCTTTTCTCATTACTGTGGTAATGGTCTTCCTATTGCCTGTCACCTAAAAGAATTCAATCTGAATGCTGCTGACTTATGACGATTCTTTATCAAGCCTATAAGCCATGTGGGATACAGATGTCCTATTGACTTCAGTTAGACTTAACATGTGAAAGCAGTGATGCACCTGTGGTAGAACTCAGATTCCAGTTAAACTCATAGATTGCACCTACCCTACTTAATTGAATTAAAAGAATGACAGAAAGTAAATTTAAGCACTGAATCCCTGCCTGTCCCCAGTGTTAGTTCACTCACTCAACCTGGACTGCTCAAGCAACTCACTGCAAGAGGGGCTTGTCTCAAGCAAAGCAAATGAAGGAAACTTCTCTGGGCAACCAGAGATGCTCGTTTTGTGGTAGAGTTCAAGTTCAGGTTGGATGAGGCTTTGAGAAATATGAGTCAGCAGAAGGTGTCCCTGCCCATAGCAGGGAGATTGGAACTACATGATATTTAAGGTCCTTTCCAAGCCAAACCATCCCATGATTCTATGAACATCAATGCAACTCTAAGTTGAGGCTAGGGTTTGATCAGAATAGATATAGCCATAGGATCCACAGACAATGCCTGAGGGCAGATGAATTTCTCCAAACCTGAACTGCACGTATCAACAGATTGAGTAGTAATGTAACTCTAGTCTATGCTCAGTTGAGTAAAATAGCCTCACAGCTCCTGAAACAAGCACAAGGCTCTGATGGTACCCTGATAAATAAGCTCTAACATGTCATAGAATTACATACACTCTTGTAAGGTTTTTTTCTGTGGAACAATAAATGGTGATTTATTTTATTTTCACAGTGGCTCTTCCTTGACAGACGAAGCGTTGACTGACACCCTCAAATTCACCCTCAACTTTAAGTAGCCCACAGCCTGGTGACCAGGGCACTGTCCTTTCCATTGAGGTAAAGACACTGAATATGATTTTCCAAAGCCTGGTAGTTGCTCTGTCATATGAAAAATAGTACCAAACCAACGTATTTAGAAAAAGCAGCTGGTGAGATTATGTTTCGTGCAGTGCTGCCTACAGCATCCCTCCTTCTTCCAAGGGGTCTAGAAAATAATTTCATGGAAAATTACAAGGAAAGGAAGTTGAAAGACCTAGGAATAATGGCAGTAAGTGTGATGTTTATGGAAAATTTTCATTGAATATAAAATGAAGGAATTCCAGTCTTTATCAAATCTGCGGAAAGCCAGGACCCCTCTGTCAAAAAAAAAAAAAAACTTATAAATTACTCCCATCTGGGTTTTATGAAGATCCAACTTTCTCGTCGCATAAAGAAAAAAATACCTTAGAGATCTTTGCTATAGTAGAATACAATCCACTAATAGCTTTGAATAGAGATTGTTCCTGAATAAAGGTATGGAAAATAGATTGTACTTTAAAAGCATTTTTCCATATTTTGATGTACAAATTCAGAAATGGATGGCAAATAGAGTCTCCATTTTAGTCTAGGTTTATTGAAGTGTTCTACATACTGTTAATATTTCCTCTGATAAGCCTTAGTTTTTTCCTAGAAATACATTTGTGTCCATATCCTCAGAACAGCAATCAATATAGGAGTTTTACTTTGTACAATTGCAAAATATTTTAAAGGAAAAACAAATGATGTCTGGGTTTTCCAGTTTTTCCAAGTTTAGGTGCTTTACTGAGATTCCTGCTTAGGAGTGTAGCTGTTCTGTTCTTTGTTTATGGCCAATAGAAAAAGACTGGCACTTAGGAGATCCTAAATTCACATAAGAACAAAATTGCTCTCTTAAATAGGCTATTTTGCACCATGACAGCTACAAGATGCCCTTGACAATGGTGTGTGAGCTCAAGCTAGATATCTAAGTCCCCAATTCTTATGAATCACGATGACACATAATTCATTGCATCTTATTTAGGGAAGATTATGAGAAAGAGTCTGCCTCTGCAATCAGTGTCTCTTCAAATGTTCACGTGAAAGATGGCTGTGATTACTCATGCTTCTACATTATATTATTCTGTAAATTACTCTTACTCAAAATTGAATATTATGGTTCTGCAATATAATTGTTTATAACAAATACAGAATCATATCATTCTAATGCTGAAAAAGTTTAAATATTACAGTATTTAATATTGTCACCATATTACTTCACATTAAAAATAATGGCTCTAGTTGAGTTAGAAACAAAAGAACATTAAATGCTATATCACGATACCACACTTTTTGGAAAAACTGTAGGTTGCCATAACAGTTTTAGAGGCTGGATATTTACATAACATTGAGGAATGTACAAGATCTACAAAAATTATTCCCCAAAATAATTTCTAAATCAATCACAAGCATTCTGACTATGGAAAAATATAAATATAGGGACCATTGCCAATTACAAGATGGCAAGAAAAGAATACAATAAAATTATGATCAGAATTTCGAGAGTTTCAGTTAATGATGAGACTCTTATTACAATACACTTCTGCTTGACCTCTGTTCCCTTCTGTAGTTGAGACTTATTCTATTTGTCATAAATAAATATTACAATTTTTCACTAGCTGACAAGACACTAGGTAAGGAAGGACACATTTTGCATAAAGAAATGCTTGTGGGTGGATTGTGTTATTTATGTTCTTGTGCAGAAGCATAATGTGTTCCTCATTGACTTCAGCAGAAGTGCAATGAAATTAATGTCCAGTGTTTTACGGAAATGCAAAATAATTTCCAAACACTAGAAGGTGAAGATGAGGAGATCAGGAGAAAATAAGAGGTCAGCTAAAGACAGTGTCACTTCATGCAGTTAGTCAAAAATCTCTGAAATGTCTTCTAATGAATTCTCTCAGTCTGTGCCCAACTGTCTTAGCAACAAAGACAGTCTCTTCATTAAGAAAACTTAATTATTTGAGTTTGAGAAACATACTGAGATTGATAAAGGCTGCCAGAGATATTTAGATTTTATCAAAAGCTAATATAATTTTTATAAGTGAAAAAAAGTCCAAAGAAAAATGACCCCCAAACTTTCTGAACTGACCAGAGGATGCAAAGAGGAGATGAATCCTCAAAAATGTTTTCTAAAGTTTTCCTTAGCAAGATCCTGTAAAGGTGATTATCACAACAACTCTGTATTAGAAGCAGATGCAAAGTTAACCTTAAGCTATAGAGATGTTTGATCGATTCCACAGACAATTAGGCAGTTCAGGGGCCTAGTTTAGATGTGTAGTCATGCTAAGATTTTATGGAGTAAGTAGAGAAAGAGACACTATCAGAGAGAATCCCAGATATTAAGTAATAATAATACTTACTTAGACAAGTTGTGTGCTTGCCCATACATCTCTTTCACATCTTTAGGGCCTTCTTAGGCTCATTTACCTTCTAAAACTCTGTGATTCTGTGAGATATCTGCTTGACATAATTTTATGCTCAATGCCTCTTACTCTATATATAGTGTAAGACAACTTTCCTTATCAATGGGTGTTATTGCTCGTTAGCCAGGCTACGGTGCCTCACTTAGGTTTGAAGGAGTTTATCATTCCCACTGAAGACGCTGATGTTCCAGACTGACCCTTTCTGGGCTGAGGCCCAAGGGCTGACAATACTTCTGAAAGGGTCATTGTTTCAGGGCATATAGAGAGTATCATCCCTATGAACTATTATCAGTTCCATTCAGTGTTAGATTGAGTCTTACTGAAAGTAGATTTCATTGTTATATTTCATGTCCTGAAACCTGCATGTATAGAAATACATGTATCTCCAACATCTTTCCTGCACAGCAACACTCTGGAAGCAATCTCTGTGCTACCCAAATTGTTCCTCACTTCCACAAAACCCCAAAGAATCCACCTCATGCTCTGTCCTCTCTGAATTTCCCAACAAAAGACCAGGCTGGAAAGCAAGAGAAAAAATCCTACTATAAAGTACTTGTTAACTACTGAAGTTTTGGTCTTTGAGAAGGTAGAAGGCAGTTACAGAGAGGGGTTTTTTTTGCAAATAGCACAGCATTCATTTCACATCTTTCTGAATCTCATGCCACACTTTCTACGAGTCTGACATTTGGCAGGACCACAGGTAATCTCACCAGTCTTCTTCACCCCTTCCCAACGTCTCACCTCACTGACACACTATTGCGCTGTCTCCCTGCTGATAAGTCAGCTGCAGCTCACCTTTATCTTAGACCCTTGGATCATGTCCTGCAAGGCAATTTCATTGTTTACATGGATGAGCAAAGAAATAGACATCAATCAGTAACTGGCTTAGGACAGTTCTTCATTCAAAATTTTCCAGAGGTGGTCACGCACTCTTACCAATCAGATCCATCTCTGAAATTGAATGCTTTGTTAGGGCTATTTTTCCAGCATTAAACACAACTCAAACAAGATCAGGAAACACCCTCCTCAGCTTCAGCTGGCAGAAGTCTACTTGCATTGTACATCTTTAACAGTCTTATAATTCATTAACATCAAAAATCCCATTTTGTATTGATTTAATAAAATCCCACAAGATCAGCTACACTTCTGTTTTGATTACTTATTATAGGAAGAAGCCAAACCATAATAATTACTTCTTTCTGAATTTTATAAAACTCCATTTCGTCTTTTTTTAATTTTAGCATGTGTACCTTTTAGCTAAAATGGCTAAAGAATGATAAAATTATCATTGTATCACAACCTATTTTTCAGTATACATTAATCTTTTCAGTACTATGTCATTTCAAAAATGCCTTTTAAAAGAAAAGTATCCTGTAAGAATAGTTCTACTACTTTTCTGTCAATTAAGCTCTGCACATGAATGGTTATTGCTCTAATTAAGCAGGAATAGTAGCTATTTTTAAGTTTGATGCATGCTGTGAAGCTATAATTAACGTTACACAATGTGTACATTTATTTATCTTCAACTAAAACTGGGAAAAATGTGCTTTCTATTTTCATTGTGCATGTAAACATATTGCTTATGTCGGTGAATAATCTGAGTAAAACCAGAAACGGATTGCCCTGTCACCATGTCATCCTACAGCCAAATTTCTTATGATTATAAAACCATTATTACATATTCCTCCTGCAGTCCAAAAACACCTACACTCAGATGAAAATTAAACTCCTGCTGAATTGATTCCCACATATCCTCTGCCTATTCTTGGTGTTTATAAATGTCCATGACTCTTAAAAAGGAATCCTCCATTTTTATCGCAACTTTCACGCGATCCTTCTACAGTGCTGGTTCAATAACGTCATTCTTGGGCAATCAAAGGTTGTGAAAGGTGTCAAGAGAACGGTGACACAGGCAGTTTCTGGTGCTGCTCCAGAGACTATCCTTTATAGCTCTAGGAGATTTCCAAAATGCACATGCAGATACAAGTTAACAGGTGAAGGGAAGAAAGGAAAAGGCCTCAAGTTGCAACAGGGGAGGTTTAGATTGGATTTTAGGAAAAATTTCTTTACTGAAAGAATGGTAAAGTATTGGAAGAGGCTGCCTAGGGAAGTGGTGAAGTTTCCATCTCTGAACATATTCGAAAAACGTGTAGATGTGGTACTTCCGGACATGGTTTAGTAGGCACAGTGGTATTGGGCTGGAGGTTGAACTGGGCAACATCAGAGGTTTTTTCCAACTTCAATGATTCTAAAAAGAAACACTGAAATAATTTCACATACTGACATTCAGCTCAGAAGTCAGTTATGAACATGGGGCTTGAATTTAAGTGGACTAAGTACGTTGAAAATTTACCTAATACCCTTAAAAATGAGCTATAGCCACCACCTCATAGACAAGAACACTCTCCAGTCATCCTCCTTTTTCTGTTTCCCACTTCCAAAGTGGGATGCAAGAGCTGACCTGACCTTATATCCCTGAAGGATTTTCCTGAAAAGAAAACATTTTCAGCTAAACAAATTTTCTTCCCAATTCCTTGCAGGGCTGTACCAGCAAACAACAGCAGAGCAGATATGGTATTTACATATGAGTTCAAAGTGGTAGGCAGTCAGGCTACAGGAAAAATAAATGTTTCCAAATTGAAGGCCAGTTTATGGCCTGAGATAAAAATATGCTTGTATGATGATTTCCAAAAGCACAGTGCATTAGTATACCTGAGGGCAGAACACGACCCTGAATTTTAAACAGTCCTCAACTCTATGTTCCTTGAATATTTTCTTGTGCTATATCATGTTATCTTTGCTTAGTTTATCACTGATGAAAAAAAGCACAAAGTATTTTATTAGTCAGAATAATAAAATTTGCTAGCAAAATTGATAATTCAGTGCAGTCTTGAAAAAAGTGAGGATGAGGTATGTTTCTGCCCCCCCCCCCCCCCCGCATGGACCCACACAATTGTGATAAAAGCAACTTAGGGAAATAGCTTCAAGATAATGGTTTCTTATGGGGTAGCTCATATTCTGAAGGACAAGTGGGAATGGCTCTGCCCAACATTTGTTTCCTCTAAGCCTTAAGGAAAAGGAAAGAAATAAAAATCATATGAGAAGTACTGGTCCAGTCCTTGCACCTGAAAGGTGTAAGAAAGGCAGGCCTGGTATGGATGCCTTTTATGAGATGTCCTTCAGGGAGTGCAGGGATAGGACAAAGGCAATGATTTTAAGATAAAAAGAGGGAGATTTAGATGAGACATTAGGAAGAAATGTTTTCCTGTGAGGGTGGTGAGGCACTGGCACAGGTTGCCCAGAGAAGTCATGAAGGCCCCATCCCTAGAGGTTTTCAAAGTCAGGTTGCATGAGGCTTTGGGCAACCCAATCCAGTGGAAGGCGTCCTTGCCTATGGCAAGGGGTTTGGAATTTGGTGATCTTCACGGTCCCTTCTAACACAAATAAATCTGTGATTCTATGAATTATAATAGAAAAAATACCCTTCAGACATCCCTCCTACCTAGCAAAGATCATTATTAAGAATAGTTACTCCTGGGGACCAACATGAATAAACAAATTAAAAACCTGTCACTATACCGTCACATCTCAGAATTAATGTTCCTGTAATAGTACCACAAAAATCACTAACTTTTACCTTTGCATCTCCTATGGTGTAGTCCATTAATCTAGCATATAATCATAGAATCACCAGGTGGGAAAAGACCTCTTGGATCATCGAGTCCAACTATTCCTATCTGCTACTAAACCATGTCCCTGAGCACCTCGTCTACCCACCTTTTAAATACATCCAGGGATGGTGACTCAACCACCTCCCTGGGCAGCCTGTCCCAGTGCCCAATGACCCTTTCTGTGAAATATTTTTTCCTGATATCCAGTCTGAATCTTCCCTGGTGCAACTTGAGTCCATTCCCCCTTGTCAACAGATGTTCACAGGTAAACCAAACATCTGAAATTTAAGTGTCACTGCACATCAAAAGGGACACAGAGAGAACTGATCAATGATCAAAATACCCATTTATCCAGAAGGAAAACATTTCTCTCCATACAGCTTCTCTAGTACTAACCTCCTAGTCCTCAAAACTATGTGAAACATCTCTCCTGTTTACAAAGTTCCTCCAAAAGATGGTTTGGAGAGCTAAAATTACTAACACTACTCAATATTAGAAACCATCACTTTGATAGAAACACAACCTATTTTTTTCTCACATCCCATCACTTCTAACACCATTTTCTGTGACCATCTGCACACATTAAGGGTACTCATCATAGCAGACCCTCAAAGCACAGCGGTGGGCACTCATCTCAGAGCAAAAACTGCAGCTCCAACTGGGAGGCCTGCACCATCTACCCCAGCAGCAGCTGATGCCTCTGTGCAGACAGAGATGCTGAGAGGAGAGGCTACCGTGCAGACCTCAGACTGCAGGAAGTACCTTGACCGTTCTCTTGGGGCAAGTGGCAGAGCTGCCCGCAAAAGGTGTGCTCAGGTGGAGGAGATCCTGCAGCAGGTGGTTGAGCTGCAGGAGGCAATGAGAAGGCTGAATAGCATCAGGGAGGCCGAGTAGAAGTTAGATAGCTGGTTCCAAGTGCAGTCTGCTGTGGACCCACAGCCAGTCAAGAACTCCATTGGCACACACAGAAGGGAAGTGGGGCAACAATGACGAAGAATGGAAGTTTGCAAAGGCAAAAGCTAGCGGGAGGAAGAGGCTTCCCCTGAAGCCTGAGGTTCTCTTGTAGAACCAATTCACTACTGTGCAGACTGAAGAGGAAACACACCTGTCACATCTGGAGAGACACTGAATCCAGGTAAGGCAGCCCAATCTGCTGCCTGGATAACAACCACAACAAAGAAGAAAAAGTCATGGGTGATAGAAGCTGGAGGCTCTCTTTTGAGAGAGGTCGAGGCACCCATTTGCCAATCTGACCCACTTCTCTGAGAGGTGCACTGCCTACCAGGGGCTTATATCGAGGATGTCACCAAGAGGCTACCAAGCCTTGTACAGCCCACTAACTACTACAGCCAGAAGCAGTCTGAGTGGTATCAAGAAGGATTACAGAGCCCTGAAAGCTGTGGTAAGGAGCTCTGGAGGGCATGTAGTTTTTTCATCAGTCCTTCCAGTCAAAGAGACAGGGTTTGGCAGGACCAGCCAAGTCTGGTGAGATCAACTAGATGATCTTTAAGGTCCCTTCCAACCCAAACCATTCTATGGTTCTATTATTCTATTAAATTTAAAGTTTATAGTTTTTTTCAGATTAATTGCTCTAGCTTGTGTTTAGCTTTAAAGATCTCTGTTTCTGTTACATATTTAAATAAGGACTTATGCTCTTGTAAGTCTGTCTGTTTTTCCAGTTTTAAAAGACATAACTTCTTCCTACAAACTTCAATTCATTTGCACAGGAAGGCATCTACCCGAAGAGGCACTATTCCTTGGAACTATGGTTTTGGGGCAAGCAATTCTTCCTTCTGTTTTGCACGTTCCCTTTTTTTCACATGGACTTGCAACTACACAGTGCACGGCTGCCTTTTTTTTTTTTTTTTAAATGTAAGATTTATAGTCAGTGTTACAACCTGACCTGCTTCAACACATGGCTGCATGAATTCCTCTTAAGAGAATCCCAGATCAACCATTTTTCTGCATTTCAGTGAAAATTTCCATATATGCTAAATTGTGTGCAGTGAGCAAGACGCTTTTATATCAGGCTCCTGGGAACACAAGAGCAAACAGTATTTCCCAACTATGTACTCTGAAGTGCTGTTAAAATCAGGGCATTGTGAAAGAGGATGCACAGATCCTGTCCAGAGGGCATACTCGTTAATCAGAAAACGGTTTTATCTTCAGTGAGCTTGCCTGAGTGAGACTCGAGACCCAGTGTGCCTAGTAGTCAAGTCCCATATGTCGGTGAGACTGTTTTGAACTTCTGCATCAGCAGTGCTGATATCAGTTAATCAACTAGTAATTTTATAAAGATGTTATAAACCTCAGTAATAAACTACACAGAGCATGCAGATGATGAATACAATGGCAACAAGTTTAGTTGTAGTTGCATCTCAAAACAGGTCAGAGGGGAATCGACCTAAGGTTACACAAGAAGAAGGCAGAACTTGAAAGCACGCACTATGCTAAAAGAGCATTTCTACAGCTGTTATGTCAGCATGAGGTCTCCCTAGCTTGTCTCTCAGCATTGTTTTCCCAACACTTTCACCCACCCTGGTTTCACTTAAACTCCCCTCTTTGGCAAGAACCACAATCTTGCCTATCCCAGTTACCTGTTCCAACTTTTATCTTTCTGACCAAAGTGAAACTCTTACCCCTACAGTCTTTATTACCCAACATTTCTAAGCCAAATTCTTGTCCTCACAGTATTTGAGCCTTGTAAATCTTTACAATACCAACGTAAGAGAACCTCAAAGCCCTGTTTTCATTCCGGATCTTTCTTCTGTCCATGCTAGTCTGTAGGCAATGTGAGTCACAGCAGTTCTAACACACAGAATGCTGTTTCCTTTGTTCAGAATCATGATTTGAACTCCCGAGGTCTTTGCCATGACAGTCTGCAGCAAACAGGTTGCCCAGGGATGTAGTGGAGGACCCATCCCTGGAAATATTCAAGGTCAGGTTGAATGGAGCTCTAGGCAACCTGATGTAGTTAAAGTTGTAGGGGAAGTTGGACTAGATGACCTGTAAAGGTCCTTTGCAACCCAAAGTATTCTATAATTCTAAACATTCACTGCACCAGACCTCCACTGTGGCTGCACCTTCTTTTTTTTATCTGCAAAGCTCCCTTAAGTTTTTTATATGCCTGTAATCTCCAATTATTTTTATTTTCCACATTTTTCAAAGTAATAAAAAACTAAAGTCAGTTTTGTTGGAATGACAGACAACATTTTGCACACTATTCTGACACATTCAAAACTTCTGCTCCAGAAAATGGTGGAATCAGGTCTTCTGAAAGAAGACATCATCCAAATATTGGGCTATCACAAAGTATTATTCTACATGTTCATTTCCAGTTGTAAATCACTGGGTGGCAACTGTCACCAAGAAATTGAAAGAAGACTCTGTTAACTGTCAGCTTGATGCATCTGCTTGTCTGTGTGGTTATAATGGTATCACAGTATTTTGGGGAGTTACCAAATCACCCTGTAACAGAAGGCTGTCTATTTCTTCATGTAATAAACCAGTTTATAGGGAGAAAATATCAGACATCTATACTCTTTGGGCCAATTTTTCTAACAGCTATACTACAGTAAATTGGAAATAGCTCCACAAAACTCTGTAGTTTGAAACAGATTCATGTTTGCAGAATTAAGAGCAGAATCTAGCTCTTTTAGTCCCATGCTATCATTTTACGTAGCCAGCTACTGAAATACTGACTTAAGGAGGATCTGCTGAAAAAATATCTATTGTCAAAGCATGTTTATTTTCGCAATAGTTCTGACAGCCAATAGTAAAATACAATGGAATAGTGAAAATATATGACCACCTCTGAACTCCTTGCTGTCTGCATATGAGATATGTGAACTTTCTTCATGCATTTAACGTGCAGCTTAGACAGTGTTCTCCCTGCTGACACCTACTCTACCACTGTGCCTGCTCTGTGCATTTTCAAAGCTCTTCCCCACTTGGACATGAGCTCAATTGTTCCGGTTCAAGTCCTTTTCAAAACAGTATTCCAGCCATAGTTTCATACACAAGAAATTCGTTATTTGAGAAGCTTGACTTGTGCTTTGACATGTCAGATTTCAGAAGAAAGGACAACTTGTAAACGTTACCTGAAATTACTTTTTGTTTTATCTAAACTGCAAAGCAAAAATTTGAAAATAGTTCCAGGACAGCTCATAGAGTCATCAGGGAAAAAAAATTGCCTTTCTTTCTACTTCAGAATTGTACTGCAACAGTAACCAGGTAACTCTGGTGCAAGCCTTATTACATTAGATTCCCCCTAAAGCATCAACCATTCTTGTATTTATCACTGGCAGAGATGCACCAGAGTCATTGAGATTCTTTATCTCCAGAAAAAAAAACCTAGCTATTTTTCCACCAAGTTTAAGCTTTTTTTTTTTTCCTAATAAATGTAGTGGGTGAAAATTACTTAGATTGTGAACAGTGACAAGCATCAGATAATTGCGTATCTGTGGGTGAGTAGGTGACTATCAGAAACTGAACTTTTGAACTCATAAACAAGCACAAGCCTGCCACCTTCTAGCTACTAGCTCGTGTGGGTTGGCTGTAAATTTTTATTACACAAGGACTAAATAACTGTGGCACATTCTGATTCTTCCGATTAATAAAATGATGTGAGACAGAACCACCAATTAGGAGCCGATTGTGTGTTTGCTTCTGCACACTGACTATTTAAATTAGGAAATCTGGGGGCTGGAGGACACAAAAAGAAGGCGGTGAAGATCCTGACTGAAGAAAAGATCCTGGAAGTAGGAGAAGATCATGCAGATCAGAGCACTGTGCAGAGAGAAAATTAGAAACCTTGGCTGATAATACCTGAGGCTGACATCTGTGAGCACAACATCACCAGATAGGGCTTTCTGTTTGTCCTTCCCTGACCAGAAGCCACCTCCTTGTGGGTAAGGACACTAAGACCTGGGGAACATAGTGCTGGTGGGGAGGAAGAGAACAAGTTTGTGAGGAAATCAAGCAGGGTAAAAGCTTTAATTTCACTGGTTCTTAAGTAAACCCTAATATCCAGATCCATTGTGGATTCTTTTTACTCTGTCTCTCCTGTGACAATGCAAGATATAATTTGCACAATTGTATAATTAGATCTCAGCCAAACTGCATACTCATGTACGCAAAACACAGTATATGTATTCACAGTAGAACATGGTGCCACCTGTGCAATGATCAATGACTCACCAGCAGCACAGTCTTCTAAATTTAGACCTGTGCCCTATTGAGGAGTTACTCTGATAGTTTACCATGGTGACGCTACCCTTACGACCTCATTATTACTATGTTCCTATTCTCCCTATTACTGCTGCTGGAAAACAGACATAAATACGTTACTGTTGTTGTCGGCTGTTTTTCCTTTCAATTACAACTTCTAGTTTGCACAGAAAGAACTGAGGGAGAGAAACTGAACAAAGATCACTTCATCTTGTTAAACACGGCAGCAAATCACATGTATGTCAGAGTGGTGCAAGGAAAAAAGATAGATCCCAATACAAACTCATGTACATCCACCTCCTAATTATTTTCAAACGTCGTAAATCAAATTTAATGCAAATATATCTATACATGAAAGAACAAACTGGCTGAGAAAACATGAAAATTGTACAGAATTACATGAGTTGTATGCAAAATGAGTTTATTTTTTATAATGAAATCATCCTTATTTTCTTGGCATATTTTTAGATATTTTTTAAAAGGAACTGGAAACACGTTATTAATAAATATCTTCATGTAACTAGTCTGTGGAAGAGTTTTTCAGTAGAAATACTGGTTGCTCACTTAAATGCTCAGAGGCATTTGAATGGAACAGGGCAAAACACTACGGAAGAGTCTGCATAGTGTTAGTCACATTAGTAAGTCATTGAAAATAGAAAATGTGCTTTTTCAAATTTCTATCATGAAAACAGGGGATGGAATTAAACAAGAGTCTGTTTTCTCAGAAGGGAAGGACAAGTATCCACTAATACTGGTAGTGCTTATTGAATTTCCTTCTGCAAGTATGACATGGTACAGCCAGCACAGGCTATTCTAAAAAAAGAAAAGGCAAGTGAGGTCAGAACATTGCACTGATGTCAAATACCATTTTTCTGCACTCATCTGCACCCTAAAGAAACTGTTACTGTGTTTCTTTAAATCAGTAGCTACCCACCAGTTGTTATCATTTTTCTATTAGCTCCTGGGTGGGCATGTATTTTAGTTCTGTCAGAATAATCTGGCTGTCCTCAAGAAAGAGATCAGCCGAGGTTTTCCCGATATGTTTTCAGTTCTTTCTGAATCCAGTCGTGCAAATCTTTGGCAGTGGTAAAACATTTGCTGTGGATATGGATTGTAAACCACTTTCTGCAGGATTGTAAACAACACTGGAGGTGTTCAGTGCCAGGCTGGATGAGGCTTTGAGCAACCTGGTCTGGTGGAGGGTGTCCCTGCCCAAGGCAGGGGAGCTGGAACAGGGTGGTCTTTAAGGTCCCTTCCAACTCAAACCATTCTATGATTCTATGACTCTATGATTCTGCTTGAGCTCTATTCCTCTCCTTCTAACTTGTCTTTTCTGATTTCACCATATAAAAATCTTGTATAATTATTTCAGGACTTGTTCTCCTTTGTTCGAGTAGCTTGACAGAACAGGTCCATCTGCTCTGTCACTTGAAAAATTGTTTCAAACAGCATCCTTTCTACTGATAGCAGGTTTTCTTTCTCCTGACTTCTTATCTAATTACTATCTTACATTTTGCTTATTTCTATACAAGAGGTAGTTAAAATATTCGAGACATTTTGAGATTTAGTTAAATAAAATAACCCTACACAGCATAAGGATACATGATTGGCCAGTGGTCTCGTCTTTTTTCTTCTTCACACAAGTCCACTTATTTCTTCCTAAGTACTCCCAACAGCTTATTTAAATATGCCAGAGTACTCTCTGCTTATAAAATCCAGCTCGCCAGATGGCTATATGGACAGACAGATACAAACAGTATTGTTCACAGGTGCAAAGTGTGAAATCGTGGATGCTGTTACTACACAATCTCAATGAAAGACCCTTTCTTAAAGAAGGTAACAGTATTTCAGTGGAAGCAAAAATATAGAAGAGGCTAAAATCCATAGTTGGGCTAGTTCTGTAAAATCCAAAGGGCTGGATTCAAAGGCAATAGAGTTGTTAGAGGCTTTTTTCTTCCTTATCAGAAAAATCCTTTAGCAACATCCTCTGATAAGCAAGAAATTAAACCAATTGGACGGTGATGGAGCAAGCTGGGAAATGTGATGAAGAATAAACATACCATGAAACATATAAAGTAGCTGGAAGACTGCCAGGCATGTCAGGGAAGAGAGACAAGAGGGAAGGGATGTTTTAACCATGTCAGACAACATTCAAGGACAACATTTCTCTGTGAAGGGCTGGGAGACTGGGAAGGGAACAGGAGATAGCTAACTGCAGCAGGCTGCATCAAGATATCTGAACACTTAGAGCCTGCAGTCCTTTAGAAAAGAGAAGTGGGTACTGGCACAAGACCATTAAGACCCAGGGAACACCATTGCCATAAGGAATAGTAACACAGTTAGTTATTTCCCATGATTTAGTGTGGCAGAATGACCTTTGTCCAGCAACAAGTTTGGTCCCATCTAGGAGAAATCCTGAGTACATGGCATTTGTAAGCGACACCTAGTTGCACAACTGCTGCTCTGGTTGCCCCACAGCAACAAATTTCCTTCCCTATAACCACTCTGCCTGTCTCCTTACCTGTGAGATCTTATGTCCTAATCACTAGACTACTGGGTTTCAATAGGTTCTTCAGCTAGTCATCCCCAGTACTCTAAAACCAGAACAGAGTTGGCTGTGCATACACTTAATTTTGCTAAAGTAGTATTGTGATGCTCTTTCTATCTTTGCTTTGCATTTCATTAGCGTCCTGTGCCTTACTATTTTTGACAGCAATGATCCCTTACAGTTGATTTGGATGGAGGCAGTTATTTTGGAGCACACAAAGGGTTTTTCTTTACACTTACAGAATCATAGAACTGTTTATGTTGGAAAGACCTTTAACGTCATCAAGTCCAGCTCTTAACATAATGCTGCCAAGACACATCTACATATCTTTTAAATACCTCCACGGATAGTGACTTCACTACCCCTGGGAGCCTGTTCTAATGTTTCACTGTGTTTTCAGTGAAGACATTTTTCCTAATAGCCAATCTAGACCTCCCTGGGTGCAACTTGAGACCGTTTCCTCTAGTCATATTACTTGGTACTTGGGAGAAGAGACCAACGCCCACCTTGCTACAGCCTCTTTTCTGGCAGTTGTAAAGAGCAGTAATGTCTCTCCTCAGCCTCCTTTTCTCTGGACTAAACAATCCCAGTTCCTTCTGCAGCTCCTCATAAGACTTGTGCTCTACCCCTTCACCAGCTTCATTGCCCTTCTTTGGGCACGTTCCAGCACCACCTGTGAGGATGCTTTACTGCAGAATTTAGAAATTCTTGTCCATAGGTAAGCAGACTCGATAAGTGACTTCCTCAAAGATCACATAAAAAAATGCACATATGGAGTCCCCTCAGAGTTATTCACAATTATTTACTCCAAGGCAATTTGTTAGAATCATAGAACCATTAAGGTTGGGAAAGAGTGTTAAGATCAAGTCCACCTGTCAGCCCAACACCACAGTGCCTACTAAACCATGTCCCAGGTGCCATAGGTTTTTAACACCTCTGGGGAAGGAGATTTTGCCAGTTCCCTGGGCAGCCTCTTCTGATGTTTTACCACTCTTTTGGTAAAGATTTTTTTTTTTTAAATTGCAATCTAAACCTCCTTTGCTGCAACTTGAGGACATTTAGCATCATGCCTACCTGTTCTTTGTTTACATATAACAATGTGTTGCCCCTAGTTTTGGCTTAGGCCTCCGGGCATAGTAATAGCAGAAACAGGAACACAGCATTCAGTGAAAACAAACGGCAAGCAAGAAGTGGATTCATCTTCCAGCTGTGTTTAGTCTAGAACAGCTGCTTTCCTTTTTACTATCTGTAAACTGCCTTTCTGCATTCAGCTTCCAAAATGTAATTGCCTGGCAGCTGCCTTCTACCACTTGTTTATTAGATTTCTGGCATATGTGGTTGTTAGAATGTCTAAATAATTCGGGACCTGTTAACATGTCATTCATTCTGGGGTCAGTTTTCACTTTGTGTGACAACAGTTGCAATTATTGTTACACTTCTTTTTCCCCTGGGAAGTTTGCAAACACCATTCAGTCAGTAAGCAGACAACAATAGCTTTTTAGCTGTAAAGAAAGATAAGCAGAAGTATGCAAAACAGGCCTGTAACACCTGCTACATTACCTATCTTGTCCTCAGAGAAAGCTATGAAAACCAGAATATTTCAGTTGGAAAACAATACAGACTGTAGAAATAGAAATGAAAATTTACTCACACAACATCATGCTGTTTCTGAAGGGTTTTGGCGGTTTACTTAGTGAGGCTAGAACTATTCACAATGATCTGCTAAAATCCCAGTAGTCCTGCTTTTTCCATGTTTCTTTGCCCTGGTAGGCCATGAATTCACAACTTCATTAGTTTTTTAAAGTTTTTATTACTCTTGGTTTTTGGAGAGAAGGGTTGAAGTGCATTACCCATATTTTCCTCCTCAAAAGCAGAGAATTGTGAAGAGACCATCCATCAGTGGCTTGGTTTTTCAAAGGGAAATGTTATTAAGAACGCTGTGATGCAAACAGCCTCCTCTATAATCATTTAGAAATAACAAATAAAGGGATTTATGTAGTGTTCGCTATTTCATGGTTAAGATAGGTGAGTACTCATGGAAAGTTGGAGCTCGGGGTAAGTCAGCTGCCGTGTGCAATACGAGATGTCAGCAACTACAGAGAAAAATTCCAACTCAAAGTGTTTGACTCCTTGGCCAGGAATCTATTCACCAGTTTATTCCACTTTTACAAATCCCCACTGTAGCTTATTTCAGTAGACCTCAGGAACCAATGCATAAACAGGGGTAGACTCCAGGTAAACATAGTTCATTGCCTATAAGTAGACTGAAGCCAAATCCACAAGAAAGTGGGGCTGTGCAGGTGGAGCAGACATTGAGCAGGTCTGAGTGCATGACTGGCTATAGCAAAAGAATGGAGAGCAAAAACATCCAGTTAAAAAATCTACTAGTATCTCAGATGAGTTCGAAGGTCTGGTATTGTACTGTACTTCATATGGAAAGCAAGTATTTGCTAGGCTGAATATTGCTGATTGGGTCATTTTAACAAAAGAAATTATACCGTTCTTATTGATACAGTGTTTGAATACATAAGACATTGATAGTTCCCTTTGCCTTTCCCTTTACCTGATAGTTTTGTTTCTCATTTAGTCTCCTAAATTGACCTTAAACTCACAAGTGATCTCTGTAGGCATATTGATCAGAGCACATTCCTGGTGTCTGGCACTTATATGAGGCAACAGGACTTGAAGGATGTCTTTCTTTTGATACCAGACTGCTGTGTTGTTTAGTGCACTACTTGGATATAATCCACAGGAAGCTGCTGTATGAAAGAAATTTATTGAATCATGGATTTTGAAGTGTGCTTTTCCAGTGAAATGTTTTGTCTCACAGTTCACCACAGCTTCCTGAGGACAGAAATGCTCTTTGTCCTAGTTAAATGGGATTGGCTTGTCCCAAGAGTTGCTGCATACCTACATTCAGCAGCAGCACCCAATTTCCTATAGAGATCCTGGTAGCATTTCGTGAAGGGTCTGGATAACAAGTCTTATGAGTAGCGGTTGAGAGAAGTGGCATTGTTTATCCTAGAGAAGAGAAGGTTGAGGGGAGACCTCATCACTCTCTACAACTACTTGAAAGAAGGTTGTAGTGAGGTGGATGCTAGTCTCCTCTCCCAAGTAACAAGTGATAGGATGAGAAGGAGTGGCCTTAAGCTGCGCCAGAAGAGGTTTAGACTAGATATTCAGAAAAAATTCTTACCAAAAGAGTGGTCAAGCATTGGAAAATGCTGTGCAGGGAAGTGGTGGAGTCCATATCCCGGGAGATGTTCAAAAAATGTGTAGATGTAGCACTTTGGGACACAGTTTAGTAGGCACAGTGATGTTGGGCTAACAGTTGAACTGGATGATCTTAGAAGTCTTTTCCAACCTCAATGATTCTATGATCTCAGTGATGCTCCAGACATCTAAACTTGCTCTAAAAAAAGACTGAAACTGAGTCTGGTATCTCATGGCTGCTGAGATAGCAGATCCCATAGTGACTCTCAGGAAAAAGAACAAGACATGAACTTGGAAACTTTAACCAGCATGTTTCCTTTGTTAAAATATAGCTTTACTTGCCCACACAGAACCATTGATGGCCAGCTGCCATAGCAGGCGTTCTTTCTGTTGTTCCCATAATTAACTGCCTACTTTTCTGCTGAGGTTTTTTTCTTCCCTTCTCCCTGTTCCTAAGACACACGGGAGATTAACAAGGAAGTAGGGAAGTTGCCATCCCTGAAGGTGTTAAAAAAATGTGTAGACATAGCACTATGGGACATGGTCTCGTATGCATTTTATTATTGGACCGACAGTTGGACTGGATGATCTTAGAGGTCTTTCCAACCTTAATGATTCTATGATTCATCAAACAAACAGGTATTTCAGGGAAATGCCAAGAACTGGAAAAGGCTTAAAAAACACGTGTGTAACAGTAAGAACTACTATAAATCCATACACATCATTCATTTGTGAAGCAATTAGTTTATTTAGGCAGTATAGAGTCAATTTTCTCCAGGCTCCTCTTTATAGAACAAGTGCAAAATGTGCCCTCGTTTCCCCTTTCTTAATAATACACCATGTTACCAACAATTGTGACTAGGTAAGAGGAGATGAACAGTCATTCTACCACTTCAGAAGCACCTATTTGAACTGTTTGCTCCTCCCTGGTGGCCAGGAAATATTTGCAATGTATGAAATGCCAACAGGGTTTCAAACAATGGGAGTAAGTGAATGTCTGCAGTAATGTTGGTCTGCTGGAAGTTACCTTGCCAGTATTTGGCATGTAGTTTTAGGCTATCCGTAGATTTATCACAGTGGTGTTATTGATCTTGTGTTTGAAGCACTAGTAAATCACAAAAAAAAATCCATGTGACATTCTATGCAAAATATAGTGGGTTTGAATAAACAGTTCTGTGTTAGTAGAAATGCATCCACATTGCATATTTGGATTAAATGAGCTACATTTTTCAGAAACAGGAAAACTAATGTGGAAAATTTTTCAATGTGAATGTCAAAACTGTGCAAGATAAAAGCTTTGATGTGATGCACAGTTCTGTGGTGAGTTGGAAAGACTGTGTGTCAAAGCTGTAGCATTTACAGGTGTTTGCTACACATGTCATTTCACCTGCAGCATAAATTGTCTTACTGTCTTTTTCCAGTGTGAAATAAGCATGGGATGCTGCAGGAGGGGACAATTTCCATCTGCAGGACTCCTGGGAGGGCATTTGTTCAGGGGACAGGTGGAGCAAACAGAACAGTGAAGAAAACTTTTTGCTCATTCTGTCAGTCCTACAGGGAAAAATAATGCATGGCATTTGAATTGGGCTTTCTTCCACAATGCACACCAAGAGCAGTCACCCAAGCTCAGGCAAGAGGTCAGCAGGACCCACCAGAACAGGAGTAGTCTCTGCAGGAAGAGGAAAATCATAACTTGAGCTCTATCAGGTTCACTCAGCCCTACCTGCCCCTGCTCCTGGAGATCCTGTCTAATGTGTACATAGACTGGAAGTCACACAATGGTCACATCAGCATCTCTAAGGCAGCCCTGGGCCTCTGGAGTTTCAACTCCTGAGGTTGTGAAGATGCTACAATTGGCATTCGTACGCTGAGGCTGCTATTAAGAACTGCTCTCAGTTTAGACTTTGAGGTGTGTTTGCCACAAAACCACACATGGACATGCACACACACACAGAGCATCCTCAGCACTTCACTCACTTCCAGCCCCTTGATACCACCCTGAAAGGCTGCAGTACAAGGGCATTGGAGAAGAGAAAGGGATTCTCAGCCACCAGCTGTCAGCCTGGGGGGCAGTAGCAGGGAGACTGTGGAAAACAATGAGATATGGCAAGCATGAAGAGACTAACTTTTGAGTTGTTTGCCATTTCTGTAGCCACTTTGTAGTACTGCTGTTAGACATTGCTTTTTCTGCACAACAGGAATGTATCTTTCCTTTTTTCTCAAAATAGCAGTTCATCCTTCCTTCTTCCTGATTTAGTTTCAATATTAGACCCGATGAAATATATTACACTCTGTTTTAAGATGACAATTAAAAACGAATCTACAAATGCAGAACAGAAACATAAAATGTGAGGATAGGAAATAAAGAACAAATGACCTTAAAGAATTACTGTATGAAGAAAGTTTAAGTGCCGAATGACAACATACAGAAACAAAGTAAAATGATCACTGTCATAATAGTACAGGAAATAAAAAGTAATAATAAAATTTAGGAAACTTTTAGTAGATCAGACTCCCACTTAGAAATGCTGCTGACCAGAACAGTATGAGTCTGCAGCTAGAATTAGGTTATGCCACTGCTGTAAGAGGTCTGACGACAGCACAGAGACTGACAAATTCCAGCTGTACCCAGGCACCATTCACTGCATTGTCAGGGTTTTGATCACCATTGCAAGCTGCCCAGCCTATGAAGACTGGATATTGGCACTCCAGATACTCTGCGACGGGTAGTAAGCTCAGTGCATCAACACAAAACTCTGACAGTATATCTATGGAGCTATGTTTTCACACACTTAGTGCATTCACAGTGGGACCTTATATTTGTTACGTAAACAGGAACCATTATGTCACATACAATAATACTTTCCCCATATTCAGGTGCAGTTTCTTCCCATTGAAAGGAACAAAAGACTGACTTGCAGATTTTTCCAACGGAAAAAATCTTTTTATGAAAATCAATTGAACTGAAAGTATTTTACTTTGGCTACAAATTATGTAAATGGCTAACATGGTAGCACTTTATATATCTAGGAGAATGACATTGGTCCAGGAAACCAAATGAGGGCTTGGGAACAGGATACAGAAATATCTCAGAAAAACCTTGGCTCACTTTCACTGATGATGTAAAAGAGTGCAAGAATGTTGAGCCCAGCTGAGTTGTAGTTCCTTATGAAAGCTGTAAATTTAGACAAATATCTGTAACGAGTGAAGCTGTTTCAACACATACTGCAACTTGCCCCTTTTTTAATATGAGCGCAATAGCTTAATTCATCCCAGAAGACACCGAATGGCAGGAGCAACACTTTTGCTACTCTGTTACAAAGTTCACTAACAGTTTCATTCTAAGAAGAGTATCAGCATGGCATTATTCTTGTAGAACATGGTTTCCTTGCATTCCAGCATCTAGAAGTTGATCAAAACCGCACTATATAAACCTGCACTCCAGCATCTACAAGGTGATAAAAACCAAACTATGTAAACTTGCATTCCAGGTGTTTTGGCTTACAGCCTATCACCTCTCGCTTTGCAGGGGTTTTTTTTGCAGGACAAGAAGTCCCCTTCTGTTAAGCGTGGGGGCTTTTTGTACGATGATGTGCATACTTCATCAGCTCTTCTAGCAAAAGTTGCTTCTACCAAAGTTCTTGGTGCAATCGTGACTCATGCAAGGCAGTCTGAGTACTCTAAATTCTCCCATTGGCTCACAACTACAAGTTGACTGGACAGGAATGTGTTGGGGATTGCTCAGGACAGCAAAGAAATACTTCTGATCTTACGAGTGCCAAGATGCACTTGAGACACTTCTGTTTTGAGCTAAAGTAGAATCAGTTTTCTAACTTTTCAGTGAGGCTTCATTTAAGTAACTTCACTTTCTGAAAGTTAACTGTGAGTTTTCCAGGCAGTATTTCTATTGAGAAGTGATAACAGGGCACTGGTATTGCTTATACTTATTCATGACATAGAAACTGAAGTCCTTCCCTGTGCCTGCTCTGCAGCATCAGTGATGTCAGCCACTGCAGGGGGAGTGTTCAATTTCGTAGTATCATAGTACAGCCAGGGTTGGAAGGGACCTTAAAGATCATCTGGTTGCAACTCCCCTGCCATGGGCGGGGACACCCCACTAAATCAGGCTGCCCAAAGCCCCATCCAACCTGGCCTTGAACACCTCCAGGGTTGAGGCATCTACTACCTCCCTGGGCAACCTGGTCCGGTGTCTCACCACTCTCATAGTGAAGAAATTCTTCCTAATGTCCAGTCTAAATCTGCCCCTCTCCAGTTTATACCCGTTCACCCTGGTCCTGTCCCCACGAGCTTTTATGAATAGCCCATCTCCAGCTTCCCGGCAGGCCCCCTTCAGGTACTGGAAGGTCACTATAAGATCTCCTCTGAGCCTTTTTTTCTCCAGGCTGAACAACCCCAACTCTCTCAGCCCATCCTCGTCGGGAAGGTACTCTAGTCCTCTGATCATCCTTGTAGCCCTCCTCTGGACCCGTTCCAACAGCTCCACATCCTTTTTACTTTGAGGATTCCAGAACTGGACACAGTATTCCAGATGAGGTCTCACAAGAGAGGAATAGAAGGGCAGAATCACTTCCCTCAACCTGCTGGCCACGCTTCTTTTGATGCAGCCCAGTATACGGTTGGCCTTCTGGGCTGTGAGCACACATTGCCAGCTCATGTCGAGCTTCTCACCCACCAGCACTGCCAAGTCCTTCTCTGCAGGGCGCCTCTCAAGAATGTCATGCCCCGTTGTGTACTGAAAATGGGGATTGCCCCGACTCTGGTGCAGGACCTCGCTCTTGGCCTTTTTGAACCTCATTAGGTTCTCAGAGCCCCACTTCTCCAGCCTGTCCAGGTCCCTCTGGATGACATCTCATCCTTCCAGTGTGGCAACTACACCACTCAGCTTGGTGTCATCTGCAAACTTGCTGAGGGTGCACTCGATCTCGCTGTCAATATAATTGATAAAGATATTAAACATCATCAGACCCAGTACAGACCCCTGAGGGACACCACTTGTCACGGATCTCCGTTTGGACATTGAGCCATTGACCACTACTCTTTGAGTGCCATCGTCAATTTCCTATCTTTGTACATATTTCATTATTTTCTTATAAATATTATTTTCTTTATTATTGCTGTTGTTTCATTAAAGCCATTGCAGTTTCCAATCCACAGATATCTCTCTCTCCCTAGGGAGGGGGAGGATGGAATTCGGATCACAACTGCTTGCTTTTAGCTGCCAGTCAAGCCCAGCCAAGGCTAAACCATGACAGCTTGTCCAAAAAAACCTACTGCTCATAAAGTCCTTTTGGTCCAGGAGATGTAAATAGGACTGGCATTATACCACCTAACTCAATAGTAGTTATAGAAAAAAACAAATTATCTTAGTATGTTGCTTACTATTTCTCCCATTCTACCCACAGTGGAGACAGCCACAGGAGCTGAAATTTTCCATTTTACTGAGTTGCATCCTAAATTCTTCTTAAATTCTTCTCAAATCCTTCTTTTCAAAGCCCTTCATTTCTTCCACATTTTGCTACTTTCTACATCCAGGCAGTGCTACCAGCCCAGTGTAGATAACCTAAGACCTCAATTTGGAAAGCAAATGTCACTACCATCAAAGGGAGTGCTTGTGTTCTTTTAGCACTCTATGGCTAAACATGTGTACAGTTATATGGGCTGAGAAAAAGTCACTTTCCCCCTTGTGTAAATCCATGCTTAGGCCTACATATAATCTGTTCCTGCATTTCAAGTGGAATTACAGAAACTGCTGGGGCAGTACTAAATTCCTACATTATCATGATATTGTATGGAAAGTTTCATTTCTGTGGAATCCCATGCACAAATATGAGACTCAGATGAACAAAAGCCAAAGAAACTGGGTCCCATAAAGAAATTTCTGTTTTCATGTAATAGTTTAACTAGAAGTATGTATTTCAGTGGAAAACGGACCTCTCTCCGGTTTCCACATTATCTTTAAAGCTTCTGTCTCAAGGGAGTGTCCACTATTTTAAACAAAGATTTGGACTGTCCAGTCATTTTAGCTCTACTTGGTGTCAGTGCCATTCACACTGAGACCCCTGCCACGGAACTCAGTGGGCGCCTCTTCTCTTCGGTGGCTACCACCCTTCAGATGTGTGAGCTCACGGCCACACACATCAAGATTTGGCCTTGCAAAGGAATCTCCATTGTATCCAGCTTCTAGCACACCAGGTACTGGAATGCAGGTATCTTAGAAATAGACATTAACAGAAAGCAAATGATCATTAATATGTTCTGTTTACATTAATATATTTGGTTTAACTGTGCTGGATATAAAGCTAAACTTCCTGAGGTCTGTTTCTTTTCAATAACTCCTCTTGGAAGAATCTTTTGCTGCAACCCTGATAAATATCAAAAAAGTGTGTGAGCTCACACTGGTCTTATTTTTATTTTCAGAATCAAGATGGGTCACACAATCATTGCAGTCAGGGCAGGGTGTGCCCTCCCTTCCCAGCAAGAGCTGCATTCTGAAGACACCATAACCACATCAGCGCAGAACCTGCAGCTGCTGCTTGATTTGCCTCATCTGCAACTGCGAGGCAACTGAAAGATCATAGAGTCATAGAATCACAGAATCATAGAATGCTTTGGGCTAGAAGGGACCTTAAAGATCACCCAGTTCCAACACCCCTGCCATGGGCAGGGACACCTCCCACTGGATCAGGTTACTTAAAGCCTCATCCAACCTGCCCTTGAACACCTCCAGAGATGGGGCATTCATGACTTCTCTGGACAACCTGTGCCAGTGCCTCACCACCCTCACAATAAAATATTTCTTCCTAATATCTAACCTAAACCTCTATTCTTTTGGCTTAAAACTGATACTCCTCATCTTATCACTACACTCCCTGACAGAGCCCCTCCTCAGCTTTCACAGACGATGGCATTTGTTAGTTCAGAAATGGCACCACAGTGAAACTTCTTTTGAGACCCACACCTCTCTTTCTCCTTTACTCTTGCACTATGTTGTCAGGATGTGACCGCTCTTGTTAGTATTAGGTCAGGGAGCTTTGCATGTTATGTTACTGCATATTATAACCCTGCCCTCAGGCCTATCAGTGAGTCAATACTCCACCGAGGAATTTCCTACAGGTGCCAAAATTAGCTCTGCACTTTGCAGGCCATCTATTAATTACATCTTTCTGGAGGCAATGCAGACACCTTAGAGCAGTGCTAAATGAGATAGCTCTGGTGAAAACAGCTAACATAGGTAGTTGAGTCTTACTATTCCTAACACAGCCAGTACCACTGTATGGCACTGCAGAAGGTCATGCAAACAAACCCTGTTTCTCTCCATTCATTCTGCCACTTCACTTGTGTGCAGAATTGCCATAATCGGCCGAGATCCCTGAAACCAAAATGCTGCATCCCTTCTTACACCTACCCTCAAAGCAAACAAAAATGCTATTTTAGCAAATCTTCTTGGTTCCACCATAATGGCCAGTCAGGTTTTTTTTCCTCTTTGTACATATTTTTTTCATAGGTAGAAGGCTCTGAGGTATGGTGCCAGAACCCTACAGAATAGCTACGGGTACGCTATTTCCATTTTCCAAGCTGGAAAGACTCCTGTTAGTGCAAGACTATAACCACACTTCCCTAATAGAGAGGAACAGATACGAACTGTGCAAACAATGTCATGTACCAGAACAATATTGCTATGATTTATGGTCTAGTGGTCAACTCATGTTTACTTCTTTAAAAATCTTCACTTCTAAAATTCTGTTTTGGAAAAATGGGATGGGGAAGAATTGTGCTTATGAAAAGTCTGTTAAAGACTGCAACCCAGACCAGCGAAGGCAGAAAAACACCCAGCCAAGCCAGGCACCATAGCCCTAACTCAATGAGGAGCCGTCAAGGCTTGATGCTTCAAATCAGCTGTACACAGGATGAGTCAAGGTTAGTTTTGCACAAACAGACAAACTAGGAGGACAGGCCATTTATAATCCTTACCCAAAAGATATCAGATTACATTAAAATAAAATCTGGGCTGTGAATTTGTTGCCTGAAAAATAACAGAGCAGAGAAAGGGAAGGACTGTGCAGCAGGTCAGTGGATTACACTGAAAAATGCATATAGAATCACATGTATGGTACAGGGATGTGGGGGTGGGAAGGTGAAGCTTTATTTTGCAATCGGGTTTTGGAGATTGACATAGTTACTCCATTTCAGGCCAGAGATTGGGCCAGTTCAACCTTCTCCCAGTAGTGATAGCTGCCTTTTTCTTTGTCAGTAAACAAGTGTTTCTTTAATGAGCATACCTGTTCTTGGAAGGACCCCTTGCTGAAATGAAGCACAGAAGTAGTATTTCACTAGAGGCCTTTTGGAGAGGAAAAGAACAACGTATTCCTACCAAGGCACTCAACATTTCTCAAGCAATCTTTTCTTCACACTGCTGTCACTAGTACCTCTAGCATCCTCTCTGTGCAAAAAATAGCAGCTAGGCAGTACTACACCAGTCAGAAACAATATTTTCTCTCTGTCAGTCTATGTTCTAGTTTTAAGCATCAGGCATATAAAAACGAACTGTTCTCCTTAATGCTGAGTGCTCTCTCCAGCTATTGACAAGGTTCATCACCTGACATCAGCCGAACAAATGTTCAGAAATAATCAAGTCCAAGGCAGCACTGAGGTTACGTTACATTAGAAAATGAAACACAAGAAGGAAGCAGGAAGGCCAGTGAAGGAAATTAAAGACAAGTCTGGAGACTTTGCTTTTACTTTGTGTTGGTGAAAGTTTTCCAGCTTGTTTTCCTTCTATTCCCTAAACAATCTACCGTGTACAGACAGGCTGCAATGTCCATGCTGGCAGGTCAAAGCAGGTTAGAACTTTCTCTGTCCTTTCTAGCTCTGGACCTGTAAGCACAAGAAAATAAAAGAAGACACCATAGCTGACCGCCCATGAACTCCTCAAGAGTTTTGAAGCTGACCTAACCCGGTGCTAATCCAGCTCAGCAACTGAGCCCTGCTAACAGTAACATTTTAGTCACTCAGATACAGTTTCAGACAACAGGGTCTAGAAGGCTCTCAAAACTAATCATAGGACTGAGCTTTTTACTATAAAAGCAACTTCAGCAAAATTTCAGCTGACAAGCTTAGTGGAATGGATAGGCTCGTACACAGAGGAGTCTTTAACCCCAGGGGTGATAAAGATTATGAAAAAGGACTGATAAAGATTATGAAAAAGGACAAGTATTGACAAATCAAGAAAAATATCATCACATAGAAGAAAAAAGAGAATTCTGAAAAGCGTATCTGTTATTTGGATGCATTTCTTTGAATTGAGATAAGGATAAAACTCCGACCAACTCCTAATTAAAGACAGTTCTGTAAGGAAAGAGACTACTGTGCTTTGGCTCTTGAGTGGCCTGTAAGAGAAAATATATTTTACAAGATTTGAACGAGTAATTTGATAACATTACCTGATACAGAGATTACTAGACCAAGCTTGCAATGGAAGTGACGTAAGTAATGGAAGTGGTTGGACTAAGAAGCATGTGGAGTTCCTGTATGTGCTTTAGAAGGAGAATTCAGGGAGTATCAGATACTGAGATCATATTAATAGGGCAGTGTGCAGGGTACAGAAAAGATTTCAGCATGGGGCTTCCTCTGTATTTCAGTTTACCTTATTGTCAGACTTCTCCAGTCAAATCAAGAATCAGAAAAGAGACCTTGATTATTCAGTCAGAGAAATTTTCCACTCTTTACATTCCCTGTTCCTTCTGTTTTGACAGTAATATTTCTTCCATATTGAGCTCAACAGTGCCTTTCTTTCAGATATGTTCTGCCCCAAAAGAAAATAGAAAGAAAATACTTGCTCTATCATCACAAAGCAGAATATATTCACATATCAAAACCAAACAGCGTGATCAGTTTATGAAATAGGTTATTTGGCAAAACAAACTGCAATTGCTAGAGATGGGATTTAGTGGTACAAGAGGAGCCCATCCAATTTGATTTTTAAGGTTTTCATAAATGTCAGCTAGCATAAATCTGTTCTGCTCTCAGCAAGACTACTTTGATCTATATTGAAAGAGAATTTACACTGATGTTTTTATATAAAACCTGTCCAAGAAATATCCAGAAACATCTTTTTGGTGTTTTTATAGAGCTGGTATGTGAGAGGAACTGAGAAGTTCTGGCAGCATTATCTTTAAAAGAGGTGACAAGAAGCCTGTACTCAACAAAGACCAGGAGGTCAGTTTTATTTTCCTCTTATACCAACATATATTAACAGTGATCTTATTGCAGCTAACAATGTATAACCTCCATAAAACACAGACCCACCACTGACGCTTGAATGAACCTCAGCAAAGAATATACAGGTAAGAAAGCTGTGATGCAACACCTTAAAGGAGTGGTCAAATGTGTATCTTGGTATCATCATGTAAGGCTGAGCCAGATAGATTATTAGATTACTATGTTTTTTTAATATGGTATCATTATATCGATTCTGTTTATTATTTCACTCTACCACTTATCCTCTCATATCCTCCACTGATGAAGGGAGCAATCATAAAGACCAGCTATGGCCAGCAGAAATTCTTTCCTTCTGTAAAGACAATGAAGATCAAGGTCTGCTCAGCATGGAGGGGGAACAGGCACGCTCCGCTGTCAGGACTTCTCTTAGCCTGGGTCTTTGTCATGAATGGAGAAAAGTCAAAGTCTGGCAAGCAAGGGTTGGTCTTTGATCCTTTCATAACAGAAGACAACTCAGAAAGAAACTTGCAGGACAGGAGCTTTTGATAGGAAAAAGAAGAAAGATGTCTTGAGCAGCAACCCGTAAGGCAAGCCAGAGTTTGCTGTGGGAGAAGCTGAATCTCTTATCTTGAGTTTATCAGTTGTGAGAATCACCACTTTGTTCCACACTGCTGTATCCCATTTTGAACAGAAGCCAATGATGACATTACATGACAGAAGCAATTTCAGTGGGAGAGCATTGTCATCAGTGCTGCAGCACCAGTGGAAGAAAAAGTTGGAAGAAATTTCAAAGGTAAAAAAAATCTGATATTCCACAGCTGCTAGCAAGGTAATTTTCATACTGACATTAGGACTACATATACGAACATACATACAATACATACCTGCAACGTATTGCTTGAATTGTCTGATATAACACACCAGTCATTTAGCCCCTTCTTTTCTGATGGACAAAAAGGAATTTATTTCCTATCTGTGCCACTCTTTGATGAAGAGGATTTAATAAATTAGATAGTAGAGGAACTCTATGATGGGTTCTTAAACAAACATAAGTATAGCATAACCTCAGTGGTCTTTTATGCTATGTTTATTAGGTGTGACAGTAGATTAGATAGTTACAGCCAAGGTCTTCCTTATTCAACCAGAATTGTTTGCATTAACTTCAGATTTTATTAAAAGGTATTCTTCAGAGAAAAGATGAAATTTCATTCTTTAAATTTAGAAATATTCTATCGATGTTGATTTTCTAAGGCTATCGATAACAAAGACTCTTTATTTAAGCTCATTCCAGTGTTCACTTGGTTAATTTTTGTTCAGCTGTGTGTGTTCAAGCAGAGGTGGTAACGAATAAAAGGTGTGGGGTAATGCTGGAAGGGGACGGATAGCAGAAGTCACATGAGTAGTAAAATAAGAAGAAAACTAATATTGCCTAGCAACCTAAGGAAAAAAAAAAATCATGCCTGGCAACAGAAAGGAAGGACTTAGCTGCAAAGAGAACATTTGCCAGGGAAGAGAGACAAAGAGAAAGAAAATTCATAACATAACAAGCCTCAAAAGTGGGGGATGGGAAGAAGCAAGAATGAATAGTTTAGAAACTTGGAATAGAAAGCCAGCTAGAAATTGTCTTGCACAGAAATTGCAAAGAGCTCTATAATGGCTATCAGTGATCATATGCATTGGCTTTTTATGGTGATAAACTGAAACAAGAAATGGAATGAATGTATGGTCAACCTTGCCATTATCCTTGGAACTTCAAAGGAAAAATCAAACTCAAAAAATTCTGTTACAAAAACATGAGACCCATTACCTGGGATAAAAGAAAATATCTATTAATGTTCCTCACAGAACAGAAGCTTGTCCTACCAAAGACTTCAGGTTTCTGGCAGCGTAGGCAAAATTCAGCTAGTAAATAGCAGCCATATACTATCAAGAAGTGAAGATTTAGATCAGCCAGCAGCAGGAGAGCATGGGCAAATCCACCTTGCCAATTTGGTGCCCCTACACAGGCAGTTTAACTGGAGGTTTAACTTGCCAGTAGCATTACGTTGTTAACATTGCATATGCTGGAAACTAAACAAGAGGGGACATTTGCCCTCAACCCCATTAAGGACAATAGAGTTGAAAATCTCTTCGAAAAGAGAGACATTCTTTGATAGCTTCGCTGATGGAAATAGTCATATGCGGATGAATTTTCAGCTATGCTAGTTGTGGCAACAAATGACATGTAATCTTAAACATTTCTTTTCAAAGTTCTACTCATTGCAGCAAAGGCAACAGAGGTTAGCATAGAGGAATTCAAATAAAACATCAAATAATTTAAAAAGTAATTTATTCTGCTCTGGGACTGCAGATATTGAGAAGCTTTAATCATAATCATATGGCTATTGTGGGGGCAGAGTTAAGGTTGTTTCAGTGGCCTACTTGTATGCATGTTGTGATTTTCTGTAATTCCGGATAACTGCAACACTGATGACGTACCATGCTGTCAATCATCATGCACTATTTTGGACACCAAACTATGCTTGGAAATAATTTATTTTTTTTTTAATTTAACTGTAAAAACAGCTTTTTAAGTAGAGATAATTTTAAAGTATTCCTCAGAAACCACAGTAATTTCTGTGTTTCCCCAGGAAAGTTGAAATTTCAATATCCTAAACATTTTGAATAACACTTTCAAATGTAGGAATGAGGAGGATGTTAGACCTGGGGCATAAGTAAGAGATTAGTAGTTTGTATTAGCTCCAGATTAGTTAGCAATTTATAAAATTGAAACTCCACTCCCCTCTAGCTGCTGGAAGGGAAAGGAACTTGCTGCTTCTTCTCCAGTTTCAGAAGACTTCTTTAATTAAAAAAAGATTTTCATTTTTTACGGTCTGCCCCTTCTTTGAAGTTATCTTCAGTTACAGCTTCACTGCTATCCTGAGCTTATAACTAACCCATCTGATCTATATCACAAGTCTCTCCTTTGCCATTATTTAATATGGGCATTTGATGGCTACCATTGTGCCTAGCAGCCTCTATTTCTTCTCTTTTATTTTAGCTGCGCCTCTGCTTACTGTGTGTTATCTTAGCTACTTATACATACCAGTTATTTGTTGTAGCAGAATGCCCTAGCAGGAAGCAAAGCCTTGATTTTCTCGTGCGTTTCTGGTGATCTCTACTCTGTGAAGAGCAGCAGTGCTGTGGATAGGTAACCCTTGCTGCCTCTTGGCTCTTTTTACTTTTGACTTTTCCATAGCTTTGTGGGAGCCTTGGTAAGAAATTATGTATTGAGAAAACCAACACTAGTAATTTAAATGTAGTGGTCTAAGCTGGTTTTCTTCTTTCAGACTAAAAGGAAGTATACAATTACGGTCAAGCTTTTCATTTAATTTTTCTTCAGTTTTATAAAAAAGATGGGCTCAATTATTTCTGCTTGAAAACACTTTGATTTCACAGGTGTTGAAAGCTTTTCTTGTGGATTCCAAGTAAATACCTATTTCATTGGGGGTTTTTTGTAAAAAATATTACTATTATTCTTCAACATTTCAGGGCACTACAACAACGCAGCAAACATTCTTGTTTGAATTCTAACAATGCCCTTACACGCATTTCAGTTTCCATGTACCTTCTGTTTCCTGGCATTAGTATCTCTGGGATGGCCCATATTCCAGAAAATGGAGAAATAATCATTGACCTTACTTCTCTACTGTAAACATAAACTAATCTCATCTTTCTGATTGGTGGGCCGAGGTTTCCAAGAGTTAAAATATTCTTTGATGTTCTTGATTAGCAGTCTTTACACATCCCATAAGGTTCATCGGATGTTCATTCCTCAACAGTATGTTGGGGTGAAAAAGCTGGTGAAGTGTTTAGGAGGGAAGTCGTATGAAGAGCAGCTAAATTCACTTGGTCTGTTCAGCTTGAAGAGGAGACTGAGGGGAGACGTCCTCATGGTCTACAGCTTCCTCCGGCAAAGAGGAGGAACAGGCACTGATCCCTCTGATGACCAATGATAGGATCCAAGGCAATAGCAAGAATATGTGCCAGGGGAAGTTTAGGTTGGAGAGCAGGAAAAGGTTCTCCACTCAGAGGGTTGTGGAGCACTGGAACAGGCTCCTCGGGGAAGTAGTCACGGCACCAAGCCTGATTCAAGAAACATTCGGAGAATTCCTTTAGACCCATACTGTGAATGTTGATGTTGTCCTATGCAGGGACAGGAGCTGGACTTGGTGATCCTTGTGGGTCCCTTTCAACTCAGGCCATTCTACCATTCTATCTTTATTTCCAAACTTGCCTAAGACTTTTTAATATCCTAGATATAAATTGTCGGTGTTCACTACCTGGCTATTAATGCACAGAATACCCTACAAGCAGTGACGGAAACCTATTCCTATGACACCTTCTCCTCACATACTGGTCAATTTGACTGCATAAATAGCTTTCCTTTCTGAGCATGCACTAGAGGTGATGGTACTCAACCTAGACCCTCTTGCTCTAAGCAGAAAAATTTCAAGTATGATGTTATTCTATCTCCTGATCCACTTAAGCTACAGCAGAGAAGTGCATCCTCTTCAGTTTATCTGTCCCAATGATTACCTTTCCTGAATAGTATTTAGTCAAAGACCTCTACTTGATGTTTTCCAGTAGGCTGTGATGTGTTTATACCCTTAAAAAGAGCTAAGGCAGAACTCCTCCATGCTGGAAAGCCAGCAACCAGCATCTCATTTTTATCCAAACTTATTCTCCTCTGTGCCATTCAGAACCTTTATGACAAAGCTGGTTTTGCTAGTGTTGCTCCAAGGTCTCCTTCAAGTTGCATTATTCTCTTGCTCCAGCCGCTTCATAGCTTTATGGTGCTTCAGACTTTTTTTGTTTTGTTTTTTCTTGAAGAAGGTATTCCTGAGTCTCCATGATGACATCATGCAACGTTTCAGGGGTAGAACATAACAGAATTTCAGACATTCCAATAAAACCTAAGATGCGTCAGATCTTATCACCCCGGGTTCTCATGTACTTTGATCTAGACATTTCCATGGAGTTTTAGTTCCCTTGAGGCTCTCCAGATTTCCTCAGAAGTCAGTGGATTTTTCATTAAAAGGATCTGAGTTTTTCTCAACTTCAGTATACCCACACTTAATCTGATATTTACGGCGGTATTACAGTCTAGCTCACCACGGCATTAACATGTAGTCTGGTCTTTTCCTAAATCATACAAGAAACTCAGAACTGGTCTTCAGTAAGGGGAATGTGCACCCATCCAAGTCTTCTGTTCAGTGATTTCATGCAAATAGAAGCTTCTGTAACAAAACTTCAGCTTTCCTAAAAGATTTATTGGCAATAACTTGGCTGCTGGTCTTCTTCATAGCGTATGATAATTCATTTTCTTTGTGGGCTTGTCAGTAAACTCCGGAGCTCTGCATCGGCATCTGTACATCAGCACCACATATCTTCATAGTGTCTTAAAATTCCTAACAGGGCACAAAATTATGGTCTTGCCTTTCTGTTTCATTTGGTAGTCAAATACGTGATACCAAGCAGGGAATAGAATAGCTAATATGATTTCTAGGAACGTTTCACTGTGTATTCCTCAACAACTTATGTTTGCTTGTTGCATTGTCATAGTCGCATGGCATATTCCTCGTAATTCCTTGTAATCTCAGGTAAAACACTGTTTATGTCCTTGCATATTCACATTGTACCACTGGATGCTCCTACCTGATCAGCACATACGTGCCTGACTCAGATTTGTTTGCTTCTTAATTACATTTTCTTCCTTGCTGTGAGTCTCACTGTCCATATGTTTCATCTACCGCACGCTGGCTTATAACGTAACAGGCCCGTAATTTCTATAAGAAAACTACACCTTTTCAGAGATGCTGCAGGCACGGGGAACACTCCAGCTAATAAATAGAGCACAGTGTGTCTTCTTGGTGCCAAAATCTGCTGTAATTTCTGTCCTCTTCCCAAGCTCTTTGCAGACTGTTCCTGCATTTTTCCTGCCTGTACCTTCCATGAGTAACAGCATAATAACAATGAATTTTTCTCGACAGTAATAATTCTTCATCAGTGATGCTAAGTGATTTCTCACTGTATGTGACTGGAAATAGATTTTTTTCCCCATAGTATTTTGGAGGGTGGAGAAGTTGATTTTCACTGGGATTCTTATAAGACTTTTTGGCTTGGTCTTTGCAGCTGCCTGTTTAACCAGTGGGTTAACCTGAACGAGGAGAGAAAGCGTCTAGCTCTCACATAAGAGCTTTTGTCACAGGAAATGATACCTTTAAGCCTATTTTACAAGCAGAATGCAAGAAGACAGTGGCAAATAGAACAGATTTCACCTGTTTTATCCACACAAAACGTGGTAAGCTTTGAATTACTCACATTAGATTTTGCGATATCTGCTCTTCCACTGAAGCAAGAAATGTTCAGTGGAAGAACTGTGGTTGCAATCCAGGTTTTGAAAGCCGCACCACAACCTTCTGCTCTCGTGATAAAACCACTTTGTTTAGGAATGGGTGGCTTTGTTCAAAGAATGGTGTCCACTTCTGATTGGCAATCGGGGCTTCTGAGTCTAGCATTTGAACTTCTCTCAGCATTCAACTTTAAGATTACAAATGGTTTTCCATGTAAATCACAGCTACACTGTGGTTGCTTCTTCCTGACATTTTCCTCATTTGCTTCCATTTTTAAAACCTTTGATATTTAGACAGACTACATATGTCAGCCAGAGCTGTATGCCATGGACAGAAATGACAACAGGAAAGAAATAGATTGGTCCCAAGGCACTGAGTCAAAATTAAAAGCCAATTTATTTAATTAAAATTACAAAGATGACAAATAAAATAATCAAAGTATTAAAATGAGAAGCAGAATGCGTAATAAAAAAGCAAATGCAAAACCATATGTGAAACACACAGATAATCCCATCTACTCCAAGGATACCAATGAGTCTCAGGGATATCCAGGTCCTCACAGTCTCAGTAAGACTAGCCCAAATATTGCTGGAAATTCCTGCATCCTCTCTGTGACTCCATTTTCATGCCCAGGTGATGGTTTCTCTGCTGACGGGAATCCTTGATGATGCCTCAGCTTCCTACTGTGCAGCTTCCCTTGTTAAAACAGATGCCATTTATTAATTGAGCAGCTCCACCTGCGACAGTAGGTCATGGCAGGTACAGGTGATAAATGGAACACTCATATCCCAGCACCTTTCTCCTGGTGGTCCCAGCTCAGCCAAGCCACACAGCCACCCACCTCATCCAGATATGCTCTGCTCTTCCCAGGTGGAAGGCTTTCCTCCTTTACATGCATTTTAGTCCTTGATGTGTGAGGGGCAGATCTAACAGTGATATGATAGGGGGAGCTATAAATTTTCATGGAACGCACCTCCTTGGCTGGCTTTATTGGGAGACAGGGCAGGGAGTTCCTCCAAAGGATTCCTGACAGACACGCATCAGGATTACCTCATATAGAGAAGTGAGGAGATACTCACTTGGGCATCCCTAGGCACGGTCTCCTCACCATTTCCAGAGATTTCTTCTTCGTACAAGCCCAGTGTTCCTCAGCAGTCTATTCTTCGCACACAAGCACAAAGCCTCAAACAAGCCATGCCTCACCTAGTGCCATCCCAGCCACTCTGACAACAGCACTGAAAACTGTGGTTGTCTGAAACACCATCATCCAAAGACAGCTTATGAGATGTCAGTCCATATTTTAAAAACCTTCTGCATAGTGAAATGGGACAGAAAGAGGAAGCCAGAGTAGTAGCTCTAAACAAGCCAAAGGAGCTTCTCCATAGTTGCTATCTCAGATAGCCTCAATAATTGGTCATAATAATAAAGGAAATGGTAGCTACATTATTTATCAAAATCTGAAAGTAATCAAAACTCTAGATAAATTTATACACAGAAAAACAAAACCCATGTTCTTTCTCATCTCAGACTCCTAAGGACTTCAAAGAGACACTTTACCAGAAAGACTCTTTGTGGTAGTTAAATAATATATATACTACTAAAGTCAGATGACAACATAAATGGTTGGTAAAGGGCTTGATTTGATTTCTGACAAAACTGATGAAAGTAACCCAACAATATCTAATTTTCTTTTTTTTCCTTCTATATTCTTTCCTGGCAGTTCTTTGTTTCTGTCTTTCACAGGAATGTAATCCACTTCTTTTTAGTTTTTTCTTCTACTTGCTTCCCACCCACTTTTCATACCCTCTCATTTTTTCTTTTTATTATTTCTCTCCCTCTTCCTACCTGATGCGTGTTTTTCCTACCAGATGGCCCAGCCAAAAATGCCACAAGAACAACTTGTTCTCATGATACGTAAATACTACAAAAGCAGCCACAGTCACTGTATTTTCACCAAGAGAGACCCAGAAGATGAGTCATTTTCCATCAACCACAGAGGTTTCTGCTCCCTTACAATTCACAGTGCTCTCCTGCTTCCTCCTCCGTCACTTGAACTAGGACATCTGCTCCCTGGCTGGACAAAGACAAGTTTCAGCAGGAGTATGATTCCCAGATGCATACATCTGTGGCAGAAGTGCAGGTCTGGACTCTGTTTTAACAGCAAATGAGGTTAAAAACCAGTAAATCAGCAAATGTTCACCAAATCGCATTATATACCTCATAAACATTGAACAAGACAGCAAGTGTCACAAGGCATTTATAATCTCGGTTAATCTAAGTAAAGACAAGACATGCAATGGTTGCAGATAGAAATAGGCAGTCAAAGGAAGCAGTGAGACATTATTTGTCACCATGATGGGGTCCAGGCTCAACACATCCACACTATAAACAGTATTAGAGAGACCGGATGCTAAACTCCCTGACAAAATGACTTTTTGAATGATAGTTCATATTTTTATAGAAGGCACAGAAACACCAACAAAGAAAAGAAAATCATCCATACAACTCTTCCGTGGGAGGTTAGGTTCTTCCTCTGCCTCCTTCAGCTAGGGAGTTCTTTTCTATTCTGACTGCAAAACTTGCAGATCTCATTTGTACATGTGCAACAGAGCTAAGCAGCTTTTAGTTGAGCAGCTGTGTGTCTTCAAGTTTAGTCTTCAACGTGCAAGAGATATTTGTCAATGCCTTTCTGTTTTGGAATGCACATTTCAGGTCAGATTTTCAAATCTGCTGCCCGAGCCCAGTATTTGGACAACTATATTCTAGTTCTGACATGTAGATGAACAGATATATGTGCTTTAAACCTCCATTTACAGCACAAATCTATATTTTAGGTATCTTTCAATTAGATTTAGCTGCTCAGTCATACAATCAAATGTGCCGTGAGACAACCTCATGATCTGCCACAGCCCTCTGAAAATAGCATCCCATTAAAATATGGAAATCTAATTTGTCAAGTACCCTTCATTATGGTATCTGGTAACACAGTAGACTTTATACATGGTTCAGTATGATCAGATGAATAATTGTCAGTAGGAAGCCATTCAACATTCCCCACATTTTTCCCAGACTGGAGTGAATCCCTTTGCCTCTCCAGACAGAAGTGAAATCCAAATCATACAGCCAGGGAATAATTTATTTTGCTAGCAGGACCTACTTCAAAGTTAGAGCTGATAAGCTGATATGCAAGGAATACTATGGGAAGCTACAGAGCAGAGACAGACAAGGAAAAGTATCACTGCTGCTGGATGCAACCAGAAGGAGGTTGAACTGCAACGGGTGACAGAGGCAGTGAAGAATTAGAAACTAAAAAGCATGCAGATATAGCAGCCCCCTCACTTTACTACAAGCCAGATATTTGTCCTCTCCAGCACCAGAAGTGAAGCTGCTTGAATGCACTTCTGAGACTGAAGCTTCTCCAATTTTGCCAGAAAACACTGGTATACTGTCATGTCAGGCAGAAGAGGAAGGAGAGAGAAGAGGAACTACTGAAGAGACTTATTCCCTGAACTTTCATTTCAGTAGATGAGGACCAAGAAACAAAGTAACTGTCACATGCATTGCAGCTTTATCTACCACCCACATGTGTTGATTGCTGAGGGGTACTGGAGGCTTTTGGGTTTGCATGGATTTTTCTTCCATCCTTCTGAGATGGAAGGAGGTGGTAGAAAGTAGGGTAGAAAGAGGCAGAAGGTCAGGAATCCAGGTAGTCACACTGAACGGGCCTTGGCAGCTGGTCCTAGAGATTTACATATTCCTGAAACAACCTGACCCTGAAACCAAGTATATTGGACATCGGGCATAAACTCTCACTGAGCAGGCAAGCTTCTGAGTCATCCCTCCACTTATTTCTGGGTAGTGAATCATTCTGAATTTGAGCAAATCCTCTTTTGTAATTCTGCAGTCTCACCCCTAGATGTTAAATCTGGCCACTGTGTTGTCAATGGTTCTGTAAAGAACTTGTCATTGGTCTTTCTCAAACCCAAAGTTACAGGCGAAAGTGGAGAGAATTTCTACCCATCATCCCAGGACGTTCATCTCATCCTGTAAGTACCGAGAAAGGAGGGGAAGATGGAGTCTCTCTCTCTCTGGCAGCAGCCCTGAAGGACTTCTGATCTCCAGGAGGTAACAACTTGCAGAAGGCAGTCATGCTGGGATGGCCCATCCCACTCTCTGAAGGTTAAGGTTTCTGTCACGCCAAGCCTGGCTCCAGTAGGAGCCAAAACAACACCACACACAGTGAGATAATTGATACTCTGCACAAGGCAGAGTGCCACTGTGCCAGGACAGCTGTAATAGGACTGTCCTACTACTGGCTTTGGAATTAATCATTCAGTTCACTGGAAAGGCTTAAATCAAAAGGTGATTTTTACAGCTTTTGATTTAAACTGGCCTGGTAGAAACTAGAGTGATACTAGGGAGGACAGACACCAAGTTGCGGGAAGGAAGATTGTGAAGCAGGCACTAGGAAATTGCTCTGTGTACATGGCTGAAAAAAATAGACCTGAGGGAAGAACTCCAAAAAGTCTTGTTTTTAAAGAGAAGCCATTTTTGCTCATTTAGAAGACGGTCCTTATATTATTAACCAGCATACAGCTCACAAAAAAAAATGGCTTTGTGTTTCAAAGTATTTCTTCAGGGGACATCAAGACGCTCTGGGAGGAGAGAGGAGCAGAGGAGCAGATAAAAGAACAGAGCAGAGCTTCTGAACCTATAGTTCCTGTTACATTTTGTGTCAGCAAATAATTTGCTTAAACTGCAGACTGTCACAAACAGAGAACGAGTAAATGCTTTATGGTCCTTGTAAAACTGCAAATGCATCACTCAACTCCTCTGTTTTCTATTAATGTAAACACACATATATTTCACAGGTGATCTGTCTGAAGAGTCCATGGCATCCTTCTCTGACTGTGTTCTGCAAAGGAAGAATACAGAATACTGGTTAGGAAGCATAATAGCACCATAAAAATGGGAAATTAAGCAAGGGCGATGAAGGAAATGGAATATGTCTTCACAGTGGGCTCAGGCTATCATAACACCACATTTTGGGTTACAGAGAGATATGCATTTAAAGAAAGGGAAAGGTTCTTTTAATTCTGCAAATTAATCATAAAAATTTGGGAGAAAAAAACTTCAGAAAACAGAACTTTTCAAACTTTTTTAAAAATCTTCAAACAGTATTTATTAATAAATCTTATAATATTCCTTCTTGCCATGTTTGGCTTTTCTTTCTGTATCCTAGCTACCAAAACATGAATTCTTGGCCATGTCCTGTCATAAGACCCCAGATGAGGGTAGTTTTTAAATCAGATACAAAAAGAAGTTATTATTAATCACAAAATGACTAGTACTTACCAACAGAAATTAGTTTTTCTTCAGTTCTCTTGCCTACTTTTTCTGGCCATGCTTCAGGGAACAGCTGCCTGCAAGCTGAGTTGCAAGCTAGTTATTACTAATAGCTGAATTTTGGGCTTTACTTCTTCCTCTTTCTTTCTAAATGCTTCTATTTCAGTCCAGGGTAAATGGAATGAAGCAAGAGCTTGAAATTCTGGCCTAAAGGCCAGCACTCAACTTTTTAGCCACCTGTGAAATGTTTCCTATTTCAAGCACTTGTATTGGCCTTATCACTCCAGTGTCATAATCTTATTGAAGACTTTCAACTTTATCTACAGAGATATACTCCTGCTGCTATTCACTCATGGGCTCAGAGGAGATCTTAAAAATTGTGGTCTGCTCAATTTCAGGATAAACATTTGATGCAGAAAATGAGGATCCCCACACCCTGTGACATGACAGGAAGGCAGAGGAGAGCGGATGCCCCAGTGTCATGCTGCCAGATGAGGTTGACCCTCTGATGGCAGCTAAACTCTTTGTACAAGAGCGTGGTCCGGAGAAAAGAGATACTCTGACAACCCAAAAGGTTTCCAGCTGCAACTTTGAAATTGGCTATAATTTCAAGCAACAATTACACCCAAGAGCAGGAACACAGCATGTCTACACGCAGCAGAAAGGAAAGGCTATGGACTATCTCTACTGTCTGCTTGGACCATCACTCTCTGTTTCTTGAACATAACATAACATCCAGCCCTGTAAGATATGAGAGTTACTAGGCCACCAGCTGCATGACAAAAAGGAGCCAGCATTGGTCCTTTCTGCTTGTTATCTCCTTTCTAAAATGGAAATTATTGGATGAAAACATTTTCTATGATCCTTTGATGCCTATATACCCACATCTATGTAGAAACGTCTATTTGGCAAATGGAAAAATAGCCAACCAAAAAGGAAAACAGGAACAGGAAAAAAAAAAGATGTCTCTTTCTGAGTTTTTGGCAAAAAGTCATGCAAAAGCTTTTTCCTGACCAATAAGAGTAGTCAGGAGTAGAGGAAAAAATTAATTCAGAGGAGAGAAAAACAAAGGATTAGATAACTGATATTTCATTTTCATCCACAGTCACAGAACAAGAGTGACCTCAATTTTTCTGAGAGATGGGAAAAGATATAAGGTAGTTTGGCAGGTCAAGAATTAAAGATTTTAACAGAGTGGCTTGACGTATTTGAAGATACCTTAGAGTTTTCTAAGGTAGTGATAGCTTTCTGTAAGTGATATACACATGGTTAAATACGCACCTGCTGCGTGTACATATATAACAGCATGAATTTCTAATACCAGGTACGTAAATAATTGTGTGTGATTGCACTGAAGAAGAAGAAAATAAAGGTCAGACAAAGTGGATAACTGTTGTCTGTTTGTGTACATGCTGAGAAAATTTCATGCCACATACCATAGCACTTTACCTTCCACTTAATAGGAACCTTGTGGTAGTATCATTTCCTGATCCTATCTTTACATACCCATATTTTAACCTCACTCATGCAGTCAATGTGGCTGGAGAATACCATGGAAGCGAAAGCAAAATGAAGTGAAAATGGAGTGAAGCTGACACTGTGTAAAGCTGTCTGACAACTCCAGAAAACTACAATGTCCAGTGCCCAAGCCGTACCAGCCTCCATGGAGTCACATCCACTACTGTATCAACTGCTCTGAATTCAGCCCCATATATACAAGAATCATCACACATTCTTCCTTTCCAGCACAGCTTTTCAGTGTTAGGTTTGTAGTGATTTTAAGTTTACATAATTTAACTTCATTTTGGGGGCTTCAGAATGTTGGAAACTTTCCGAAAGAATTGATTTTGAAAGTCACTGCAAGAAATTAATATTTCAGAACAGAAAGGAGAACTCATGTCCTTTCCTATTTAATGTTGCAGAACACATAGTAGCTCTTATAAAGTAGCAGCCAGAGCTTATTTTTCCTTTGGATTACTCCTGATTCCCTTACACTGTGGAAATCTTCAGTGGATGCTGCTAGTCCTTATATTGGGCACAGGGTGAGAAGTGAGGCTGGAGCAGAGCAGCCATCACCAACTCTGCCCTTTACCTGAAAGTGCAAGTGAAAATTGTTTGGCTGTTCTTCACAACACAAAGATATCTAAAAAGAAAGAGCTGCATGCACCCTGCCCAAACGAGAGCGGAGGAAACAGGAATGCTGTGTTTCCACAAACAGAGACATGCTGTTAGCATTCAGAGAGGGCTGCTGGGCTTTGTAAAAGCATTCTATCTTCCTTGCCAAGCAGAAAGCATTATCCATCTTCCATAAAAGTGTATAAATCTGTTTCAGCCGCTCTTCTCTTCTCGGAATTTTCCAGATTCCACTGTCTCAGTGTAAATGAATTTGCACAAGAAGAGCTACGATTTGCTTCAGTTATTTTGCACTATTTTGTTTTTTAAAGTAATCTGACCGAAATCCTTCACTCTTCAGCAGGAAGGAGAAACTTTTTTTTGGCTAACGCCAGAAGTGCAAGAAGAGAACTCAGTTTGTGAGCCATTGAATTCATCTGTGAAAAAAAGATATATTCTGCTTTATTAGATTTCATTCTCATAGAAGACAGAGATAGGGATCTAATTGCTTTTGGAGTGTCCTCTGTGAGGACTACACTAACAGCAATGGTTATTCAGAGCTAAACTTTCAGTAAGAAGATATGATGCAGGCCAGTTTAACCTCAGCTGTGCATTTAGAAAGTGTAGAGTGAACAGTGATTTGAGTACTAGATTTCCCTAAAATGAAGAAAAAAAAATTAATATTAACACTGAAATCTCTGGCTTCTTATCTTACCTTTTCATTTTTGTGTTTTATTTAAAAGTAAATTTAATAATGCACAACCTACTTCAGAAAAGTACATTTTGGGGTAGAGGGAGGCTAAGCTTACAAACCAAGTGAGTAAAGAGTTTTCATGGTCCAGATGACAGCACAAGATACATCTAAATGCAGTGAAAGACAGTACTGCTGCTTCAACAGAAACTTCGAGTGTGTTTTAACCACTCAGCGAGGGCACGGTAGTCATGGCAACATGAAACTTAACACAGGCTACAAAATCCGCCCCAGACCTTGTGTGAATGCCAAGGTAGTGCTTAATCCACACTTAGATTTATCCTGCAGCTTCTGGATCCTAAACTAGATTACACCTGACTTGGCTCTATGCAGGTTTTCAATTGCCATGTGCATCCATTTTTTATGATGAACATTGAGTTCTTGAAGGGGATAGAAGATGTGCAGCTGCTGTGCTGCTCCCTCCACACGCACAGGGAGCCTCACAGGATGCTCAGCAGTATCTCACCACTCAATCTTGACTGCTCCATCATAATAGGTATAAGTGAGGGTGCTTCTCAGCAGTCAGTAAGCACACAAATTTCTTCATGAGCTGCAAGTGCCTTGAGCAGCCTGCGTGATATATTCCTTTTTCTAACAATTGTGTCATGGATGCAGTGGAACCACTTGCTTGAAGAACTAAACAAACAGTGAAAAACATTTGGGGTTGAAAACAAGCAGCTCTTTGCGAGAGAGTCTTGGCAACTTATCTGGGTAAAAGAAGGAAAGATAATTTCTCTCTGAGTAACAAATCAACAAGTGACCTGCTACTACCTATGATGGTGTAATTACTAAGATGCAGTTTTTCAGAAGCACTTGTCACATGTAGGAGGTAGCAAGAAATGTTTTGAGAATATCTTTCCTAAACCATTGAAAACAGAATTTGTCATCTTGCAGCAAGAGCAAGGCAACACCATTCAATTTCTGATCTCTCACTGATATTGGCCCTTGGGATATCCTTTGGAATCAGAGTTGAGAGTTCAGTTACCCTGGGTATCAGGGAGTGAAATAATCACAGAGTCATAGAATGTCTTGAGTTGGAAGGGACTTAAAGATCATCCAGCTCCAACCCCACTGCCATGGACAGGTACACCTTCCACTGGATCAGGTTGTTCATAGCCCCATCCAACCTGGCCTTGAACATCTCCAGGGATGGTGAGGTTCCACAACTTCTCTGGGCAGCCTTTGCCAGTGCCTCACCACCCTCATAGGAAAAAATCTCTTCCTAATACCTAATCTAAATCTCCTCTCTCTCTCTGCCTAAAACCATTACCCCTCATCCTATAACTGCATTCCCTGATAAAGAGCCCCTCCCCAGCCTTCCTGTAAGCCCCTGTTTTAGTACTGGAAGACTGCTCTAAGGTGTCCCTGGAGCCTTCTCTTCTCTAGGCTGAACAACCCCAACTCTCTCAACCTGTCATCAATACGGGAGGTGCTCCAGCCCTCTGACCATCTTCACAGCCTTCTCTGGACTCACTGTAACAGATTCATGTCCTTGCTGTTCTAAGGACTCCAGAACTGAATGCAGGACTCCAGGTGAGATCTTGTGAAAGCAGAGTAGAGGGGGCAGAACCACCTCCCTCAGCCTGTTGGTCACACTTCTTCTGATGCAGCCCAGGACATGGTTGGGTTTCAGGACTGCACGTGCTGCCCAGAAAGCCTGGAACATGATATCTGCCTTAGGCTCCTAGAGCTGTTTTAAACAGAAATATCTAACATTGTTTCTTCAAAACCACTCTTGCCCACGGTCTCACTGATACTTCTGTGCCCTACCGGCCCATTGGCAGCAGTTGCTATGGCTTGTGGATAATTTGTATAACAAATATTGAAGTATAAGATGTACATAAAGTAAAAAAAACTTTCAAATATTGTTAAGAGGGCTCCAGAAGGAGAGGGAGCATGAAAATTTGCATTATTTAGCTGGACTGGAAAATTAAAACTCAAGTACCCAGTTCACTGTGCACCCAGCCTGAAACGCCAAGAGAGCTCATTCAAACATATTAAAAAATGCCTGACTAATATTTTATTCTATTTGAATAGTAGGGCAGCAGAATAAAAAGCCAGTATTTGTGCCTTTGTCAGAGACTCAGAAGGAGCCCAGCAGTGCTTTTTCACTACGCTGACTTTATTCCATCTGAATACCAAACAGACTTTGTGCAGGTTTGCAAGAATATTTTTTGCTGTGTCAAATTTGATATGTCCTGCATAAAAAAATATTCAGAAAAGTAATGCTTCATTCTTCTTCCCGCCCTCCCACTAATGGCCACATGTATGTTATTACTAGGATAATGCAAATATAATAAATAGTTCCACAGGCAAATGAGAATTGCTAAAAACTTTGCAAAAACCTCCACAGTCATTTCTTTGCCAGCAGCAACACATTCCTATATAGTAGTGATATCGGCAGTGTTTTCAAATCACATGGGGATTTCTGGATGGGAAATGTTTAGTCAAAGAGCAAGCAATTATGTACAACAGCAATATAAAATTTGATTATATTTTTTCCAAGTGTAATCAAAGACAAAACAAGTATCCTTGAAGGATTTAGGAGCTGCTAAGATTGTAGTGGGAATTAGATTTGTTCTTCTACCTTTTGTTCTGCGGATTATCCAAGCAGTAACAGAGTTTGCCAGAGAATTTTGTGCTTCTGTGCTAAAAATGAAAATGATTGTCATCTCCTTTCTTATACTGTTTTGTTAAATACTGTAAAGAGAAGTTTAATGATTTAATATGCTGAACTTGTCAGGTTGTATCAGAGACACAGAGAAGACTAGCTGTAAAATCTTCATTAACAATAGGGAAGAGAAATTACTGCCTGTAACAGCACTTTGTTGTGTATTGCTCAACAGAGAAAAATTATGTACTTAAAACCTACATCAAGCCAGGAAATTATAAGGCACTTATTTATCTTTTCCTGTTGAAGGGGCTCAACTAGGGAGGAGAGGCTAAATCTATGTCTGAAAACGGAAGTGCAATGACAGAAACATCTTGAAGAGACCACTCCTGCTGAAGCAAAAAACTTCCATCTTTCACACATGATCAACCCAGCAAAAATGTTTGACAGAATAACGTGTAGTCTGGTGTTCCCTGCGGGTGAAACGGTTGAGATTCTCAAAAGCTTTTGCACTGAACATGTCAGGTTATGCCAGACCTGATTTGGCTATAAAGTGCAAGGATTTAGTCACAGTTTTACTCAGAAAGATAGCCTAATATCTGCAAATGTGTATCACCACTGATTATACAGCAGCATTCACATGCAAAATGTACTTATTACAAATATCATTAAATAATTTCACTATCATTAATAATCATATAATTTAATGAATATATATTACATATAATCATATTTAATAAATTTAACTATTATTAAATAATTGCGACTGTCACAGCACACAGTGAGATCTTTCATTTAAAAAATGTAAAGCAAGTTTCAAAAACTCTGGTATTGACTTTGAAAGCAGTATGTCTTCTGGGCAGATATTAGCCAGTGACTATGTGAAAATGCTCCTCTGGCCATACTGCAAAAGAAGAAGTGTGTCTTGTTGGTGGGTTTTGATAGATGTTCTAGGTTTATAGAGGTTCCTCTTTTTATTAGTCCAGGAAACAAACAAAAACTTTCACAGTATTGTGTTTAGTCCGACACTGCAGCTGAAAAAAAAATACTGATAAAAAGCATATAATTTCTTGTTTAAATTTCCAAACTTTATGCTATTACAAGATTTTCACACAGCCTTTTTTTTAAAAAAAAAAAACTATCATCCATTGGTAACAAGTTTTGAGGCTGAGAAATACGGATTTCTGTGAGGGCTCCAGGAATACCGAGGTCTAAAGCACCTCCCCTGTGAGGACAGGCTGAAAGAGTTGGTGGTGTTCAGCCTGCAGAAGGCTCTGGGGAGACCTTATAGCAGCCTTCCAGTACTTAAAGGGGACCTTCAGGAAAGCGGGGGGGGGGGGGGGTGCACTTTATCAGCGAGTACAGGGATAGGTTGAGGGGTAACATTTTTTAAGCTGAAAGAGGGGAGATTTATGTTCAATATTAGGAAGAAATTATTTCCTGTGAAGGTGGAGAGGCACTGGCACAGGTTGTCCAGATAAATCGTGGATGCCCCATCCCTGGATGTGTTCAAGGGCATGTTGGATGAGTCTTCGAGCAACCTGATCCAGTGGAAGGTGTCCCTGCCCATGGCAGAGGGGTTGGAACCAGATGATCTTTAGGGTCCCTCCCAATCCAACCGATTCTATGATTCTATATGAGGGTATGATACAGCAGTATTTAGGTACAGAAAGTTCTCCAGAGTCTCTGCAGTTTACCAACTTCCAAGAGTAACATGCTCTCCCTGTTTGATTATTCTGTGTTGTTACCTCATTAAATTAATTTAGCTAAATATATTAATATTTATGTGGTTGACTGTTCATTATTACTGGGTGCCAGTTGTTAGCTTCTGCCGAGATTTTTGTTTTAAACTCATGAATTTTAACAGCTGTCCAACTTGCTGGCACTGTTCCCCCTAAATCCTGAGTTTTCCGCAAAACTCACTTCAAAGGTACACTATGCTTTTTGTTATTTCACGGTAGACATGCCATCCAGCATCCAGTTGATGGATACCTCACTGTCATGACAGCAAATGGATGGTCAACTGAAGGAAGCCACCAGCACCGTCACAAGCTGAAGAAACATCACAGTGGAAAGCTCCAGCTTTGATGAAGAGTTATGCAGATAAAGGTGACTACAAAACTGGACCACGTCATGACAACAAGCCACATCTTCCTTGGAAGCAAGCGGTTTCACTGCTACTGTTGCCTGGTGAAAATGTAGAAACCTCTTGCCTCAAAGAAAAACCTTGTTTGCACTGGAAGGAGAACCAGCTGTGATGTTACTTTATAAAACACAGTATTTTCTGGCACACTCTAGTCATCCATGTCAACGTGTGGAGGAAAGCCCTCTCAGTGAAGGTAAGAGACTAATCTCAAAAAGCAGCTGAGAGGAAGGACGACCCCTGATAAGTCTTATGAAACCTGCAAGAGCTTCTGAAGTACTAAATAAACATTTGAATACGTATTTTCATAACTCCTATGAGGTGCAACTGGATTTATAAATGTAAAGTCCTAAAGTTAATGATGAAAATGCCTTTACACTACCTGTCAAGAAAAACACCATACTAATCACCACCAATTTTTCACCTTGTTCTAAGAAACCTTTCTATAATCAGATGCTGTTTCATCAAACACTGATTTCAACAGGTTATTTTACTTTCAAAGCAGCTAAGATCAATGTTGTGTCTTGCTGTGCCTCTTACTCAAATGATTTGGTCATTACTTTCAGCTGCAAAAATAGATTGGTGGTTTTCCACTGTAAGTTTTCCCTCCTGTATTCTTAAATAAATGACAGAATTAAAATAATAATAGTAACATCTGAAATAACAGCAAATAGCATCTCAACAAGAAAAATCTCAACAATATAGAGCTATACATTTTAAGTGGATTCTGCAGGAAACAAAATTATCCAATAAGCAAAACTATCTAATAATGAGATCTACACCCCAGAATTTTACACAGCTATACAGCATACTTAAATACAACCAAATCTTTAAAAATATAAAAAAAAATCTTTAAAAAATAAAAGGAACAAAAGTAGTATATTATTTCAGGAATTTTTAAGCTTAAGTAACTTCTACAGTACTGAATGTGTCTATATATTATTTAACTTATCTCATAAAATATTCTTAAATTAAAATAGTTTGACACCATCTCTAAAACTTTCTACATTGCCTACAAATTAAGTACATGGGAGAATGTGTATCATGTGCTTTAACATGTTGCCTGGCCTGCCTTTCTAGCAGCAACATAAACACAGCTATAACAGATTTCAGACTGTAGACATTCCCTGCATAGTGTGGAGAATAAAATCCAATATGAAGTTGTAAAATGTATTTTGAATTATTTTAGTATGTTGGGCCATCAGAAATTAAGGAGAAGAGATGGGAAAGGCTCTGAGAATCTTTAGAACTCTTGTGCATGCAATGTTGGCCAAGGAGAGGCGAAGTTAATGGCTTTGGGACACAGATGTTTACTTTCCAGTTGCCTGGATGTGTGGGTAAATGTGTATTCCCAAAAGGCATAGGCATACACATAAGCGCACATACGTCTCTCTGGCAGCTGGAATAAGCCTATAGCCCCTCCAGTCCCCAACCACCAGACTGTCCATTAACCAGCCCCGAGATTTTCTACCTTCTTTGTCTTGCTCCCTTACCTCTCTAAAGTATTTTGCTATGAACTGACAGACTGACTTTGTTGTCTGCTGACTTGTTTACAACATGAAAAAGAATTGACTATTAAACCTATCCCGAATTATGCTTAAATCAACCAAATTTGAATTTTTTTCTGCTTTCACTTCGCTAGATTTCATTGATAAAGTTCTTACATAGTCAAATCCAAAATGCAATCTGGAAGTCAAATTAATATAATTCTGAAGTATATCTATGTATCATTCAACTATAGAATTGCAAAAGATTTTTTATAAATGTAAATAAGCAAACAAATCCATTTGCAAATTTACCTAATAGCTTTCTGTAATACGATTCCTGCTTATCCTTGCACTTACCAAACATTTTATCATATTACATGCATTTTATTAAATCCCAAGATGCTATTTAGTGAGATCGACCTGCTAAATTGAGTCAAATTTGTTTAGATAAAACAGGAGTGCTCTGCATCATCTAAACCAGAGCTTCCATCATGGGAAAGGTGGTGGTATCATGTACCATTCTGTACTAATTATGAGCAAGCTGAGGTTGCATCAAATTGCAATTGTGAGGCTTGGAAATCCTTAATGGAAAAGTTCACTCATAGAGCAAATGAATAGCTATTATGTAAGTATGAGGTAACAGTGCTAAGAGGGAATATTCATCTTTTCTCAGAAGGGGTGCAAGTTAAATGTGAAAACATTTAGCTGCAAAGCAAAAACTCATATTCAGCATGACAAAACATGTCTGAGCAGCTCGTCAGTTCTTGTTCTTCAGCTGATGGTAAACATATGGAGGAAACTAAACTTCAAGATGAATGAAGCCTGAAGATTGAAAAGTTATGAGGGATATAGTGTATTTAAATAAAAATATTTCTGAAAGCATAAAATGAAACTTGGATGACATTTCCTATCACTGTGGTGGATTTCAGAGTAAAAAGCCTCTCTTGAAAACCCTCTTGGCCAGATTGTCCTGATTTAAGTGTTCCAGTTTTGAGGGTATCTTATTGAGTGCCAAAGCCATGCAGCGTGGATGCCCCTGGTCACTCATTGTAGGCCAACTCTCTTTCCATAACTGTACCCAGGACTGCTTTTCTGTACTGCACATATCCAATTAGCCCACTGTGCTGGCATCTGCTAACTTGTATTAGCATGGGACAGGGAAACCCAATAGATGCTGAGGACTGTTAACTTTACCCTCTGCACCTGAGAATGATATGGCAAACCAGTGCTCCCCTCACAGACTCAGCTGGCTGCCCCAAAACTTTGAGAAAGAGCACACTCTCAGGAGCTGTGATCTTCCTGCATGGAGCCTGGATCCAAACACCCAATCTAAAGTGACAGTATCCATGAACGCCTGCTCCCCATCCACTCTGTATCATTTTTTACACCGGCACAGCAGAGAAGGGGGAGTGTAAGTCAGTCTGATCCTCCTCCGTGGCTTTCAGTTCCAATGTATTGGCTTTTTTTCTATGCAATGAGCTGGGAGACAAGCTGCCTGTGACTCTGGTGACATCCTTTATCCCAGCAAGAGACGAGGTCCTTACAAGATTTGCACACAAAGCCTAGAAAGTATGTGGACAGAAAATACGGTCCCAGAGCTTTCCTGCAGAAAACAGTATCCTCTTGGTCTCCATGCCTGGTATTTCTACCTAAACTGGAAGCCATACAAGAGCCTTAATGATTTCCTTACCAAGGGAAATGGATGATTCACCATCAGACTGTACAGTTATGGCAAACCCAGAGATAAGGACTATGTGAAAGACAACATGCACAGAAGCCTTTTCAGTCCACCAAATGCAAAGCATCCTGTAGCTTTGGGTCCTAAACTAAGCAAAATCCCACCCACGAAGGCTATTTTCCAAGTTATTCCTCAAATCTAAAGAAAAGGCTGACTTCCTTCTCACATCTCCTCATGGAAAAATCCCCAAATATAAAGATGTTCCTGTGGAGTATTAGGTCTGTTCCTGCTTTCCATTTTATGTCCCTACAAAAGGATGCGTGTGCTTGGTCCTGCACGCTCTTCCTGGCATAGCTGTCTGCTTCAGCCCTCATTGGAGGTGGTCTGGGGAATCTCCCATTTTACCAAAGCAGAATGGGTATGGGAGAGAGTTGGTAGGGACATCACAACAGTGATCACGAGCTTCTTTGGGTGTCAGTGCAGGTGGCAAGAAGAAATACATTCCTCTTATTCAGCTTACAGATAAATGTAGTTCCTTTAAATCACTGCAATGTGGCAGGCTGCAATAATTCCTAAGACTTTGAACCAGAAACAACACACACAAAATAATGAAATCTGTAAGGGCATCCAACAGACCCCAGGGCTGAATGTTTTACAGCATGGAAGTGGTCAGATTGCTGAAGTGCAGGGCAGACCTAACCACATCCCAGTTGGCCTGCAGACTCAGAATCACTGTCTGGAGCAATTACATTTATTGGAATGGAGGTAGCCCTGCACTAGACAGATGAATTCTCCATTTCCCTTTTTTTTATTTCTCTATTCAAGTATGTCTCTACCACTGTTTATCTTCTTTAACTCCATACATATAAAGAATAATTCCATTGCAGTCAACTGGAATACAGTATTTTAAAGAAGGTATGAGACAAGAAGCAGGACTAGAGCTCCAAAGTCTCCATTATTTGCTATTCTTGGTGTCGATTCACTCTTTAATCCTTCAGTATGAGCCTGTAAGTACACCAGGAATATCACAAGCCAAAGTAATGAGTTATTATTTTAATACAAATTAACCAAAATTTCACTACTTTTATAAAGCATGCAAAATAAAAAAAAAAGTATGTTAAAAGCCAGATTTTACCAAAACATAAACATCTCTAACTAGTTGAATTTCTACAGCATCTTTGCTTTTAATTGAATTTTGCACAATTTTTTGCTTATGTTTCAAGCACCACTGGGCTATAGTTAGTAAATGGAAAATTAAGCTGCCTTCTCTCATATTCAAACCTCTTCTCCAGGTGAAACGTTTGGAAGGGATGGAGCACTCACTGACTTCAAAGTATTATAAAAATTACTTCAGTCGTGAGGCAGCATCCACTTCACAATACCTGTAGTTCAATCCCAAGCCAAGTACAACCTGAACAGCTCATTATATTGAAAATCCAAATGTACCTTGCAGGCATAAGCCTCAGCTTCTTTACCATGGCCATATAAAAATGTATGTTAGCAATAGAGCATTTTAAGAGCCTGACAACTCTTTGTTATTTTTATACATAAGCAATATTTCTCAGTTACTAATTGGAATATTTCCCTCCTATAATTTTGTTAATCCTTTTCCTATTCACCATGGAAATAAGGAACAAATTGTTGTCTTCTTTGCAACACTCTCATATAGCGGACTAGTATCTTTATAGCCTTCCCCTTCTAATGATTAAATAAATTCTTCAATCATTCTATGCAGGTCATATTTTCTATATTTGTAATCACTCTTATTCCAGTTCTCTGAATTTGTCATTTGCCTTTATTTAAATGCAATGCCTCAAACTTAGATACTGTTCTGTAACCTTAACAATAACAAACAGAGGGAAAATAGTATTTTGTATCTTACATACTGCGTTCCATGAATATATAAGAATGACGTATGTCTTTTTCCACTTGTGTTTTATGGTGACCTTGTGATCCAATGCAGCCCCCATCTCCTTTTCGGAAGTATTGCTGTTTAATTAGATGTTTACTTTCCTATTTGTGTCTAGCTAATTACCCCTGCCCAAGAATAATACATTACACTTGTTCCTATTCAATATCATCTTACTATTTTCAAGTTGCTTAGTCAGTTGTCCGAGGTAATTTTTAATTCTGTGTTATTCTCATGCCTCCTAGTGCCATGTCACTTGTAAACTGAATAGGCATATTCTTCAAGTCTTTAAGGAAAAAAACCATACACAACCAGACTGAAGAAACATTTCTCAGGAAACATGTTAGACGTGTGCTTTCCTCTTTGTTGCAAACTATAGCTCATTGTTTTGCAGCTTCTGAAACTAACCCAATCTACCCACATTGTATCAGTGCTTTATAGAATCATAGCATAGCATGGTTTGGGTTTAAAGGGACATTTGAAGATCATCCGGCCAAACTCCCAGGTATGGCCCCTATTTTCCCAATTTGGTATATAAGACAATACAGAAATCCCTATTAAGCTCAAGCTAAATAGCATTTATGTTCTTAAATCCTGTTGTCCTGCTGTAGGAGGACATCATGTGGATTTGATAATTCTGTATCGTCTGCTAATTGCATCCTTGTTGTCTAGTGCTAACAGTTTATGTGCCAGTTGTTCACTTTCTCAGAGCAGAAATTAAGCTGGTGGATGTATCATAACCCAATATATCTTTCTCCTTATTTAAAGACAGACACTGGCTTTCCCTTCATAAACCTTTCAAGATATCGCTTGCCCATCACATGTTCTTAAGTGCAACAGTAGTATCTAATATTTATATTTACATGTGTTATTTTTTAGTTACACGTTGTATCATGTGGCAAAGTCTGTAAATGTTTCATGGTATCATGAAGTTCTTTAATTTCTTCATTAGAAAACTCATCAATTCTTTTGTCTTTAAAGCTCTAATATCTAAATTGCTCATTTCCTGTTCAAAATTGAGGTCTTTACTTTTATCACTGGTATGAACTGTAATCCCTGCCAACTGCAATTGATTGTTATTGTAAGGACAGAGTCAAAAAGATTATTGCAGAAATTGACCTTCTGCGTATCATCCAGCAACAGCTTTTCCTCTCCACTGAACAGCTGACAATTCACTCTTTCCTTTACCTTCCTTCTGTTACAATTGCACTTCTAAATTGATTGATATCTCTTGGCAGATGCATCTTGTTTCAAGCTTTGGCTTTTTAAAAGTTCGTTCCTACATGTTCATGTTATATTTATCAACCATCCTCAGCAGCCTGACCTAGTTTCTGCTTCCAGCTTGATTCTTTCTTGTGCTTAAGGTTCATGCATAGTTCATGCTTTAATCAAGCTGATCTATTACAGTATTTTCTCATTTCTCCACAGTGGGAAATAGATACTTGTGGATGGATATTATGTAATTGCATGTATTATCTTTTAAGGAGCTAACTCTTTAACAGCACTTGCCTTTAATAATATCTTCTTTGCCCACTCTATGAGTTTATTGAAGCCTACCTTCTATCACTCAGCCATTATTATTCCTTCTTGTCCCAAATGATCATGAATCTTTTTTCTAATGGCCACTCTAAAATGGACCTTCCAGCCTCAAATCCTCATTCATTCCCTGCAGTTGCCAAGGTATGTAAAAGAATCTCTCCTTTTTTGCTTTATTTACTTTCTTGAATCAGAAACATTTTCCTGAGAAATCTGCTGTACTTCTTCCCCAGCAGATAATCCTCACTATCCCCAGTTACCTTGTGCCAAGTATGAAAGTTCTCACGACACATCACATATTATTCTTTCCCGCGGTTCTTTTCAGTTTGTGCTACAACCCTTGGAAATAAGAGGCAATTTAAAGCTATGTCTTGCATTCAAAGACTGAGTTTTGGGAAAACATATGTCTAGCATATGTTTTGTTTCATAAGTATACAAAGGTCATCTTCAAGATAGCTTCAGTAATTGGCAACAGAACCCAGAGCACATGAGATCCTGTGAGTAAGGACATTTCAGATGCTACTGATGCCGCACATAGCATTAGGGGGTGATTATGTCAGCAAGCAAGTCTAGATAGTCCAGATAATTGTCCATAGTCCATTTGGGGCTTGCCAGCAAGGTCTGAATGCTGGAAATCAGTGGATGTAGGAGCATGCCAGGCTTCTGGATTTTCATGTATGTCCTATCCTATTTAATCTCATAATAATCTCACTGAATCACACAAAAGGGATAATATGGAGGAGAACCACTACTGTAAATGCAAGCATTTTTGAACACAGTAGAACCTTCCTCAGGAAACAAAAGACAGTTCTTAATAGTGAAATCCCAAAATATTAATCTAGGTAATTATGATAGCTTGAGTGCCATGAGCAGAAAGAACATGTTTAAAAGAATTAAAAAGATAAATTACGTAAAAATAAGATAATTCTATGACACTAAATGTAAACACCTCTATTTAATTTAAACATGGTGAGTTTTTTATAGTTCACAAAAATAAAGCATAAGAATAAAATAGTAATTTCATAAAATTACACTTGTCACTTACCAGAATTGAGACCAAATGTCCACAGAAGAAGCAAATGTGGAATTTGTCATTTCAAGTCAAATAAACACTCATCAAACATAACACAAATGCTAAAATGTAAAGCTTGCAAGCTGAAGATAGATCCAGAACAGACCTCTTGCATACAGTGACATAAACAGTATACATGATATACCAAGGAGCCACAGATGAAGTGCCAGTAGACAAGGTATTTTGAGGAAAGGCAATAATACCTCTCAAGCAGAACAGAAGGATGAAGATTCTTCCTTTTCTTTGCTATATATGTAGCACAAGTGGGTTTTACAGCAGAGCCAGAATAAGCCTTATTCTCCATCAGATCATGTGTAGGGCTTGGGATAATGTCTTAGCATTCCAGATTTCATTCTCAAAAGAAATATTTAGCCATGCTCAATACATTTTTTTAAAAGCGTGGGGTGGGTGTGTGTTAAAAATGTAACCTAAATGTAAGCGGTATCTTTACATCTGTACAGATCTGGAATTAATAGATATGAAAAGCACAAGGTAGCCCGTATATCATAATCAGGTCTTATTTTCAAGAATAATAAAGCAATCTTTTTTACCTTCAACTTCGAAGTTTTAGATACATTATGTGAAGAAGATTTTTAAATCTAGCTACTTTTAAGAACACAAACCTTAAAAGAATATAACCACCTGCACCATAAAACATGATGGCCTCAGCAGCATCTTTTTTAGGGTAAACACTTCTACAGAAAACAGAACAATGGCAAGGATACAAGAGACGAGTTGGTGTTTTCCAGAAATTACTTAAACCAGCGGAACAGTAAATAACATGTATATGCACCTGGCCTAGTGATCATAGAATCATAGAATCACAGAATCATAGAATCATAGAATTATAGACTAGTTTGGGTTGGAAGGGATCTTAAAGATCATCCACTTCCAATCCCCCTGCCATGGGCAGGGACATCCCACTAAATCAGGCTGCCCAAGACCCCATCCAACCTGGCCTTGAACAACTCCAGGGATGGGGCATCCACAACCTCCCTGGGCAACCTGTGCCAGTGTCTCACCACTCTCATAGTGAAGAAATTCTTCCTAACGTCCAGTCTAAATCTGCCCCTCTCCAGTTTATACCCATTGCCCCTGGTCCCATCCCCACAAGCCTTTATGCATAACCCCTCTCCAGCTTTCCTGTAGGCCCCCTTCAGGTACTGGAAGGTCGCTATAAGATCTCCTCTGAGCCTTTTCTTCTCCAGGCTGAACAAACCCCAACTCTCTCAGCCTGTCCTCTTCGGGAAGGTGCTCCAGCCCTCCAATCACCCTTGTAGTCCTCCTCTGGACCTGTTCCAACAACCCCATAGCCGTCTTATGTTGAGGATTCCAGAACTGGACACAGTATTCCAGATGAGGTCTCACAAGAGAGGAATAGAGGGGCAGAATCACCTCCCTCGACCTGCTGGTTACACTTCTTTTGATGCAGCCCCGGATATGGTTGGCCTTCTGGGCTGCGAGTGCACATTGCCAGCTCATGTTGAGCTTCTCATCAGCCAGCACCTCTGCAGGGCTTGATGTAAAGATAGGCTTAGTGTTAAAATAATAGAAAGCTCCTTCTATACTGAACACAGAGAAATCTCTCTTTGAAGGTGAGATGCTAGAGATGTCTCCCATCAGTAAGAATCTCCATGCTTTAATTGCACTAACTCCTTATATGCTGCAGTATTCTTTAGTTACATATTTTATTGTGTGGCAAATGTTTATGTAAATGTTTATTGGCTGGGTCACAGAGGCTTGGTGTCTGTGCCCTTAACTTCTGGTACTCTAATGGTCACAGTGCAGGAGCAGGGTTTATCAGAATGACTACAAGGGGATGAAAAAATTATAAAGACTACCTTTACTGCACGTGTGAGAACAGTGCAGTGGGACTTACACAGCTAGTTAAATGTTATCAGAGTGAAAGAGACTTTCCTGTCCTCATAGACTACCTCCCGGTCCTATTTACAGGGGAAGTAATGGATACGAAATTGTTGTCCTTACATCAAAAGGTAAGTAGTTCTTCATTAAGGTTTTTGAGGCTTCCCTCAAAAATCCTTTCCCTTTTGTCACACAGAAAAGGTACTGGTTAGACATTTTAATCTCTCTTTTGTAACCAATTTTAAACATAATCACAGAGCACTTCTTTATTTTGAGCCATTGTTAAAAGGCTATAAAAATACTGAAGAGTGGTGTTATCAGCACAGTTTATGATTTGAGACATGTCTAGCATATCCAGCTCCTTGCTATTTTTGTAAAGTTCCTAGAATCACATCCTAGTACCTGAGATTAGATTCCTTCAGCCGTTGGACTGCACTGATAAGAAAAGTTCTCATCCCCATTGCCATTCCTAAGCACCTCAGTAACCCTTCTTTTTTGAATTACAAAGCACAATAAAATACACTATTTTAATGGCAAGAACAGAAAGAAAAAGAGCAATATGTGGCACTCTACCCAGAGAAACAGCAAGCAGCACTGCCTGAAAATGCCATAAGAAGACACAGGGCAATAAGCATGCTCAGTAATACCCCATAGATAAAACCATTAAACACAGGAAAGAAAGAATAAGAGCAAGCTGCCCCTTGGATAGATAATACTTCAAAATATTTTCATATCAAGGAATAAGGAGCAAATTAAGCCTTCCGCTCCTATACTCAGAACCATGCATATCTTGCATGAAAAGAACTTAAAAAGCATAGTTGATGGTTGTTCTGTAAGCAGGAAATCAAAAGAAGCCCAGGTCCATTGTAGATGGATAGTCTTCCTCTCAGCCTCTCTCTCCAGTCCCAACATTTTTCCACATCCCTATTGCATCCCAACAAAACATGGGGCAGCAATGACAGACGCATGTACTGAGGCACCAGCCAGATCCTTCCAACTTCTGGATCATTAGCCTGGACCTCCTTGTCACCCAGACAGCAACATGCCTTGCGAGGCTGGTAGCATAACTGTCTTTGAAACTCCTGCCTTTGTTTTATTTGGGATTTAAGGATTTGACTGAAAAAATTTCATCCTTACTAATGACAATAGTACTTATATATTCTTTACCTGAGGGTTTGCAAAATTTCTCACCTCTTCTCCCATATGCATTTAAAAGGGCACCCTGAGCTTTTGCTGATAGGTTCCCAAAGATCCATGTTAGTATTATAACATAAAAAAGGAAGAGTACTAATACATTAGTCAGGCTAGTGTACCCAAGCAAAGGAAAGCTGACCATCACCCACTGTGCCTTGAGGCAGTTTCTGTAGTGGAAAAGAAGTGCTTGGTCTGAACTGAACTATATAGATGCAATGCCAAACATTAAGTAACTCCTGGCTTTAAAGCCCCTAAGAGTCACTGGAAAACTTCCCCAGACTTTGGATTACACTGTAATTTATTTTCCAGTGATTCTGAAGTGAGTAAATCACTGAGCTGACATTTAGGAAATGGAATTGGTTTCCTGTTCCTGACACAGATTACCTACCCTGGATCAGTCACAAGGTTGTACTGTAAAAGATAAAATTATTTCTTTGACTGACTATATCCAATACTGGAATATTAGGCTGGAGGATAGTGATGGTACCACTCAGTGGAGAGATCGTAAGTGGAAGTATGATACCTATAATACAAGACAGACGTGTGTAAATCAGCGACAGCTAAGAGAAGAAATAAATGTTTCCCAGCCCACAAAAAGAACCTATTGAGCCTCTTGACCTATCTATGAAACAATTAAAAGACCTGACTTCTGCCTAAAAGTACCTATCAAGAAGAAAATAACAATGCAGTATGCAGTAGGAGCTTCTGGCCAAATTTTAACATGAAAGGATCGTACATACTTTAAGCCATGTTATCCATAAACTAAGTTATTTATTTAATAACTTAAAACTTATTAAATAACTCCAACTTATTTAAATGTAAGAGCTTAACACGTTTATTCTACACCTTAAAACTAGTGATTTATTGCAGAAATTATCTGATATACAGTATGTTGTATCAACTAATAATGAGCGTTTCTTCTGGATTTGAAATCTTGTAGATCTCCTCCTGTTATAGCTTAGCTATCTCCAACAATTTTGTGTAATAGAGTGTATAAAGCCATTTTCAAGTGTTACTACTATTCTGATTGTTTTATAAACAAACAGATGTTGCATTCTCCATATCTATTCTCTTAATACATGGACAGCACATGCTTTCCCTTTCAAACTCTCAGAGAGTACAATCTCTCCCTTTCTGTGTCCTCATTTATACATTCATGAATCAAGGGAGGCTTTGATGCTTTGAGCAACCTGATCTAGTGAAAGATGTCTCTGCCTGTGGCAGGAGGGTTGGAACTGGATCACCTTTAAGGGCCTTTCCAATTCAAACGATTCTATGATTCTATAAGGAAATGATACATTAATGGCACAAAATCCTCTGCATGATGAGGATGTTAAATACTATAGGTGTAATAAATCTGTCAGGCACCTTGAGGAGGAAATTAATCCGCTCTATACAGGATGCCACTATATGGCAGACAAGAGAGGGCTAGAGAGCAAGGCCAAGCACTGGTCCTTGATCAGTCACCGTGCTTACTCCTCACTATACTCCCTGGCTCTGCTTGACTCTTCCAACTCACTCTCAGAACACATTGGCCATAGAGGAGCTGGTCCCACACTGCGAGTCAGTCAGTACTTGGCCTTCTTTTATTTAGCTATATAGACATTGCCTTAGAGATTTACTTTAGATCAGTTGAATCAATCTTTAGGTGAAATAAATCCCACACTATAAGTGGGACCACAAAATTGGGCAAAAATTTATTGAAACGTGAGCACAGACACATGTATTTCTGTCTGATCTTGAGAACACTTCTCTTGTTTAACTGTGAGGGTGGTTGAACACTGCAATATGTTGCCCAGAAAGTCTGGGGAACCTCCATCCTTGGAGATATTCAAAAGCCATACAGACATGGTCCTGGACAACCAGATGTAAGTGACCTTGCTTTGAGCAGGGAGTTGGAGCAGACACAGGAGCCTGCCAACATCCTGATTGATTCTGCATATCTCTTAACCACTGACTCCAAACCTAGACCAGCTGTTGCCGTGCAAGAGGCATTGAAAGTCTTAGATAAAGGGCACACGAAATTATATGGCAATGTTGAGGGTTAGTTCTGCCATTAGTATGCTCATTTGCACACAAAAGCAGAGAAAAATAAGAGGAGAAAGCTGCTACCTCTCTGGGTAGTTGGCAATTTTTATGTCTATTTGTTTAGCACTCTTCATCAGCAGTCTTATAAGCAGGGTTAAATACCAACTTTTGCTTTCAGTTAAGTCAGTTGAAGCCTCTGAGGTGTTCACAATGCTAATTTTGTTTAGGAGACTCACCTCAGGATTCACATACAATCTACGGAGAGATAGTGCCAACTGAGAACAGGAGTTTAAGGAAAGGTGCTGTGACTCGCCCATGACAGGGACTGTTTTACTATTCTAACAACAGGGGAAAAGCAGGAAAATTAACTTCCCTATTTCAAAATCAATTTCTGGAGGTAGAATGGGAAGTGAAGGGAAACTGCAAAAACTACGCATCTGTAGTTAACACAAAAGCTATTGGTAGCAGTGAGATAAGGTGCTTCTTCATGGACCTTACATCCCTAGAAACTGAGATGGCTGGATTTGCCATAATGACCTCTGAGAGTAACTAAAGTGAGAGGGATTTCATGTCAAGTGGAAGTTTCAGTTCCAGGCTTGTAGCTTATCAGACTAAAACAACTTATTCTGGAAAAACTTAGGTATGCATGCTGGTCTGCTGTGTAAGCCTAGGCTTGGAGGTTGTGCAGAGGGGGTCCATCTGGTGTCAGATGAGCTTGTTAAAGTCTACAAACTTCTCATACTCCTATTTGTGTTCTCAGCACTTCCTGCTTCTCATATCCTTCCTTTTTTGCAGGAACAAATTCGGCTTGTCTTTTGAAATCTCATTACCACAAGATTGCTCCTTCCTGTGGCAGCCAAGCCTTACTGGTTGATAAAGAGACATAACAAGTTTTAATGAAAACTGTGATTATTAAACTGGAAGTTGTTCATATGCAAACTGGTATTCCCAAGTTAAAGCATGCACTGCGAGTTCCCAGCTGTTGCTCTGCCATCAAGCTCTCCATGTGTCAAGTATCCAGATTTTTTTGCTAGTAAGAGATCAGACACAGTCTTGCAGGCGATGAAGTGAATTGTGAGCCAAAGGAAGTGGTCAGGCAGTGCAGATAAAACTGTAGCAACGTAGTAAAGCAAGCAAAAGAAGCTTAAAAACACATGCTTTATGATATGTAGAAAGCTTAGCTTCACTCCAGCAGAAAGCTATTCCAGTTAATCCATGCAGCCATCTTGCTATTACTTTGTCATGCCAACTCCTAATAACAGAAAGACTCAAGGTACTTTTTTACATCACTGACAGAATATATTGAAAATAAGTGCAACAATAAGAGATCCTTCAGAAACGGATCCTGATAGCTGACATTCCATAAATTCCTTCTTATTGGCTTAAGCAAAGATATAAGCTATAGTGAAGACGTTTATCTAATGTATTATGTGAGACATATGTGAGACATATGTACAGAACGAAACCAGAGCATTCCTCAACCTCAAGCGTTTTCCAAGAAAGGAACTGTCAGGCATAACTGACGGTATTTTTCTGCAACTAGCTTGTCTGCCTTAGTTTGTTGTCTTTCCTGTACACTGGGAATGAAATATAAGGAGGCTGATACTGGGAATATGAAATTAAACAATATAAAACAACTTCTGTTTGCTCAAAAGAATTACGTTGGAAATTTAATGCTTCATTCCTCCTGGTGTGAAACAACTTATTTATAACCCTAAAAGTTGGTTGCAGGACAAACTGGAGACAAATATGTTTTCAACACTCTAAGCTTTACGCTCAGACTGGCTGAAAACCATATGAAGTCAGAGATCAAGATGTGAGCAGGGCAGTCTGCTTTTCTAAGCTGAAGTGGGAGTTGACTGTGCTGGGGAGAACTCACAGAAAGAGAGGATAAACATGCACACAGAATTTCTTAGGGATTTCTTAGGGTAGATATATAAAGTAACTGTTTTCCACCGATTGCCAGAGAAGTTAGGCCCATTTGCGTACCAAAAATTCTGAAGTATAAAAATTACACAAAAAGCATCCTTTGTGTTATGCGGATTCAAATTATGATTATACACATATTCAGTTCAATCACCAAATAGTTGTTTCCTCATATTATCCCTACAGTATCCACAGATTGTAGACATTATCTTTGTTAACTGGAAATCAATAGGACCTTACGTGCATAGTTAACCTCCTGTGGTTTTACAATTCCAACAGGAAATTTGACAACCAACAATTTATGGTTCCATGTTATGCTTACGTGTGCTGCCAAAGATGGAAAGATCTAATCTGCAAGATTCTTTAGAGCTTTCCTTTTACAAAACCCTTGCGCCAAGAAAGATAATGTTAAAAATATAATACTGCCTAATTAGAGATACATCAGTGAAAATAAATTACACACACAAAGAGGTACCAGGGCAGAACGCCTATTAGGTGGTAGAAAAAGCAAGTAACGCTATCTTTGCTCATCTTGTATCCATTAAAACTGTAGTAAGCAATATTCTTCAGAAGAGGTCACATAGATTAATTGAACTCTAACTGAAAGATGAATCTCTTCAATAAATCAGCTTGAAGTTAATTATTTCAAACTGATTTAAAAGATCTATGCTGAAGCAGCAGCTTTTAATTGCATTTTAAGTGATTCATTCCTTTATATAGTCATTAAATATATATATGATCGGTTTCTTAGGTCACCAAAATGTTAATCAGTGAAGGTTTATGGCTGCAACAGAAGGTCTAAGGTGGAAACTTGTCATTTTGCCCAGACCATTATATTGCCCAAAACCAGACTTCAGCAAATATTTAACATGGTCATCAGTTCAGGATCAGTTATGTTAACTGCATTTTGCAGCATTCTGTATTTATTGGTTACTGCAGAACAAATTTGGAGCCAGGCTAGCTTCAGATTTCAAAGTTGGATTTTTTTTTCCAGGAAGTCGCTTTTCAGGGTGAATATAAAAAAAAAATATCCTTGAAATGAATAGTCGTACATTATTATTCTGGGCTTGTATACTTTTCAGAACTTTTTAAAATATCAGGCAATCTCTCTTGACATGGAAAACTCTTCCTCTTTTAAGCATCTCAAGAAAAAGAACATGCAATCAGCAGACTGACCCAACTTTTTACTTTATGGGACAAAGCTGGGCCAGGAGAGGGTTAAAAACTGTTTTTTGGACAAGTCTTAGCCAGGCACAATTTTAAAAAGGAAAGAAAAAACTACTTGCTGAGCATGAATCTGAAGTTAAAAGTGAAAATCTTGAAAAATTGTCTAGTCTCATATGCTTCCCCAGACATCTTCTTACGGATATTCTGAGACAGGACAGTAAGTAGACTTTTGGTCTGACCTGGATCAGGTTCCCATTTCCAGACCCTAAGTTGCAGGAATCAGTGTAGCTACATTTGCGAGTTCTACAAACTACAAAGAGAGCAAGGGGAACCATACTGGAGATGAAATAGCAGAAGACTGAATAAAGAACCGACTAGGTGAGTGCTCTACCCTGGGAAATTGATGACTAATGGAATAATATGGCAGAGAGCTAAAAAAAGAAGTCATGGCAGGGAGAGGGTGAAGGAGGAATGGTTATTCTTTTCCTATACAAAAATTAGTGGTTGTCAAATAAAATTATGCAGCAGGTAGGAAACAGAAAGAGGAATTAAGCTCTTTAGCATCCTGTAGCTAAACCTTGGAACTCACTACTGCTAGCTGTTGTAGATAACGAAAGTTCACAGGTATCTGAAAAGTAACTACATCAAGTCATGGACTAGAGCTCCACCAGGCATTATTGGGTACAAAGACACCTCTACTGAATAGGAGAATGGGAGTAGGAAATACCATCACATATTTGCTTTAAATTATGTGCCTTTGCATTCTTGCCTTACTTTTCCCTTTCTTCCCTAAGCTTCTCTATTGCTCTCTTCCAGAAAGACAGCACTAGAATAGATGAAAATTCTACCTGACCTGGCATACTTGTGCCTATCTAGAAGCCTCGTGCTCCACTGAGGTTTCTTCCCATTTGCTTCCCTATAAATGGGGAGCTTCCCTCTGAACTGCACATACAATTCAACAGTTAAGCACTAAACATTTCAGAAGGCAAAAAGGGCATTGTGACCTTTCCCATCACAACACATTTAGAAGTCTCTCCTCAACTGTTAGGTTTCAGCTGTAAAAATACTACAGAATTGTAAAAGATGTGGACAGACAAAAAAATGCTAAAGGTGTCCATGGCTGCTTTAATAGTTCAATAAAACAAATCCAAGGAAATACAGAAACAAATCCAAGTTTTCTTGTATGTATTCTAACCAAGACCTAGGCATAGCCATGTAAACTCTATAGCCCCTTTTAGTCCTATGGCTCCTAATCAGGTCATTGCCAGCCTTGCTTTCCAGTCTATGTCGAGCTCTGCTGGGACCACACCACACTTTGCTAAGCCCAGCAATATCAGGGAGTAACGTTGCTCTAGAGTACAAAGCTCTGGCACACATAATTCAGCAGCAGTAACGCCAAGGGATTCTGCTGGAGATGCCAGCTTTGCTAATGCTGTCAAAGGTGAAGGGGAAAGCCATAAGACCAAACCTCATCCGCCACAAAAATCACGGGGTAATGAGATTACTGACAATTAGAGAGGAATAGGTCTTGTAGAGTGAAAATATCCCAGAAAGTCAAAATCTTGGTCTACCTATAAAAAAAAAGTGTTCTATGATGAAGTCAGAGTAAGGTCTGAGTTTCAGTGCTTCGCGGAATAGTTATATGTCGTAAAGGTTTACTAAGAAATAATCATGTTGATGTTCTTCCTGGTTATGCACCTGCATCTTATAATGAAAAAATAGATGATAATGTCTTTGCTGTACTACATTGCTGTATAACTGAGAATTAGGTTGTGTTCCTTTTTAAGCACTGTCAAAAGATACAGATAATTGAAGCTTTTACTAAAAGCACTGTGAATTCTCTGGTGGGCTTTTAAGCCTCATCTCAGCATGTTTAATATAGGAATAAACATTAAAAGCACTTTAGCATTTTTTGTCAATGCTTTCCTGCATAAATTCTATTAAAAATATAGATTCTTTTGGTCTTTCATGCAGAAAGCATAGTGAAAATAATTTTAATATTACAATGACTTATTGAGATGTCAAAGATTAATTAGAAATATCAACCACATATTTTTCTCATTTACTTGCACTTGGTCGTAACAATCTGCAGAGAATATATGTGAAGATAAGTCATTCCTATCCTTTTCATTCCTGGGTTATGATACAAGTTGGCACAGATTTTCGGCTCAGCTGCAAAAAGTAATGCTGGGCTGTACACATGCGGATTAGTACAAGCTCTTTGGCAGTTGCATTGGAGCAATACAAAATCATACAACCAAAGATGGTTTGGGTTGGAACCCAACCTGTTCTTGAACACCTCCAGGTATGGGGCATCCATGACTTCTCTGGGAAACATTTGGTAATTTACTTTAATACATAAAGAAAAACTGTATATGTTATAGAAATAATAATTTAGTCCAGTTTTTGACTGACAGAGGACAGATCCAGTGCTTTTTCAGCTGTTATGCAAAGATGTTCTACCATATGCAATGAGAAAAATTTCTAAGGAAGTAGACATTATTGACCTGGAGAAAAGGCAGATGAAACAGTAAAGACAGAACTAAAACCTGCAGTAAAATATTGACTCTAAAGGAAAACTGTTTCTTTTCTTCCTCATAAACACTTGAATAATTACTTCGCAGTTCTCTGGACTGGAAATTTGAAAAAGCTATTTACTGTAGCTTTCAGAAGCATAAAGAGACAGAGCCCTTCAGGGTTTCAATTACATCTTTGCAGCAGCTGTAAAAAAATGCAAACATGCAGATTGTTCCAATACAAGAAAACACCTTTATTTACTTCTGACTTGTCATACAGGGAAAAAACTAACAGTGACAATCATTGGGGAGTTTTAGATCGATTAAAAAAATCCAAAATGGGGAAAATATTGTGCTATCAGATAGCAGCAGCTCTGCTGTGTGAGCTCATCATTCATGTACAGACGTTTTCTAAATGTGTCACTTTAGACAGCAATGGCTCCTAATTCTAAAAAGCCACTTGCCTAGAGAAGAAGCTGCCATTGCTCTAACTTAGAACAAACTAGGTGCATCCTCCACTACGTTAGCTGAACAAAGATACTTGGCTATCATGTGACACTCTTACGACTTCCCTGCTAGTAATATTAAAATTTTTCCTTAGAAAAGTCTCCATCTGCTTCCAGAAAATACAACTAATATCCCTAGATGTCTCGGGTTTCTATTCAACCACAGCTTACTGTATTTCAAAACCACTTGTAACTAACTGAGGGCTCAGCCAAAATTTTTCAACAGTTGAAGAATTTCCATTTAGTCTAGAGCCAAAAAAGTGCTGATGCAAATAAAAACAAAAAAGGTAAGTACAATTTCAGATTCTCCAGTAAAATATTACACAGAATACAAAAAACTAGGTTTGGCAACAGTCTTTCTCTAACATAAGTATTGATACCCTGGAAAGCAGCATCTGAAATGGACATGGGTATGCCCATGAATGTACCAGCTGAGAGATACCAACTTGACAAGAACCCAGCAAGATGTCCTTGCCCAAAGGTGATCTCTAGCGGTAGCCTGGGCTGCAGTGGGCAAAGCATTGCCAGGAGGTAACCACGCTCTTCTCTGCTATGCTCTATGCTGGTCAGGCCATGCCTGTGGTGCTGTGCCCAGCCTTGGGCTCCCCAGTACCAGGGTGACATGGACCAAGCCACCTCCCCGCCCAGGTGACCGCTGGGGTCATAGAATCACTAGGTTGGAAAGGACCCACTGGATCATCGAGTCCAACCATAATGGGTCATAATGGAACACTGCATTCTCCCAGCCCTGGCCCGGCAATGATCCCAGTGCCTGCAGGGACAGTGCTGGGGAGAAGTCGCCTCTTGCCCATCAGCACTGCCCGGCACTGGGATGGCGCTGCCAGCACCCGCCGATGGCCGCAGGCTGCAGAGCAGGGGGGCACTCAGGCTCTTTCTCCTCTCTCTCTGCAGCTCCCGCCAGCTGAAGGAGCTCTGGGTCAGCGCACTCCTTCGGTAAGCCCTGTCTAGCACTGCAGCCTGGGAGGTCGGGCTCAAATTGCGGCGGGATACGCCATGCACAACTGCATGATGTGGAAACGCCGCGCTCCAGCTGGGGAGAGGTGCCCTCATGCTGTGGGTAGCTTTTGAGTGGGCAAAGCCAAACCAGCTGCTTGATCACCTGTGTCCAGCCAACACCTGACCAGCCCTGTCCCCAACGCTGCTGCTGCTCTGGACATGCTCCAGCACCTTTATGCCCTTCTTTAAGAGAAGGGCCCAAAACTGAACACAGTATTCAAGTGCAGCCTTAGCAGCACCAAGTACTGGGTCGCAATCACTTCTCTAGTCCTGTCATCCACACCATTTCTAGTACAAGCCAGGATGCTGTTGGCCTTCTTGGACACCCGGGTGCACTGCTGGCTCATGTTCAGCCGCCTGTCGACCAGCACCCCCAGGTCCTTATTCCAGCTTTCCAGCCACTCTTGCATGGCATTGTTGTGACCCAAGTGCAGGACCCAGCACCTGGCCTTTTTAAACCTCATATGATTTACCTGGACCCATCGATCCAGACTATTCAGATCCTTCTGTAGAGCCTTCCTACCCTCAAGCAGATCCAGGCCAGTTTGGTGTCTTCTGCAAACCTACTGAGCGAGCACTCAATCCCCTTATCCAGATCACTGATAAAGATGTTAAATACAACTGGCCCCAGCACTGAGCCCTGGGGAACATCACTTCTGACAGCCACCAACTAGATTTAGCTCCGTTCACCACAAGCCTTTGGGCCTGGTCATCCAAACAGTTTTTTATTCAGTGAAGAGTACACCTAAGCCATGGGCCACCAGCTTCTCTAGGAGAATGCTACGGGAAACATCATCAAAATGTGTCAAACATTATATGGACTGTCTGCAGTTCTTAGCATTTCTACATATGTCCTTCTTTCTAAAATACATTATTTCTTTACAAAAACATAGTGTCAAACGTACATCTGTCCATTCTCAGTACTGGGACGAGTCTCTTTTTTCTCTTCCTTTTCTTCCTCTCTCCTTCTCTGTTTCACCTCTCACCTTGATATTTAACTGTCCAAGAAGACAAAAAGGTCATGCAAGTCTTAAAATTGGATAAATCCTTTCTTTCATTCTCCCAGGAGCTTTTTTTGGTTTTTATAGGAGACATGGAGACACCTGCATCCAAGTTAAGGTCTTGAGAAGGGAAGAACAGAGAATGTTACTCCCTCTTCTGATCTGGGAAATAAAATTGCTACTGTTTTGCCCATCACAGAGGCCACCAGGCAATATTTCTATTTTCTTGCTATGCTTTTATTCCATCCTTCTTCACAGTCAGTGCCAAAACCTATTGGCTGTGTTGACATACCACATACTCTGTTAGGAAGAGAATAATTTGGAGATCATCAGGGAGCTTCTAATTATGGAAAGGAGATTTTATTTCGGTCACCTGAGAAAAATAGATAGAACTCTTAAGTCACAAGGTGACAGCCACTTCAAATCTACCTCATCTAAAAAGTAGCTGATGAATTAAAAATTATTGTCTATCAGCTGGCAATGAAGGGGAAGACTCCTCTTCTTCCTCAGGAAAATATATAGAGGATGGTAGGAGCAAAGGGTTGTACAAAAACTAATGCTCCTATGGCCTTACTCCAGGAAGGGACAGCAAGACAGGGTTAGCAAGGAACTTGAAACAAGTCCCCTTATTCTTGTGAATGTTTTCTCCCTACTGGAGCAAACTGGAATGAATTATCTGGACCACCCAAGATGACCATGATGCCCTCTCTGTGACCATACTCAGCTACAGTGAGCTGGGATAACCGAATTATGCAAAGAATTACATGCCTATATGCAGTCACATTTATGAAATGTGTAATTCTGATTTGATTTCTAAAAATAAGTACCTCCTTAGTAAGCATGACTCACTGCTCTTTCTTCTGGCTTGAAATCTGTATTTGTTCCCCACATACTGAGCAAGAAGGGATATCTGGGAAATAGATGCTTGCATTATCAAAACCAACATCAACAAAAAGCCTAAGCACTGCTTACCCAAGTTCTTTCAGCCTTCTTATTTGTGCCCCATCCAGTGACTCAGGAGACCTACTTGCCATTGTAATCAGTTGTGCACCCTAATGGAAGGGCACACACGCCCTGGTTCTCTCTCTGCTGAGACGGGACTGGTTCCAGTGCTGAATTGTATTGTGTGATGAGCACCAGCATTACAGCCCCTTGCTAGGCAGTTGTCTAACACTAGAATCATAGATTCATACTTCAGAAATCAGGCATGAGAGTTTTGTTTAGCAGCAGAGCCTTACATCTAACACAGTTCATTACAAGAGAAAAAACACATGCAACTCATTTTAATGAAAGAAAAAAAAAAAAACCACCAGCATCATTTCATAAAAAAAAAAAAAAGACAGAAACTGAATGATAGTTCTTGCTAAATAAATAACATTATTTTTCCATTTTTTTTTATTAACTGTGCTGAAGATCATTGAATCATACAACTGTATAATGGTTTGTGTCAGAAGGGCCCTTAAAGATCACCCACTTCCAACCCTTCTGCCATGGGCATGGAAAGCTTCCACTGCACCAAGTTGCTGAAAACCTCATCCAACTTTGCCTTGAACATCTCCGAGGATGGGGCATCTACAGCTTCATCTTGACAACCAGTGCTAGTGCCTCACCACTCTCACAGTTATTATTATTATTCCTAAATCTCCCCTCTTTCAGCTTAAAACTGTTCCCCCCCATCCTATCACTATACTCCCTGATAAAAAGCCCCTCCTGAGCCTTCCAGTTGTCCCTCCTTAAGTACTGGAAGGCTGCTATAAGGTCTCCCAAGAGCCTTCTCTTCTCTAGGCTGAACAAGCCCAACTCTCTCAGCCAGTCCTCATATGGGAGGTGCTAGACTTTCCTTATCTTAGTTGGGCTAGAAAGCATCTCATGATCATGCAGTACTCATGTCCTGCATGGAGGTACAATGATCCTGATTAGAGTTTTCATGAAAATAAACAGCTGAACTTGTCTTTCTAACCCTTTAAACTCGATAGGTAAGATTACAGACACTTATTAGCAGCCTGGGTTGGGAACTCACCTGCAAGGGCTTATACAAATTTCTGCTCAGATCAGGCAAAGAGAGACTAAGCTCTGAGCTCCTGCATCTGAGACATTATTTCTATTCCATTCAAGACAGATAGCTAAGAGAAAATGGTTTACAGCTGATATTCCTAGGGCCTTCAGTTTAACGTCAAACAATTGGAGGCACTCTCAGTTTTACCTCCCTGTTTTTACATATCTAAATCTGCCTGTGAAATGCAGTTTTCAGCAATGCAATTCATCAAAATTTGCCCACCCCCACCCAGAGCTAACACCTAGTGTTAAACCTTTTTACAGCTGGAAATAATTTCAGCAAATGAAACTTGGAAAAAATGGAGAGGGAGAGAAAGAGAATTTTAACAAAAAGAGGAATTAAATAAATGCATCTATGTATGCATTTTAATTTGTCTGGGCCCATAAAGCCAATGTAGGCTACAAGTTTCAGCTGGGCCAGTAAAAACCTCAAGATCAGTCTAATAAATTAATGATATTTGATTGACAGTAGACAACAAGCAGATCAAAATATCTTCTAAAAATATAGCAATAAAAAACATTACATTCAAAAAACAAAATAAAGGGGAGAAATCCTTAGGAAAAGACTGAGGCGTTCAGAAAACCCAAAAAAAAAAATCTCTTTCTAAATCTTCCTTTTATGTACAAAATAATGACAGGAAAGAACATTTTCATATCAAAATAATAAAAACGTTTTTTAAAAATCACAGAGTGAATTCTTCTTTATTGCAACGGGAAAAATATAATGGGAAAGGTGCAAGTTCTTTTACAAAGCCTGAGTCAAAACAAAGCTGAGCAGAAAGAGGAGTGCAATTCTATTTATACTGCACTGGTATAGTGTAGGTACTGTGTAGGTTAGCCAGTACTGTGTAGGCTTACTCGCATATGTAAACCAAAAGAACATTCAGAATGTTTCTTTACTGGTCTTTCCCTAAGGAAAGGTTACCAGCAAAGCAAAATACTTTTACATAGTGCAATTACAGCATAAAATTCCTTATTAAATGCAAAATGCTTTGCCACATACTTAAAAATGGTTTCATGGCACGGTATACTGAGATAGTTTGTGGTCTTTACAGCGATGATTACAGTTTCCTTTAATGTAGTCACTGTCGGTCATGATCAGAGAGAGGATAAACGACTGAGCAAAGCAGTTGGCTAAGATGGTACGGCAGCTCCTGTGTTATTATAACTATACCACAGGCTCAGAAATGCCATGTGTAGACACAGACAGAACCATGGGCCACAGCTGGAAACCTTTTCAAATTAGAGAGGTTAAAATATAAGAGATAAAACAGTTAACACAGTAGGTAAATCACCAAATCCAATATCAGACTTATTAGAAGTACCTATGTACCTGCTGTTTCAGGGGATCTATAAAATGTAAAGGTTCAGTTAAGGAAGGTAATAACTGAAAAGGAAGGCTGCAGGCTAATACATTGCCTTAGGAAAGATAAAAATTGCTATAGAATGGGAGCATCTCTGTAAAAAAAGGAACCGTGAAACACACTTTTGCTAGCTGATGGTGTATCAGAAGGAAACATAGTTACACAAGGACTCAGGATCTTTGGAAAAGGGTGGGAGAGGTGAATTTTATAATTCTGAAATTGTTGTCCCATTTTCTGCCTTTTCCTGTTTGTGAAATGTCTGTGTGAAAGCATTCACTATTAGGCAATCGCTATTATGAAAGACTTTCTTGCTTGATTTAAAACATGTTATTGAAAGCTACACGTTCTGTTTTTCTATACAAAAGGAATGACTTGCTGACTTCAGATAGTGGCTTTTTTATTCCCATTTTCTGCTAAATAAAACTTCAGGTTAAAAAGTAATCTCACAGCGTCTAACCTAAAGCAGTATTTCTTCCTCTAATTTCCTGTTATTGAATTTTGCAAATGAAAATGCGGGAAGAACATTGAGCTACTTAAAAGACTATCAATCAAAGGAAAAATGGTGAGGACAACTGTATGGGTTATAATAAGGGAATTATGCTCAGAATCATGTTTAAAGCTACAATAGGGACTCCTCTTGAGGAATAATCTAATGAACACAAAGTAAGGGAGAAGCTACTACAACCTATTACTTGTAATGTTACATATTTATAATTTATCCAGACCGTATCAGCCTCCACTCACCAAGATTGTGTGAGGTGGGTAGGTAAAAGCATGCATCCATACTAATTCACAAGTATCAGAAATATGTATTGGAAGCAGCACCTCAAAAAAAAAGTAAATGCCAGCTCTAGTGCACGGGTGGGACAAGGAGGGGCAGCTTTAAGCTGAAGGATAATAGATTTAGATTAGATATTAGGAAGAAATTTCTTACTGTGAGGGTGATGAAGGCACTGGCACAGGTTGCTCAGAGAAGTCATGGATGCCCCATCTCTGGAGATGTTCAAGGCCAGGTTGGATGGGACTTAGAACAACCTATCCAGTGGAAGGTGCCCTATGGAAGTCGTTGGAACTGGGTGATCTTTAATGTTCCTTCTGACTCAAACCATCCTATGATTCTATTATTTTTTGATTCTATAAAAAAGACACATCTATAAATGGCTTTAGGTAGAGTAGTGTTTTCAGGTATTTGAGATGTCCACCACCACAGAACATTCCTGCTGTAGAGTCACCAGCCCATATAATTTTGGGTTTGAAAAACACATTCTGACTAAGAGCACAGTAAATAAGTTTATTTATTTACTTATTAAATAAGTTTACTTTAAAGAAGCAGGGCAAGTTTGAACATGTTTGCCTTTTAAAAGAAGAGCAAATTTCTAAGTTTGCCATTCTTTTTTCTTCTCTACAGTTGCCTGCAAATTTTCTTAAATAAGGTGGATAGCAAGGTGGATAAGAAACTGGTTAGATGGTCATATTCGGAGAGTAGCAGTCAATGGCTCAAAGTCCAGATGGAGATCTGTGACAAGTGGTGTCCCTCAGGGGTCTACTGGGACTGGTGATGTTTAATATCTTTATCGATGATATTGACAGCGAGATTGAGTGCATCCTCAGTAAGTTTGCAGATGACACCAAGCTAACTGGTGTAGGTGCCACACTGGAAGGACGGGATGTCATCCAGAGGGACCTGGACAGGCTGGAGAAGTGGGGCTCTGAGAACTTCATGAGGTTCAACAAGGCCAGGTATAAGGTGCTGCACTTGGGTCGGGGCAATCCCCATTTTCAGTACACAACGGGGCATGACGTGCTTGAGAGGAGCCCTGCAGAGAATGACTTGGGGGTGCTGGTCGATGAGAAGCTCGACACAAGCCGGCAATGTGCACTCGCAGCCCAGAAGGCCAACAGTATCCAAAAAAAAGCGTGGCCAGCAGGTCGAGGGAAGTGATTCTGCCCTTCTATTCCTCTCTTGTGAGACCTCATCTGGAATCCTGTGTCCAGTTCTGGAATCCTCAACATAAGAAGGATATGGGGCTGTTGGAATGGATCCAGAGGAGGGCTACAAGGATGATTGGAGGGCTGGAGTACCTTCCCGACAAGGACAGGCTGAGAGAGTTGGGGTTGTTCAGCTGGAGAAGAAAAGGCTCAGAGGAGATCTTATAGCGACCTTCCAGTACCTGAAGGGGATCTGCCGGGAAGCTGGAGAGGGGCTATTCATAAAAGCTCGTGGGGATAGGACCAGGGTGAACGGGTATAAACTGGACAGGGGCAGATTTAG